>NC_091809.1:13340000-13640000 GCF_041296235.1 Equus asinus
CCAGTGGTGCCCCGTCCATCACTGCACCCTAGCCCAGCTCATCCCTGCTCACTGTACTGGGGGGAGGGTCCCGGGCCAGCTGGCCTCTGGGGGCCCATGGGCCAGGGCGCAGCCAGGGCGTGAGGTGTGGCCGTGGCGTCTCCTAAGCTGTGAGGCGGGAGCCCCTGAAGGAGGCAGTGTCCCTGGATCTCTGTCTCAGCAGGACGGTGCCGGTGCAGGAGACCAGGCGGGAGCTGTCACAGCACTGTGGGCCCGGGGACGGGGGGGAGACGCTGCCCGGGGGGGACACATGGGACACGGCGGGTTCTGTCTCCCATTGGTGCCACTTACAGAGAACGGCCACGGGAGGAGGCTGCGGCCCCTGAAAGCCCGCATCAGGCCGGGTGTGGCCTTGCCTTCCTGGGGGAGTCCTCATGGGGCGGCAGCGCGATTCCAAGGGGGCGCGTCCTCGACGTCTTCCCTCTGGGGCGGAGCAGGAAAGGCGCGGGCTGGAGTCACAGAGCTCCGAGGGGAGGCCGGCCTGGTGCTGCTGCCCCCACTGACTCCCGCGCCGGCCTCCCGAAGGAGCAGGCCTGCTCCCCTGCCACGTCTGTGCACCGTCCCAGCAGCTCGGTGGTCCTTCACAGCCCCCAATGGTGTCCCCACAGGAGGGCTCCCCGAGGACTTTCTGAACTCGCTGGAAAAGGCCGGGGGTGAGAAGCTGAAGGTCACCCTCAAGTACCCGCATTACTTCCCACTCCTGAAGAAGTGCCACGTGCCCGAGACCCGGAGGAAGGTGGAGGCGGCCTTCAACTGTCGCTGCAAGGAGGTGAGAGGCAGCGCCGGGGCACGCCTGCCCCTTCGCCGACCTGTCCTGGGTGGCCGGTGCCACTGGGCCCGCAGAGCGTCACCCGTGTCGGCCAGGCCAGCTGTCGTGACGGGCAGAGGCCCCCTCAGCGAGCTTGGTCTGCCCTGTGGAGGTTTCCATATGGGTCTGGCTCTGTCCCCGGCCGCAACAGTGTCTGAGGCCTCTTTCCTGAGCTCGTCCTGCTCTGGTGGGCACATGCTCTGCGTACATCACGATGCCCTCTTCCTCAGCTGTCCCAGTGCGCCTTCACTTGAGAGCGCCCTCTCTTCGGTGGCGCTGCCCGGACTCGAGCCTGGGTTTGCACAAGTGCCCTTTGCTGCTCTGCGTCTCGTGCCGTGCCCCGGGCCTCCGGCTCAGCCCTGGGCGTGGCCTCTGTGCCCAGGCGTCCGTTCCCATATGGCGCTTGTGCTCGTGTCCACACCCCGACATGTGGCCCTGTGGCCTCTGTCCGCGCTTCTCCGATGGAGCATCTCGAACAGGTGGGGTCGTGGGAGGGTGCCCTTCCCCTCCCTGTGGACGCGCCTGGTGCTCGTGTGGCCGGCAACGACGAGCCACCAGCGGGAGGTCTGAGCCATTCCCTTGTGGGGCGGCAGGAAAAACCTGAGGTCTGGCTCTCTGCACTTTCTTGGGCTGATGACAGACCACGTTGGTCTGAAGGTAACGTGGGGGCTCCCCCACCGCAGAATTTGAGATGTGGCCCTGGAGAAGGCAGCGCCCACAGGTGCCCTCCTGTGGAGGTGGGTGGCTCAGTGATGAGGCGGCAGCAGTTCGGGTCCCGCTGGACGTCAGCAGTGAAGTGATACTGAGGAGGCCCCGAGGTGGCAGGATGCAGGCTGATCAGGACTGGGGGGTGGTTGGCATCACCTCATCCTCCCATCCTGGCCCCCAGACCCGACCGAGGCAGAGCGCGGGGCAGATGGAGTTCTGGGTCCCAGGGTCCTGGCGTGTGGACCGGCGCTGTGGAGACAGCCCTGCTGGCCGCCAGCCTGAGCCCCCTCCTATGTGAGGGTCTCTGCTCACCTTCTCACTTGTAACTTGGTTTCCTGCGGATGGATCGGGCCGGCGGGAGTTGTGTTCCATTCTGCCCTGGCCTCTGTTTCTCCTTGTAAATGAATCAGAGGTGTTTCATTTTGTGTTGGTCCCATGAGCTTGGTTGGCTGGGTCGACCCCTCAAGTGCTGGCAGAGACGCGACCAAGCCCTTGTACCCCAGGCCAGTCCCTGCGCAGTGGGGAGCGCGCAGGTTCACAGCGCCCCCAGGGCCTCTCCCAGAGCACCAGGCCTCGCATGGCCTCCACTCACAGCCTTAGAGCCGTTCATGGTTCTGGAAGGGACCTGAGGGCTTTTGAAGACTACGTGTTACGACAGGACCAAGTGCCTAGAAATCTGGGCCGACAGGAAAGGGAAGGAAGGCCAGACGCAGCTGGCTGAGTCCGCATGTTCTCAGATGTGCCCACCAGGGGGCCCGGGCAGCCCCTGCAGCTCCTGAGCCCCACAGAGCTGGGAGGCTGGCCCGGGAGCCCTCGGTGGGGAGGCAGCGGCGCCCGGCGCCCACAGAGCTGGTCGTTTGTCATTCCAGGAGAACTGCGCGATCCTCAGGGAGCTGGTGGCCCTGCGGGCGCAGAAGTCCAGCCTGCTGGGATTCAGCACGCACGCCGACTACGTGCTGGAGATGAACATGGCGAAGACCAGCCAGGTGGTGGCCACTTTCTTAGGTAACCCCTGGCCTCCCCCAGCCTCCCGCCCCGCGTTCCGGGAGTGGGGTTCGGGGCTGTCCTTGACCGCAACATGATGCTGCCTCTGAGGCCCTTGAGGTGGGAGCCTAGCTGCCTCCCCTGACCCTTTTCTTTGGTCTTGAGGGACCCTAATCTGACAGCTGAGTTGGGGCCCTGGCGTGAGGCCCTGGATACGTGTCCCCCCGTCCAGCTGTCCCCTGCTCCTCGTGACGCCTGAGAAAGCCGAGGCCCGCGGGCTAGAACCCTGGGCGTGTCGGGGGCAGCTGGGGTGGGGGGAGCTGGGCGGCGTGGGGAGCCCGGCGCAGGGAGGTAGCCACGCCTCTCCCCCCGCCCCCCAGATGAGCTGGCCCAGAAGCTGAAGCCCCTCGGGGAGCAGGAGCGGGCGGTGATCCTGGAGCTGAAGAAGGCCGAGTGCGAGCAGCGCGGCCTGGAGTTCGACGGGCAGATCAACGCCTGGGACATGCGCTACTACATGAACCAGGTGGAGGAGACGCGCTACAGTGTGGACCAGAACCTGCTCAAGGAGTACTTCCCCATGCAGGTGGTCACGCGGGGGCTGCTGGGCATCTACCAGGAGCTGCTGGGCCTGACCTTTGACCTGGAGGAGAGCGCCACCGTGTGGCACGAGGACGTGAAGCTGTACTCCGTGAGGGACGTGGGCTCCGGGCAGGTCATCGGCAAGTTCTACCTGGATCTCTACCCGCGGTGGGTGCGAGCTGGACAGGGCCGGGCTGAGGGGCGCCGGGGGCACCGTTCAGGGGAGGTGGGTGGGCCAGGTGGCAGAAGCCCTGCCCCTGGGCGCTCGCTTCTCTGCTGAGAAGGAAGTTAAGCCGCTCAGTGTGTCCACTCGCCCCAGTGGGCAGACGGGTTGCCCGAGGGACGCAGAGTCAGCGAGTGGCAGCATTGGGGACCGTTCTGGGGCCAGGCTGTGGGCGGAGCAGCCCCCCGGCGGAGCCTGACCCTGCCCCCTCTGCAGGGAAGGCAAGTACGGGCACGCAGCCTGCTTCGGCCTGCAGCCCGGCTGCCTGCGGGAGGACGGCAGCCGCCAGATCGCCATCGCGGCCATGGTGGCCAACTTCACCAAGCCCACCCCCGACGCCCCCTCGCTGCTGCAGCACGACGAGGTGGAGACCTACTTCCACGAGTTCGGGCACGTGATGCACCAGCTCTGCTCTCAGGTGGGTGCAGGGGCCAGAGGCAGGTCCCCCCTGTCGGATCCTCCATCTGACGTCACCACAGATGGGGTGACACCCTTTTGTATCAGTTTCCATCACAAAGTCCCACAGCCACGGTGGGCCCACCCATGTGACTTGGTTTCCGTCTTTTTAATGACCCAGTCCTCAGATGCTGTCACCTTCTGAGGTCCTGGGGTCACAGCTTCAGCACGGGAATGTGCGGGGGGCGCATCTGAGCCCGTGGCAGCGCTCAGAGCTGCTGGGAGGATTAGGGAAAATGGTGCACGTGTGTGACTTGCTTGGGACGGTGCTTGGCGCCTCAGGCCCCATCCCGTCAGCTGACATGAAGAAGTGTGGCTGGAACGGTCCAGCGAAAGCTGGCAATGAAAACCGGAGAAGGCTCCGGATCCGGTGAGCTCCCCCGGGCCCCGCGAGGAGGTCGGGGTGCTGGGCTCTTGCTGGAAACCCGGAGGCTCAGAGAGTTGAAGTAATTGCCCCAAATGGGCCCTCAGCGGCAAGCACAGGGCTCACCCCGGGTTTTCTGGGCCCCCAGCCTGGTGTCCGTGCCCCAGGACCCCAGCTGTCCAAGTGCATTCGCTCTCTGCCTCTCACGTAGTCAGTGCTTTCTCCTGAGCAGGAGTGTTCTTAGGGGCTGAACCGGAGTGTGTGGGAACGGGGCGCTCCGTGATTTTTAGTCAGTTCTCCAAATTGTGCATCACCGCTGTCCAGTTTTGGAATGTTTTCATTCACCACCCCTCCCTCTACCCTCCCTGCCCCACTCCCAGCCCCTGGCCCCCACAAGCCCGCTGTCTATGGATCTGCCTGTTCTGGACATTTCCCGTCAATGGGGGTCACACACCGTGTGTCCTTCTGTGTCTGCTTCTCTCCCTGAGCGTCGTGTGTGCAGGTCCGTCCACGTGTGGCTGTGTCAGGGCCTCGCTCCTCTTCACGGCTGCGTAATATTCCAGCGTGTGGATGGACTACTTATCTTTAGATAAGCAGAAGATTTGACTTTGGTGAAGTTCAGTCTATTAAGCTTTTTTCTTTCAGTTTGCCTTTTTTTGTTTTTTGGGTTTTTTTTTGAGGAAGATTAGCCCTGAGCTAACATGTGCTGCCAATCCTCCTCTTTTTGCTGAGGAAGACTGGCCCTGAGCTCACATCCATGCCCATCTTCCTCTATTTTATACGTGGGACGCCTGCCACAGCATGGCTTGACAAGCGGTGCCATGTCCGCACCCGGGATCCGAACTGGCGAACCCCGGGCCGCAGAAGTGGAACATGCGCACTTAACCGCTGTGCCACTGGGCCGGCCTATCAGTTTGCCCTTTTTTATGTTCTGTTGAAGAAATCGTTTGCTCACCCAAAGCACTAAGACTTTCTCCTTATTGTTTTTTCTAGAAGTTTTATAGGTTTAGCTCTTCGAGTTGGCCTGTTGTCCATTGTGAGTTGATGTTGTCTGTGATGTCTGTGGTGTGAGGGTCACCTGCTCGCCCGCCAACAGTCCCCACGACAAAGCCACCGTCTCTGCAGCACCCGGGGCATGTGCGTCCCCTCTTGCTATTTCCTGTCTCTCTCTGCACAATCCACTCATGGATGATTTCTCATATCTGGAACATTATTCCTCCAGCGACCCTCACAGCTCCCTCAGCTCCTTCAGGTCCTTCCTGACACACACGTCTGACTCCCCTTCTTCATGGCAGTTCTGTTCCCTAAAGCTCACGTAAATATGGAGCCCCTGTTCCTGGGGGGCGCAGGGCTAGGTTCCTGTGGGTGTCAGGCCACGACATTGTCATCAGCCGATCAGTACGTCATCTTGTGTCACGTGTGATTCTGTTTGAAGACGCCTCACTTAACACGCGCTGTTGGTTCATTAACACGGACTCTGGGCCAGCAGCCCGTGGCTCACCCCCATCCAAGCTCATGGCACACGTGCTTCCTCCTGGGGCACATCTCAGCCTTCACACCGGGAATGCCGGGCAGCACTTGAGCACGACATTTGGGGGCCATTTGAAACAGCAAAGTCGTCCGCAAAAATGCAAAGAATGGGGCACTCAGCAGATCAGGCAAAGGAGACTTGTCACAGTCAGAGCTCAACCCCCAAGGCGGCGCATCGAATGACCTGGCAGGCTCTGCAGGGGTCAAGTCGGGGTTGCAAATAAAGTTCAGCGTGTCACAGGTTCACAAATACGGAATCCAAGGAGGGCCCCCGCGTGCTCTCCCGCTTTCCCTGCCTCCCTCCGGCCCTTGAAGGAACCTGCCCAGGACCCCTCGGCGGCTTGTGTGACCAATCAGCCGCCAGACCTGGGTTCTAGCTGGACTGGGTCTGGCGCTGTGTTTTTCCGGAAAAATCTCAGCCACTCAAAAGTGGAGAGAACACAGTGTACCGTCCAGATTCGGTGTTTCCAGGCCTCTGCCGTTTGGGTGCAGGGTCTGTTGAGAGCGTTGGCCTCGTGGATGGGAGAGCGGGACGTGGGTGACCAGCAGGACAGGCTGCTCTCCGCCTCCCTGTGTGCTGGGCTGCTCCGGGAGCCTCAACTGTCCCCGTCGGCAGCCAGGCTTCCAGGTCGGGGGGAGGCAGCCCAGCATGTGACCCGCCTGCCGAGCTGCGCTCAGGAGGGCGCCCAGGGAAGGCCAGGCGGAGGGCGCGGGCCGGCGGGGTCGGGGCCCTCCTGCAGCCCTGCCCCGTCCCCGCAGGCGGAGTTCGCCATGTTCAGCGGCACGCACGTGGAGCGCGACTTCGTGGAGGCGCCTTCGCAGATGCTGGAGAACTGGGTATGGGAGAAGGAGCCGCTGCTCAGGATGTCCCAGCACTACCGGACGGGCAGCGCCATCCCCCCGGAGCTGCTCGAGAAGCTCATCAAGTCCCGGCAGGCCAACACAGGTGCGCGCCGCACCCCGCCGGGGGCCCTCTGCTCGGGGACCGCCCTCCCGCCCAGTCCCCGTTCTCCAGACCCCGAGGCCCGGGAAGGGAGGGGCGTCCCTGGTCCTCCTGTGGCACCCAGCCAGGCCCGCATGTGCCCTCGGGGGTTTCTGCCCCGCCTGGGCCACAGCGGCCAGGGCGGGCACAGAGCCAGCCCCCCGTCTCCTTCCTCCCGCCCAGGCCTCTTCAACTTGCGCCAGATCGTCCTGGCCAAGGTGGACCAGGCCCTGCACACGCAGACGGCCGCAGACCCAGCCGAGGAGTACGCCCGCCTCTGCCAGGAGATCCTTGGGGTCCCAGCCACGCCAGGTAGCCGCTCGAGAGCCATGCCCTGCTTAGAGTTCGGGGTCTCGGCCATCCCGGGTCAGAAGGATCTGATAACGGGTCAGGGGGGTCGGGCCAGTCTGGGCTTCGGCTGAGGCCTGGAGGGAAGCAGGTGGCCTCTGGCCTCGTTTCTGCTCTGCATCCCTGGGCGTGTGCTGCCGCCGGGAGAGTGGGGGCAGCTGTCGGCACCCGAGGGTCCGTCCTTACCCACCCACTCGCCTTCTGCTCGCACTGCGGGCCGCTGCCATCGTCTCCGCACCCTCACTCCTCCCGCGGGCACCCTCCTGCACGTTGCTCTCTAGAAAGCCTGGAAGGCGCGGAGCAGACAGGTGCTTTCGCGCCCTGGAGATAATGAGTAGATAAGGTCTGGGTGCATGTCCTTCCGAGCGTGCGTGCGTGCATATGTATACACACGTCGGCTCAAACGCTTGACCCACGAACACATGGGTGAAGATAATTGGGATTTTAATGGAGGTGGTGGTGTGTTGATTTACTATCTCATAAGCAGTCAAAAGGCGCTTTAGCCCGCGCATGCTCTCCGTTGCGTGGATGAGCCTTGACTTGCCCTGTGCCCTCCCGGTGTCGAGCCTCGGCGCATGGCAGCTGACATCGTTAAATGCTTTGGTGCGAACCCTTTCGAGCTTCGGCAGATAGTGGGCAAAGATTCACTTCTCTCCTTCCGCCAATTGCCTGGCCCTGCTTTCCAGACATGTCAGGCCCCCCTCTTCCAGGCGGGGGGTCTCCTACAGGCTGCCTTGAGGGCCCCTCTCCAGGGAAGGGGTGCTGAGGGGGCTGGGGGTCCCGACGGGGCTGCAGTGAGAGCCTCCCCGGTCTGTCCCAGGGACCAACATGCCCGCGACCTTCGGCCACCTGGCGGGCGGCTACGACGCGCAGTACTACGGCTACCTGTGGAGCGAGGTGTACTCCATGGACATGTTCCACACGCGCTTCAAGCAGGAGGGTGTCCTGAATGGCAAGGTGAGGGGCCCTGGCCCAACGGGAGGGGCCAGCGTGCGGAGCAGGTGGGTGACCTGTGAGCGTGCTCCCTGCGGCCCAGGACCAAACAGCCGTCCTTGGCCTCGGGCCTGAGTGTGCGCCCAGGCAGAAGGGGCACCTGCCCGTCTTCTCGGGGTGCCGGGGCCGGGCCGCCCTCCGCTCCACCGGGGACCCTCCTGGGCCCGAGGCTCAGCCTGGGGCTTCGACCTCTGTGCAGGTGAAGGCCCCCGGGGAGTTTCTGGAGGATGGGGCTCCTGCACACGAGTAGTCGCGCAGTTACGTGCGCACGCGCTCACGCCTGCTGGGGACCCCTGTGCTTGGTGTCTGCACGCACGAGCCCTCCTGGTGCTGATGCAGGCACCCGTGGGCTGCCTGGAGCGGGGAGGGGATGAGCAAGGACCGGTATGGAGGGGCGTGAAGACCCGCGCCCAGCCCCGCCCCTATGCCCCTCGGCAGGTCGGCATGGACTACAGAAGCTGCATCCTCAGACCCGGCGGCTCTCAGGACGCCAGCGCCATGTTGAAGCTCTTCCTGGGTCGCGACCCCAAGCAGGACGCCTTCCTCCTGAGCAAAGGGCTGCAGGTGGAGGGCAGCGAGTCCCCGGCCTGCTGACACATGGGCCTCCTGCCGGCCCTGGACTAGGGGACTCGGCCCCGCCAGGCTCCCGCCGGGACACAGGGCAGCCGGGCGAGGAGCGGGCTGCTGGCTCTGCCTGTTCGTTCCCACATGTGGTCTCTGCAGCCCCGCTCAGTGGCCGGCCTGGGCCAGAACGACCTCGTCCTCCAGGCGGCTGCGGGCTCCCGGGCCCGCTCAGGGCCTGCCCCAGGCGGCGCCAATGCAGCCCCTTCCTGGGGAGTTCTCCTGGTCAAGGGATGGCACCTCTTTCAAATGCAGGCATTAAAAAAGAAAGAAAGAAAAGAGGGGCTCCTGGCCTGTGTCTCACGCCCATCCTCCTGCACAGAATAGCGGACATTGGTTGTCACACTTGGGATCCAGTTGTTTGGTTTCTGTTAAGCCCTAAACTTGGCGGTCAGCCCTCCTGCTGGAAACGCTGGGCAGTTGAAGGCTACTCTCTGTGCGCTGGAACATTCTGGACTGTGACACACTTGGGTCGCTGGGAGACGGCTGAGCTGTCGGAGCGACTGCAGCCAGGGGCCGTGGGCTGTGGGGCTGGGGTGCTGGGATCGCTCACCCAGAGGGGTCTGTTTCCTGCCAGCCTCCCACCTAGCACGTGTCTGGGGACATCCCCCGCCTGCCCCCAGTGCCGCGCTGACCCATGTAGGGCAGGCCCAGCTCCTCCGAGAAGCCTGCGCACGAGCGACCAGGACGCGACAGCCGCCCGCCCTCGGCCCGGATGTGAGTCACCGGGCAGGCCTCCTGGTTCCGGCCCGGAGGCTCTGGGAGGGCTTTGACAGGGGCTGGTCTCTGATTAATGAGCACAGCTGTTGGAGCCCGGCCGTGACCTTTCTTGTCCACGTGACCCTGAAGACCAGAGGCAGACGTGGCCTGTCCTCCCGCTCAGGGCTCGGCTCCCTCTGGCCGTGAGGCTGTTGGCAGCGTGGCAAAGTCTGGGCTGTGGGAGAGCGGCCTCCCAGGGCCTCTGGCGAGTCTTCAGAAAGAGCTTGGTGGTATTTTTTGGTCCTTCACTTGAGCAGGCGGGTGGCTGTCCCCCTGGCTCGTTTGGTCCAGACCGCCCCGTGTCTTCTTCCCTGGCCTTTGAGCTCCTCCAGAGCCTGCCTCCTGCCCCTGCGTCCTCCCCTCGCGTCCTTCGTCCCTGCAAAGGGTCAGTGGAGTGAGGGACCAGACAGCGCCCTGACCCATCTCCCCCAGGCTCAGGTGACTGGCCGCACCTCCCTGGGGACAATCTGTCTGCCCCTGACCATCCATCCTCACCAGCCCTGGGCCAGTCCAGCTGTGGAGCCTCATGGGGGCTTGCTCAGCTTCCTGCACCCACTTCTGTACCTTTTAAACTGGGGCAGGGGGGTGAGTGTTGTTGGCTGGTCACTTGTCCAGAGCTGGTGGGCTCCCTGTGGCCGGGAGGGCTGTGCCAAGAGGCAGAAGTTGATAGCGGGATTCGGGGCAGCTGTGGCTTATGCTTGAATTACCTGGGTCTCAAAAGAGGGGAAAAAATATACAGCAGAGACCACACCCAGGCAGCCATCTGGGCACCTCCTAATGGATGGAGGTGTCGTGTCAGGGGGCTGGGGGCTCTCCTCGCCTTCTCCTGCACTGAGCGCCCGCATGGCCTCCCTCTGGTCCCCATGCAAAGTCCAGCCGTGGGGTCAGCACCCCCAGTTGTGTGCTAGACAGTTGGGGGCAGTGGGAGGTGGAGCCACAGACCTCAGGCTCGTGGGCCGCAGGGTCCCCACGCGGGCAGGTCAGGACGCCAGCAGAGAGCGTGGCTGGTGGGTGCATCCAGGACAGCCGCGGTGCGCTTGAGGGAGGCCTCACCGGAAGTGTCCGTGTTTCTCCCAGCCGCTCTGGGACCTGTAGGTGGTTGGTCCCTGAGGCTGAAGTGACGGCTCTGACCCCTGGAGCAGCAGCACAGCTGGCACCTGTCAGCAGGGGCCGGGGGCCTGGGGCTGGGAACCTGCGGGCGCTCCAGGAGGCCCCGGTGCTGCGCAGTGTCTGCTCCTCTGCCCCGTCCCCTCCCGGGGTTCCCACAGGACTCCAAGGACAGCCTGGAGTCAGGATCCGCGCCAACCCCTGCCTCGCCCCTACGAGGGAAAAAGGGAAATAAAAACAAGAATGGAGCCTGTGTGTTCTGCCATCCTTGTAACATTTCCATACAGACTTGCTTGTTGGATTTTGATGAGACCTGGACACTAAAGGGGGCCCCTGTGCACCCTGGCGGGCCGCCTCCGGCTGGGTCGGGCCTGAGGAGTTGGCCCGCGGCTTCCCATCCCTGCCCGCACCCCAGGCTTCACGGCTGCTCTTGCCGTCTGGAAACTTCAGCCAGGATCTCGAGGAGCCCCGTCACACACGAGACTCCGGGAAGAGCCGTGGGGCCTTTCTAGCTGGTGGCCTCCAGCAGCCCCACTCGCCACCCCTGAAGGGGCCCATGGTGCCAGGGGACATGACATCGTAGGACTCCTCACAGAGGGCTTGGGTTTGGCTGCCTCCCCACGGGCTGGGCATCTTCGGATCAAGGCCAGTGTCCACTCCTTCCCGGTGTCCTCATCCAGCAGCAACTTGGCAAGAGGTGGTCCGCGTGGGGCCTCACTGGCGAGGACGCCTCTCTCTTGGCCCGGGAATAAGCAACGTCGTCTCCTAAACTTGAGTTCAATGCAGACGTTGCTGGACGGCCCGGGGAGCGGCTCCAGCCTGGGCTGGCCGGCGGGAGACTGGGTTCAAGTCCCAGGGTTGGACTGTCGGGTGGTGGGGCCGTGGGGAGAGCTTCCAGCACGGCCTGGGCCAGGAGGGTCACCCAGCTCACCGTGGCTCCAGGCACAGTGCCACAGGCCAGTGCCATGCTCCCATGTTCACACCCCACCAAGCTCCTGTGGGCGCTCCGTGCAGCCCCCTGCAGCCCATGAAGCTGGGGTCAGCTCTGTCTCAAAGGTCGTGGGCCCCTGGTTAAGGCAGGCAGTGTGGGCCATCTCCCCGGCCAGAGGCCAGCTCACGGATGGACAAAGAGCCCAACTGGGGCTGGTGCTGACAGGCCTGTGTCTTGCTGAAACCGTGCAGACTTGAAACTTGGAGAATATAAGCAGTTGGGCAAATGCAGCCTCTCGAAGAGGCAGCCCCGAGGACACCAGAGCTGCAAGGGCCGCCTCCCCAGGACACCGTCTGTGCACCCGGTCCCAGCCCCTCAGACTTCGCACTTAGGAGCCATTGCATGCCCTTTTCTGCTTGAGTCACTCTGAGTGGCCATTTGTCACCTGCAACCCTGTGCTGGTCCTGAGTGGAGGTCCAGACCCAAGGTTCTTGCCTGGGGGGAATCTAGCGGTCCTCACATCCCTGTAGCCACAGGAGACGGGGCAGGGGAGGGAGAGAGGCAGGACTTGCCCACGACGTGCTCACCACCCCGAAGTCCCCCGGGGCCTGTGCAGTCCCTCCCACCACCCTCCCCGCACATCCGTTCATCTGCTTCTGTCACTATCGATGCTGTGAACTTTCTAAAATTTTATATAAATGAAACCACCCAGGACGGCCTCTTCATTGATTCATCGGCTCTAGGCTGGTTCCTGGTTTCATCTTTCTGGGGGAAACACCTAGAAGTGGATTCTAGCTTTTCTAAGAGGTGCGACGTGACATCTCCTTGCGGGTTGACTTTGCTTTTCCCTAAGGATGTTGAGCCTCTTTTCCTGTGCCTGTTTGCCATCCACATGCCTTTGGCGAAGTCTTGGCATCTCTTACCCATTTCTTTTTTTTTAAGTTTGGCTCCTGAGCTAATAACTGTTGCCAATCTTCTTCTTTTTTCTTTATTCTTCTCCCCAAAGCCCCCCCGGTATATAGTTGTATATTTTTAGCTGTGGGTCCCTCTAGTTGTAGCATGTGGGACGCCACCTCAGCATAGCCTGACGAGCGGTGCCATGTCCGTGCCCAGGATCCAAACCGGAGAAACCCTGGGCCGCTGAAGCGGAGCGCGCCAACTTAACCACTCGGCCACGGGGCCGGCCCCTCTTACCCATTTCGATATACTAGCGGTCAGTACTTGGAAAAGGAAGTATTTACGTGTTTAGAAGACACCATTTATAATAGCATCAGACACCCAGCAATAAGTTGGACGTAGGATGTACAACGGCTCTACACGGGAACTCAAAATATTGTGGAGGGAAATGAGAGATGACCTGAGTGAACAGAGGGATGTAACATGTCCACGGAGGTGGAAGGTTCATAGGTCCTGTTCCCACCCAAGTGGATCTACAGATTTAGCACAATGCCAATTAAAATCCCTGCGGACTTTTTTTTTTTTTTTTTGGTAGGAACCGACTAGGTGATTCTAAAATTTGTATTAAAATGCAAAGAACCTAGGAGAGCCAAGGCAATCTTGAAGAAGAACATGAATTTGGAGTACGTACACTGTTAGACATCAAGAATTTTGTAAAGCTACAGTAATTAAGAAAGTTTGGTTCTGGCACAAGGATGGATGGGTTTACCGATGGAGGAAAACAAAGAGGCGCCCAGAAACAGGCCCCACGTGAAAGACCCCCTGATCTGCACCAGAGGCATCAGCACAGATTGGTGGGGAAGGACGACCTCTTCAGCAAATGGACCTGTCAATGGAGAATATCGATCTCTGATCCCTACCTCACGCCATCCACAAAAATTAATTTAAATGGGTCACAAATCCAAATGTGAAAAGCAAAACCCTAAAGCTTTTAGAAACATGAAGAGGACGGTCCTCAAGACCCTGGAAGTTGTCAATGTTTTCTTCCTTTAAGTGAGGAACAAGGAGCAGTCAACGTTGAAAGAAGATGGCCAGACCGGACTTGTAAACATTAAGAACCTGCTTTCACCCAAATATTAAGAGAGAAAATGCAAGCCAGAGGGTGGAGAAGATTTTTGAAATATTCACCAGCAAAGGACTCGCCGCCTTGACGCTTAGAAAAACGCCAGACACGCCAAAAAGAAAAAGACCTTTTTTAATGGGCAAAAGATGCTTCACCAAAGAACCAGACCACACTGCCAACAGCCATATAAAGTGGTATTCAACATCAGCTGTCGTTAGAGAAATGAAAATTAAAACCACAGTGGAGGGGCCGGCCCGGTAGCGCGGCAGTTAAGTTCACGTGTTCCACTTTGGTGGCCTGGGGTTCGCCAGTTCGGATCCAGGGCGTGGACCTATGCACTGCATGTCAAGCCATGCCGTGGCAGGCATCCCACATATAAAATAGAGGAAGATGGGCACGGATGTTAACTCAGGGCCAATCTTCCTCAGCAAAAAAGAGGAGAATTGGTGGAGGATGTTAGCTCAGGGCCAATCTTCCTCAAAAACAAAAACAAAAAAAACCCCAAAAAACCCCACAATGGAATACTCCTACACATCCACCAGGATGTCTAAAACTAGACAAGACTATGTGCTAAGGGAATAATTATACACTACTGGCAGGAATGTAAATCGGTGCCACCATTTTGCAAAACTCTGGCCACATCTACCAAAGATACTGTTCTGTTTATACAATGGAAGTCTACACAGCAGTAATGGAACTCATCTCCGCTGGGCTGTCAACACAGATGAATCTCACAGACGACATTAGGCAAAAGAAGCTGGACCAAAAAGAGTAGGTACCATAGGCTTACATTTCTACGAAGTTCAAGATCAGGCGAAAAGACTCATTTATAGGTTCGCCCAAAAGTTAAACATAGAATTACCATAAGACCTAGCAATTCCACTTCTGAATATATACCCAAAAGAATTGAGAGCATTTTTCCCGTCAAATAGCAAGAGATCTCAAGATGGGCTGGTGGTGCCAACGCCCCAGCTCTGGGTGGCATTTGTCCTCATGGTTGCATTCCGGTATTGCAGCCGCATTCCAGGGAGGAGGAGGATGGAAGGACACAGGCAACATGCACGTGCCAGATTTGTCTCTCCTTTTTTTTAAAAAAAGAAAAATCAGGAAAACCATCGCTTTCCCAGAAGCACCACCCATGAGGCATCTGCTGACTCAGCGTTGGCCGGAACTAGGCAATGTCAGCTCCTCAGTGGTGGGGTCTGTGCATGAGAATGATTCAGTGACAGGGATGTCCCCAGTGGCCACTGTGGGGCAGTTTCAGCAAGACATGAGGAGGGAAGTCTGTTTGCCATGGGAAGCACAGTTAGCTCGAGCTGAAGAAGGGGAGAGAAGGAGGGCTGAGTAGTCTTGGCCACCATCTTTCTGGGCCTCAGTTTCCTCCACTGTCCGATGCAGTTACAGAAGCTCTCTGTCCCGCTTCCCCAGGCCTCAGCAAGAAAAGGAAGAGGAAAGGGTTTTGGAAATACCCCAGGGCCTTTGCACTGGCTCTTCCTTTGGACATGCATATTCAGAGCTCACTCTCCCACCGAGCCCATTGGCAGCCCCTAGGAGGGATCCAATCAAGACTTGCAGAATCAGTGAATAGAGGAGGCAGACAGCAGTACTGGGTGTGTCCAGCGGGTGGCAAAACCTTCCCACATGTAGCCATTCAAGGCTCACGCTAAGAGAAGGTCCCCGGATGGAAGCCATTCTAAGATGGATGACAGGTGTCTTGCTCTCCTACACCAGTCCAGAAAAAATACAATATAGGCCGTGTGTTGTTTTAAATCTTCCAGTAGCCATGTAAAAGGAAACAGGTGAAGTTAATGTTAATAATATATTTTATTTAACCCAATGTATCCAAAATATTATTTCAATATGTCATTGATAGAAAAAGCTATTCATGAGATATTTTATAGTCTTTTTTTTCGAACAAAGTCTTGAGAATCTGGTATCCATTTTATAACACTCACAGCGTATCTCAGCGTGGAATAGCTACCTTTCAAGACGCAATAGCGCCCACTGTATGGGACAGCGCGTTACTGGACCAGAAGATGGCAAAGGAAACCTCGGGCGTGAAGGCTGTCTGTGCTGATGCTGGGCCGCGCTAGGACACACAGAAATCTGCTAGTCGCTCCCGGTGAGGCCTCTCTGTGCCCACTTCCCCTGTTATAACGTGGATCTGATGATAACACCTGTGTCTCCAGCCCAAAGTGTTGGAGAGGTCCCCTGTAATATGACCCATTTTTAGTGGGCTCCCCCCGCGTGACCTCACCAAGTCGCCGAGATGGACGACAGACCGGATGAACTTGTCGCATGGATGGTGTCGATGAACGCTTGAAACAAATGACCCTGGGACCACGACTTCTCTCCGTTTTTTGTTAAGCGATAAAGAATTTCCTCCTTATGAAGGTAGTTTGAGCTGGGCATCCTGTTCCTTGTTGCAAACTGCAATCAAACAAACGATCTTGAATGTTTTATCCATCACCTAAAGGAATTGCCCCAGAATGATGCATCCAGAGAGGGTTAGAAAAAATCAGGGTCTCCGATTTGATAAAAGCTACGCAGAAACGCCATTTATCCGCTGAATGAAAGACAGATGACGAAAAGACAGTTGATATGGTCATTACCAAAACAGTACATTTCTTTTTTTTTTTTAAGATTTTACTTTTTTCCTTTTTCTCCCCAAAGCCCCTCCCCGCCCCCGTACATAGTTGTATATTCTTCGTTGTGAATCCTTCTAGCTGTGGCATGTGGGACGCTGCCTCAGCGTGGCTCGATGAGCAGTGCCATGTCCGCGCCCAGGATTCGAACCAACGAAACACTGGCTGCCTGCAGCGGAGCGCGCGAACTTAACCACTCGGCCACAGAGCCGACCCCCAAAACAGCACATTTCTGAGGCATAGGACACCACATGGCCTTCAGTGAAGCTGTGCACACCAAATGTGATTTAAAAGTTCGAAATATTCAATTAACTTTGAATCACTGCGTAATTTCACATTTATCCACATTTGGAATCGCAGGTTTGCTCTCCATCAATGAGTAAAGGAGACAAGGACTAAAGACAATTACTTAAGTAGAAAGATGAGACATTAGATTAATTTAATTAGACCTTGTGGTGAGTTTAAATAGTGTAGAGTTGTTCTCCGATAAAGGCTCTGTTCTCTTATGGATATGCAGGATGAATCTGCTGTGGGCTGAATGTTTTGTGTCCCCCCCAATTTGTATGTTGAAATTCTAATGCCCAATGTGATGGCATTACAAAGATAATTATATTTAATTATCATATTATACATTATAGTATAGTAAGAATATGTTATTTATACCATATCAATATATTAATTGTAGTAGTTTTATTTTAATGGAATATTAATGTCAACATATTAATAATAAATATTATTAAAACAATTTTACTAAGTATATAATGGGTTATATATTTATATAATTTGTTAACAAATAGCAATAATAATTATTTTAATGGCAAATATTTCTCTCTCAGACACCGTACTGAATAGATTTCCCTCCTTGGACAGGCCGCGCATGCGCCAGAACTGCCTCGGGAGCGCGTGCGGGCTCTTGGGTCGGAGGATGTGCGCAGCCCCCGGACACATTAAAGCCCTGCAGAGACACCGCCCGCCAGGAGAGGGCGCTGTGGCTCAACTCGCATCCCCCTCCCCTCCCTCTCCCCCTTGAATCAGGAACTCAGTCCGGCTCCCGGCGCCTTCTGGGACTTGTAGTTCGCGGCCTCGGGGTGCGCAGGCGCAATGCCGAGCCGTCCTGGGCGCGCGTCCGGGGCGGCGGCGGCGGCGTGAGTTAATGCGGGGCCCGGGCGGGGGGCGTCTGCTCCGGCCGCGGTGGGGCCGAGCCGGAGGTGGGGGGGGTCCCCAAAACGGGGTGCACGGAGCACCTCTGCAGCGGCGGACCCCGGCAGGACCCGGTGGCGCCCCAGCGCTGCGCCCTGAGTGCCACCTGCCTCCACACCTGGGGCCGGAGCGCTGGGGACCCCCTGGTCCGGGCCGCGGCGCCACCCCGAGCCTGGCCCCGGCGGGGACGTTAGGTGGACAGGGGGCGGGGGCGGGGGCCCGGGCGGGGGTCGGGGTGGGGGGTGGCCTTGGGCGTTCCCCTGCGGGTTTGCGCCACCTGTCACTCTGGATGCAACAGGAGAGTCAGAGAGGCCGAGCAGCTTGCCACGGCCGCCCAGCACCCAGAATGACAAAGTGTGACCTTTACCCTGTGGGAAAGCCCTTGGATGAGAGACCCGCGGGAGCAAACCTGTTCTGTGCGGAATAGAGCTCCCAGGCATCTGAAAGGAGAATGGGGCAAAGCCGTTTGCTGGTAAAGGCAGAGGGGCTGGAACGCCTGGACTTCTGAATGGAGACCCACTCGGGCTCCTTCTTGGGCTGGCCAGGGGGTCTCACCTGGGCGATTCTGCTTCCCTCCCCCAGGCGACACTGGGCGGTGTCGGGGACATCTGTGGCTGTCACAATGGGGGTGCTCCTGGTATCAGTGGGTGGGCCCAGGGATGCTGCTCATCCCCCTACAACCCCCAGGACGGCCCCCAGAGACAACCCGGCCCAGTGTCCAGAGTGCGATGGGGAGACCCTGGCTTACACTTTAGCAATGTGATTCTAGCCAGGAGCTATACGGGTCCCCTGCATTCATGCCCAGGCACACCTGCCAAGGAATGAGGGAGCAGCTGGCCGTTCTCCCAATGTCCCAGCACCAAGCCCACTGGCCTCCCCCCTTCCCTGGAGTTGATTCCATTTTCCCTGCGAGGAAGTCCCCATCGGGCCTTTCTTGTGAAAAAAGGGTGAATTTTGGTGGTTTGAGCATTGAGAGGGAGGATCCTGAGGCAGGTGCCGCAGGCCTGGGTGGGTGAGGGGGCCTAAAGGGGTGGCTGACATCCACCGCTGAGGGAGGAGGATGGGTGGGAGAGCATGGCTCTGGAAGAGCCAGGAAGGCCCTAGACTGGGTCTCGGACCCATGGCCATGAACTGCAATTTAAAGTCCTAAGAGCAGAGAGGGAACCCCAGGCAGTGTGGGGGCAGGGTTGTCAACCCCCCGGGCACTTGCAGAGAATCCCTTTGGCACCCAGGCTACGGGGTGGGCAAGGAGCGTGGCCTCTCTGTGCCTTCAGTGTTCGTACAAGTGTCCTGGGGCCGCCGTAACGGGCTACCACAGACTAGGGGTTTAAAACAACAGAATTTTATTCTCTCCCAGTTCTGGAGGCCCGAAATCCGAGATCAAGGTGTGTCAGGGCCGAGTTCCCCAGCGAAGGCTTCAGGGAGGACACTTCCTGCCTCTCCCAGCTTCTGGTGGTGACTGTCAACCCGTGGTGCCCCTTGACTTGTAGCTGCATCACCACCATCTCTGCCTCCATTGTCGTGTGGCCTTCTCCCTGTGTGTCTGTGTCCCTTTTTTTAAAGGACACCAGTCATATTGCATTAGGGTCCACTCTACTCCGGTATGACCTCATCTTAACTAATTCCATCTGCAAAGACTCTATTTCCAAATAACGTCCTATTCACAGGGTCTGGAGGTTAGGACTTGAACATATCTTTTTGGGGGACATCGTATAAATGGAATCCTACAATATGTGGCCTTTTGTGTCCGCCTTCCTGCACTTAGCATGACATCTTCAAGGTCCATCCACGTCGTAGCGTGTGTCAGCGCTTCGTTCCTTTTCATGGCTGAGTCATATTCCACTGTGCGGATGGACACATTGTTGGACGCTGATGGGCACTGGGGTTGTTTGCACCTTTTGGCGATTGTGATAATGCTGCCGTGAATGTTTGTGAACAGGTTTTGTGTGGACGTGTATTCTCATTTCTTCCGAGTGGACACCTTGGAGTGGCGTTGCCGGGTCAGATGGAAACGATGATTAACCTTTTGAGAGACCTCTCGATTGTTCTCCACAGTGGCTGCACCGTTTTCCATTCCCGCCGGCCGTGCACGGGGCTCTGGTTTCTCCGCGTCCTTGTCAGCACTTGTTATTGTCTGTCTTTTTGGTTTTAGCCATCCTGGCTGGGGTAAGCTGCTGTCCCACTGTGGGTTTGATTTGCATTTCCTAACGACTCCTGAAGTCTAGCATCCTTTCATGTGCTTATCGGCCATTTGGAGGAATGTCTCTTCTTTAAGTGAACTTTTTGTTTAGAAATCATTTTAGATCACAGAAGAATTGCCGAGGTGGCCCGGAGCCTTCCTGTGTCCCTTTCCCCAGCTCCCTCTGGCACTGTTCTCTCTCTGTCTCTTTTTTTTTTTTCCCCATTATCACCCCCAAGGAGCCTTTGTAGACGCGTTTTTCTTAATTACCCTTTTCCATGAAATTCTTTACTGGGGGCGGGGCTACGTTTTTTTTTAACTTTTAATTTTTAATTAAGTGTAGACTCATGAGATGTTGCAAAAACAGGATAGAGTCTCATGGATGCATCGCCAGCTTCCCCCGTGGTGGCGTCTCACACAGCCAGAGCACGCCGATATGGACGCCATCTCCCCCATGACGTTTTAACACCAAGGATGTGTTAATTCACCGGGGCTGCCATAAAGCCCCACAGGTGGACAGCTTAAACCACAGACGTTGGTTCTCTCCTGGCGCTGGAGGCTGGAGTCTGGGGTCCAGGTGTCGGCAGAGCTGGTTCCCCCTGAGGCCTCTCTCCCTGCCGCGTGGGCGGCCGCTGTCTCCCTGTGTCCTCACGTGGTCGTCCCTCTGTGTGTGTCTGTGTCCTCGTCTCTTCCTCTTAAAGGACCCGAGCCAGATCAGATTAGGGCCCACCCTAAGGACCTCATTTTACCTCTTCAAAAGCCCTGTCTCCAAATATAGTCACGTTCTGAGGTCCTGGGGCTTAGGGACACACTTTAGGCCGTAACAAGAGACATACTGTATATCTGCTTATGCACTGTATGGATCGCTGTGCTTTATGTATAAAAAGAACGCTTTTTTTCCTCTTCCCCACCCTCTAAGAATGGATTTGCACCCCCTTAGGGGTGACACTGCCCCGGTGGAACGCATCCGCTGATGTTAACATCTTATCGTGGAACGTTTATTAAAACTGAGGCATTAGCCAGAATGTGCTTCCCAGCGGCTGGGGGAGGGGAGCGGGGCGTTCTTCATCGACAGGTGTAAAGTTTCGGTTTAGCAGGATGCACGACTCCAGGGAGGTAGGACAACGTTGCGCCTACAGTCAATACGACACTGCATTGTACGCTTACATTTGTTCCAAGGATGGAGCTCGTGTCAGGTGTTGTCACCACAATACAATTTTTTTTAAAAAACCCACTAAGACATTAACATTGCTTCTGCGCTATTAGCTAGACGCAAACTTTATTCAGATTTCCCCCGATTTTCCGCTCATGTCCTTTTTCTGGCCCCGGACCCCATCCGGGATCCCATGTGACGTGTAGTCCTTGTCTGCCCCCGTCTGTGACGCTTCCTCAGACTTTCCTTGTGGTCCATGGCCTTGACACTCGAGAGCGCCGGGCTGGGCTTCGGTAGAACGGCCTGCCTGCAGGTGGGGTGTGTCTGACGTCGTGTCGTGATTTTGGGGGAAGACACCCCAGGGACGAGGCGTCCTCCTCGTGTCATGTCCAGGGTCCCTGATGCCCACCCCTCATCCCCGGTGATCCGAACCTCGATCACCTGGTGAAGGTGGGGTCTGTGGAGCTTCCCCACCCGGAGGTCACTCTTTCTCCCTTTTTGTGCTCTGTTTGTTGGAAGCGGGTCAGTCGGCCCACGCTGAAGGGGAGGGACGTTTGCGCCGCCTCCCGGAAGGAGAAATACTGACGACTGTACAGACATATCTGAAAACCGTGATGGTAATTAATAAATATCGTGGGAGCGTTCCTTGGGGCTGTGCAAATGTCCTGCTTCTCCTTTGAGCCTCACCCACCTGGCCTGATTCCCGCTGCAGACAGGCCGGCCATCCGACCTGGCCTGGGTGGGGGTGAGGGGTCTGATCAAATGTCCAGGGCTATCATATACCAGGGAGGGCGGGGGGTTCTGGCTAACGTGACTTAGCAGGGTTCTTGCTAAGACTGAGTGATGCACAGAGGCCCTGGGAAGCCCGGAGGTTGAGGCCCAGCTGAGACGAGGGCTCCGAGGGCCCGACTGAAGTTGGTCCAGGAGAAAGGCCTGTCACTGTGCAGAGGCGTCAGAATGGACACAGCCCCGATCCCCCGGAAGGGCAGGGGGCCCCGTGGGTGTGTGGGGAGCTCAGAATCCCGCCCCCAGGCCTAAGGGGCACGTGTTCCTGCTTCTCACGGTGAGGACGAACAGGTGGGACCTCACACACCGAGCCTCGCACACAGAAGGCACTCAATAAACGCCCGCTGCCCTGCCGTCATTTCAAGCTGACGCGTTCCGGTAACAGCCACTGATGGGCTCGCTACCCTGGGTCAACTCTCCTTTCTTTGCTTCCACGGTGACACCCAAATCTAGGGGACATGGAGCCAGGATTGTGGGTGGGGACAGACCCGTCTCCATCCTTCCTGCTGCCGTGCCGGCGGGGTTTGGCAGAGGAGTCCAGCAGAAAAGAGAGGAGTCCAGGAGAGGCGGAGTCTGGGGGCCCGCTGTGGGGAGGGAGGGGTGACCCTGAGACGGGCGAGGGGGTGGGCCACCTGCCGGCATCAGGACAGAGCCTTCCAGAGTTTGCTTCTGGGAGGTCAGACTGGGTTGAATGGTATCCCCCAAATTCGCATCCGCCCAGAACCTCGAAACTTGACCTTATTTGGAAATGGGGTCTTTGCGGAGATAACTGGTTTAAATTAGGATGAGGTCACCGTGGCGTAGGGTGCGCCCTAATCCAGGGACTGGTGTCCTTATAAGAAGAAGAGGGACAGAGAGAGAAGACGGCCACGTGATGATGAGGCAGTGACGGGTGATGACATGACCATAAGCCCAGGGATGCCTGGAGCCCCTGGAAGCTGAAAGAGGCAGGAAGGACCCTCCTTCCTGGAGCCTCCAGAGGGTGCGCGGCCCTGCAACACTTTGGCCTCAGACATCTGGCCTCCAGAACAGAGAGGACAAGTTTCTGTTGTTTTAAGGCCCTTGTGTGTGGTCCTTTGTTTCGTGGCCCCAGGACCCTAGCACGGGTGCTTCACGATAGAACTCGTGCACTTTGTAAACTCAGCTGAATTGGTTGCTTCCAAGACCGTCAGTGTCTTCATCCATGAATTGGAGCCATTAAGACTCCTGGCCTCTGTCCTGGCGGCCGTTGACCACGATCTGTGTGTGAGAGTCACCTCGGGCAGTTGGAGGGGTCGCCAGGCCAGATTCCGGGCTTGGGGACCGACCTGGGTCTGTTCTTCACTCGGCCTTTCTTCCCCCACAGCTCTGCCTGCCCAGAAACCTGCTTCTTCCCCTCCGAGAGGAGAGGATGGCTGAGCACCTGCCCCCCTGGCCCCAGGTGAGTGGGGACTTCCTCCTCCCCCAGGAGGCGTCCATGTGTCCAGAGGGAAGGCAGCCCCCTTGCTATGCCGGGGCCTAGGGGGACCTCCCTGTGAGCGTCTGCGTCCAGGTCCTCACGCTTCTCGTAAGTGTAGCAAAGACGCCCACTGCATCCAGCAGGCATCTCTCCAGACAGGGGAGCTGTGCCTCCTTCCTAGGGCTGGGGGCATCCGCGCAGCCTGAGACCCCACACTTTCGCCTATAGAGCCAGAGGGGCCACCCCGGAAGGTGCCATCCTCTTTACTTAAATTTTTTTTAAATTGTGGTGAAATACACGTAACATAAAATGTACCATCGTAACCGTTTTTCAGGGCCCAGCTCAGCGGCATGAAGCACATTCACACGGTTGTGCCACCATCCCCTCCATCCGTCTTCAGAACTTTCCATCTCCCCAAACTGCAGCTCTGTCCCCATGAAACACTGACTCCCACCCCTCCCCCAGCCCCTGGCCCCCCATCCACTTTCTGTGTCTGTGGATGTGGCTCCTCTGGGGACCTCCTGTGAGTGGACCACACAGTGTGTGTCCTTCTGTGTCTGGCTCATGTCCCTGAGCATCACGTCCTCCAGGTCCATCCACGTTGTAGCAGGCATCAGGATCTCCTTCCTTTTTAAGGCTGGAGACGACTGTGTTTAATAGTGAAACTGCTTTCCTCGGTAAGGTGTGTGTATCAGGAGAAAGCTGAGTGAAGCAGAGGCAGCCATCAGATACTTGGGACATCAGATGCGTCAGAAGTGGGTGACGGGGTCCCACCCCCCTACCTCGAGGCTTTGGGTGGCAGCCGCAAGTTTCGGAAGGCAGTTGGTCTCTGCGTCAGAAATATAGAGCTGATCGACTGTTCGGTTCCAGATGGTCCAGCCCTTTTCTGTGGACATTTCAGCCAGCATCCATGATGTTGTCATGGTTAGGGCCCCTAGATCTGCAGTGGTCCCCAAGTCAAAGCCCTGGTCATTGCACCTGGACCAGCTTCCAGGTGAGCCTGGGGGACAGTCAGGTCTCAGCCCGGCGCCCGTGCAGGCAGAGAGGATCTGTGAGTGCACGATTCCAGAGGGAGCCCGCAGCTTGTCTTCCCGGCAGCAAAGCAGAGACGCCTCAAGGCCAGACCGCTGGGCCCTTGTCTGTCTCAGCGTCCACATAGAGACGGACCGCAGAAAAAATCACGAGCTGTGGAGACTTGTTTCTTTGTTTGTTTTTTGAGGAAGATTAGCCCTGAGCTAACTGCTGCCAATCCTCCTCTTTTTTTTTGCTGAGGAAGACTGGCCCTGAGCTAACATCCGTGCCCATCTTCCTCTACTTTACACATGGGACGCCTACCACAGCATGGCGTTTGCCAAGCGATGCCATGTCCGCACCCGGGATCCGAACCCGCGAACCCCGAGCCGCTGAAGCGGAACATGCGCACTTAACCACTGCACCACCAGGCTGGCCCCTGTTTGGTTTTTAATATTTAAAGAGTCTACATTTTAACCTGCCCAGCAGAACAGCAAAAAGCAAAGAAGCTGTGTCCCACTAGGACTTTTTTCCCCCAGCTTTCCTTGATTGAGATGATCTCTCTATTGTGAAATTATAATAATATATTTGCATAATAATAATTTTAATATAATTATATATTATAATAATGTGAATATATTATTATATTTAATAAATAGAAAAACAATAATATTTCATGCTAACTTTTTACTATACATCCATATGTAATTGTCACAAAATACAAAGCCGTCATTTTTGTGCCTTTTTCTTTTAACTGCGAAGTTACTCAAACCCTTGCAGCGAGCTTAGCAATCATAGGGTTAACCTGAAACCTCTGGGAGGAACCAGCTGGAATGCGGGGGCAGAGGAGGAGGAGCCGCAGCTGCAGCTGGCTGGAGAAAGGCTGTTTTTTTCTGCTTCGTCTAAAATTTGGGAACTAATTTAACCTGTTCTCCCGCTGGAAGGAATGAGCGACAGAAACGTTGAATATTTTTGGTCCACCTCAAAGCTCACCTTTGGGAATGTTCCAGCCCTTTCTCCTCCTGAGGGGAGGGGAAAGAGACCAAAGGCATCACCAGAAATGAGCTTTTATTTAAAAAAAAAAACCCTCACTTCAGCCAGGCTGGCCCAAACCAGCGGGAGGGGTGGGGGGGAGTTGGGGGGGGCGGACCTGGCAGGCCCGTTCCCCTGGAGTGGATCTGTCATTTTCAGATTCCGTGGGTAACTTTCAGCCCTCGTGACAGACAGCAGCCTGGCCTCTGGTTCAGAACGAGGATGCTGCAGGAGCCGGCCAGGCAGCAAACATCCACACGCCCCCTCCGCCTGCCTGATCCCAAAGGATGCTCTCACCACATTTCAGCGAGTCGGGGGTGGAGTGGCAGATCCCGCCTGTTACTCCATCTATGCCTTCTGACATGCCCCTCCGAGTCATGGCGGCCGAGAACCAGTCCCCACTGAGCTCAAGTCGGGGGTGATGACCCCCCTGGTCACATGGATGCTGGCTGCGGCTTCTCGGTTCTCTGACCGGATCAGTGGCGGGTGCCGTGGCCGACGTGAACTCATTAGCCCTCGCTCCAACCCTGTGAGGTTGAGATCTCCTCTCCATTAAACGTGAGGCCAGACCCCAGAAGGGTCAGTAAGAGACCTGCCATCCATCTCATGACCGTGCAATGGCAGAGCCGCGGGTCTATCAATTTTCAGTGTCAGCTGGGGGAGGTTCCCAAGTGCGAGTGTCATACTCACAGATCCAAAAGTTAGAATCAGCAGTTCAAGAAGAAATGGGCGAAATCCCGTCAGACCTGTGTGCGGGCGTCCTTGCTGTGTTTACGGCGGGCCCAGGGTCTGGACATCCTCTGACAGTAAGCCGATGACAGGTACCCCCCCAGGTGCTAGTGGCATCTGACTTCTGAACGTGCTCCCTGCTCTGTCTGAAGTCCCCGGTGCCACCACCCTCAGCCCCCCTCCTGCGAGCGTGGGTGGGGTGGCCCTTCTTGAGCAGAACCCATGTGGCCTTTTAGGAGCTGGTGACCTTCCAGGATGTGGCCGTAGACTTCTCGCAGGAAGAGTGGGAGCTGCTGGCCCCGGCTCAGAGGACACTCTACAGAGAGGTCATGCTGGAGACCTGCAGGAACCTGGCCTCCCTGGGTAAGGCCGGTGCCGTCCTTCCTGTGCTGCTCAGTTCACGCTTCATAGCATGCGCTGGGTG
This sequence comes from Equus asinus, assembly GCF_041296235.1. NCBI lineage: Eukaryota > Metazoa > Chordata > Mammalia > Perissodactyla > Equidae > Equus > Equus asinus. The sequence goes on from NC_091809.1 coordinate 13,366,050, forward strand.
TCAAGAGTGATGGTAGGAAGTGGGGGTTTGTGGGTGAACAAGACAGCATGGTCCCTGCCCCCGTGGGGCTCACGGTCTGCTGCTTTCTCCAACACAGTGAATAACCTGATTTCTTCGGTCTGTGATAGCTGGAGCTCCTGGTGAAATGCTGATCTTAGCTAGGGCGTAGATGGCATCGCTGATTCCTGGTGGGGACAGAGTCTGGGCATTTGGACTCTCTCTGCCCAGGAGAAGAGCTGTAATTAAAAAACATTTTTTTATCATGATAAAGTATATATAACATAAAATTTGCCTTTTTTAACCATTTGTAAGTGTGCAATTTGGTGGCATTAATTACATTCACAGTGTTGTACAACCAGCAGCATCATTTCAAAACCTTTTCATCACCTCAAACTGAAACTCTGTCCCCATGAAACACTGACTCCCACCCCTCCCCCAGCCCCTGGCCCCCCGTCCACTTTCTGTCTCTGTGGATGTGGCTCCTCTGGGGACCTCCTGTGAGTGGACCACACAGTGTGTGTCCTTCTGTGTCTGGTTCATGTCACTGAGCATCACGTCCTCAGGTCCATCCACGCTGGAGCAGGTGGCAGGATCTCCTTCCTCTTTAAGGCTGCCTAATATTCCAGTGTGTGGATGGACCGAATTGTGTTCATCCATTCCCCTGTTGATGGACACTCGGGTTGCTTCCACCTTTTGGCAATTGTGAATCATGCTGCTGTGAACACAGGTGTGCAAACATCTTTTTGGGACCCTGTTTGCAATTCTTTGGGGTCTATACCTGGAAGTGGGATTGCTGGATCGTATGGTCATTCTATGTTTAACTTTTCAGGAACTTCCAACTGTTTTCCACAGCAGCTGCTCCATTTTACATTCCCAGCAGCCGTGCACAAGGGTTCCAGTTTCTCCACATCCTCTCCAATGCTTATTTTCTTTTTGCTTTTTAAAAAAATTCTAGCCACCCTAATAGGTGTGAAGTGGCATCTCACTGGGGCTTTGATTTGCCTTTCCCTAATGAGTAATGATGTCGAGCATCATTGGCCGTTTGTATGTCTTCTTTGGGGAAAATGTAAGATCCACAATTTTTTAATTAGGAAAATAAAATCTTTAGCTTGGTCAGTGTGCTACCACTCCAGTGTACTTTTTCTCTCTCAGAAGCCTTGAAGAACCTGATTCCTGAATCAGGTGCTGAGGATGGTATCTCTTCCCCAGTACAAACCTCTCGAGTCACCCCTCTCTCTCCGTGGACTGCATATTCACTCTTTCAACCAGTGGTATCTTTCCACTTGGAACAAGGAGAAGCCATGTGGATGGGAGAAAAAGGGATTCCCCAAGCTTCTTGTCCAGGTGAGAAGTAGGCAGATATGAGCCATTGGGATGGGAGCAGCGTCATGGGGACTGTTGGTCAGAGATTTCTCCACAGAGGCACCAATTGTATAAGGAGAAAACCGAGGTCCTTGGTGGCACTTTCCCAGATGCCTTCAGTTCATCCTCCAGCAACTTCTCCTTTTACGTACTTGCTTCTACTCCCTCTCTTTGGGTGCAGAGAAAAGAACATCCCATTTCCTTCTTCTTCTTCTTTTTTTTTTTGGTGAGGAAGATTGGCATTGAGCTAACATCTGTTGCCAATCTTCCTCTTTTTGATTGAGGAAGATTGTTGCGGAGCTGATATCTGTGCTAGTCTTCCTCTATTTTGTATGTGGGACACTGCCACAGCTTGATGAGTGGTGCATAGGTCCGTGCCTGGGATCTGAACCCTTGAATCCTGGGCCGACAAGTGGAGTGCGTGAACTTAATCACTACGCCACTGGGCCGGCCCCCATCTCTCTGCCATTCTTATTCCCCTATTTGTAGAGTGGTTCCTTCTACATTTATGTTTTTTCCCATTTCCCATCGTCGTCAAACTTCTTCGGCTGCATCCTCTCCTCGGCACACCAGCATACTGATCCATCTCTCTTTTCCTATCCTTATTCCATGCTGAAAGCTGATATTTGCAAATGAATCCACATGTGCCTTGTATACATTGGAAATACTTTTGTCCCACCATTCTTAAGTTAGAAGTTTCATTCCTTTTATTCCCCCCTCAATTTATTTCAGGTTGGGAGAACAGACCGGAAAACCATGAGTCAATTTACAAGAAGGTGGTTTGGCGGGAAGAACCGCCTGGTGGTATGAACATCATAAAGCTCCCCAGAGAAGGCTGGGGATGTGGTCGACTTGAGGAGAATCAGGAAGACCCCCAGAGGCTTTTGAGGCGAATGGCGTACATCCACGTGAAGGCATTTGCTCAGGAGAGAGCTACTGCGCAGTACGAATTTGGGGAAAACTATAATCGGAGCTCAGACCCTGTTTTATCCCAGGGAGGTTCTGTAGGAAAACATTTCCAAAACTGTGACCTAGATATTGAGAATCTGGTAGCTGATCCATTCTTAAACCATCCTCAGAGGGGATATACAGACCGGAGATCCTGTGAAAGTAACGAATGTGGAAAAGACCTCGGCCAAAATGGTCCCATCGTTCAACACAAAAGAACTCAAAGAGGGGAGAAAACGTCGGCATACGAGGAAAGTGGGAAATCATTTAATCGCGGCATGGCTCTTACGATACACAACAAAATTAACACAGTGGAGAAGCCCTTTGAATGTCGCCAGTGTGGGAAAGTGTTCAACCGGAGGCATTCTCTGAGTGAGCACCAGAGAATTCATACGGGCGAGAGACCGTACGAGTGTCAGGAGTGTGGGAGGGCCTTCACACACAGCTCCACCCTCACCCGACATCTGAGGACTCACACGGGAGAGAAGCCGTACACGTGCAGTGAGTGTGGGAAAGCTTTCAACAGGATCTCATCTCTTACCCAACATCAGAGGATCCACACGGGGGAGAAGCCCTATAAATGCGAAGACTGCGGGAAATCCTTCTGCCAGAGTTCTTACCTGATCTTACACAGGAGGACGCACACGGGCGAGAAGCCCTACGAGTGTCACGAGTGTGGAAAGGCCTTCAGCGACCGGTCGTCTCTTAACCAGCACGAGCGAACTCACACGGGCGAGAACCCCTATGACTGTCGTCAGTGTGGGAGAGCCTTCAGCCAGAGGTCCTCCCTGGTTAGGCACGAGAGGACGCACACTGGAGAGAAGCCGTATAGCTGTAACGAATGCGGAAAAGCGTTCAGCCAGAGCTCGTCCCTTGTCACCCATCAGAAAACTCACACTAGTCAGAAGACCTACAAAATGATTGATTGTGGGAAAGCTTTCTATCAGAGCAGCCACCTTATTGGATTTTAGAGCTTGCTCGCTCCCCCGGAAAGCATCTTTTAGCGCTCTACCACATAAATATGATTAGACTTCATTCTGGTGTACTTCTGGAAAAGCAGTAGGTTTATGCCACGCTCTCGAAGGAAAGCACTGAGGCCCGGATCTGAGAAGGGCCTTTTAATGGGGGAAATTGCCATTGAGCTGTACCCGATGAGCGCCATCCTCTAGGAAAAGATCGGGAAATGCGAACACAAACGTGGAATGGGGTTTTGCTGAGAATTATCACATGAATTTAGTGGTTGAAACAAAAGGCATTCTGTTTGCACTTTTTGTTTCAAAAATCAATATTTTCGTTTCAATGTCCTGTTTCAATATTTTACTTAATCCGTCCGTCCCTGTTGGTCGCTTAGCTAGATTCTGACTCGTCTCGCGCACTACGGTGGAAACGCAGGGCGTACGCGAAGATGGAAAGTGCCTTGGCTGCGCGGTGAAAAAGAAAGAGTGCAAACTGGAATGTGCAGTTCTATCAAGTGAAGTCAAAATATCCACGTAAATGGACAAAGGCCAGACAGAGGTGTGGAGACGTGAACAGAGTTTATTCGTCAGGGTTATCTGGTTATTTGTGGTTTTCTGCATTTTTCTGTTTTGTTTGGTTATGCTATAATCACTCTGACTGTGACTAAAAAACAACCTCAAGGGATCTCGAGTTTCATCAACCAGTCAGGGAGGCTTATGTGTACCAAGATGGTGGGTAGAACTTGGGACAGGCAGCGGTGGAGCGACCTTTGGTGGCCTGGGAAAAGTCCCAAGTGTGAGATGTACTTGCCAGAGTAGGGAGCAAGAGCCCTGATATGCATCGGCATCATCACCATCAATATTTTTTGGGTGCATACCATATTCCAGGTCCCACGCCAGCACTTGTCTTGGGGTAACTATTTTGTGACAGCATTTCATTGTGAATTATACCGTGTATCATTTTGAAGTGATCTTTTTGTCTACTTTCCACCTCTGGATTTTTTTTTTTTTTTGAGGAAGATTAGCCCTGAGCTAACATCTGCTGCCAATCCTCTTTTTTGCTGAGGAAGACTGGCCCTGAGCTCACATCCGTGCCCATCTTCCTCTACTTTATATGTGGGACGCCTACCACAGCATGGCTTGCCAAGAGGTGCCGTGTCTGCACCCGGGATCCAAACCGGCGAATCCCGGGCCGCCGAAGCAGAATGTGCAAACTTAACCGCTGCGCCACCGGGCCGGCCCCCACCTCTGCTTTTTAAACAAAAGTAATCTGTTTGTTTCTGGTATAAATTTTCACCTCCTTTGAATTTCAACTTTTTAAATCTCCTGTGTCTCATCTTTACCATATAGTTGGATTTTATTTTAGGATTCTTTTTTTTTTTTTAAATGAATACATTTATGCCAATTATTGCTGTGATAAATGATGTTGCCTTTAGTTCTGCTAATGTATTTTATGTCATTTTTGAAACCTTATCTTTTATTTGTATTGGAGGAGTATATTTCTGGTAATTTTAGAAGGTGTATTTCCTGTTTTAATTTCTTTGGCATTTTATTTTGTTACAGTAAACATTATAATTAAACATATATTGTGATTTATCAACATTAAGCCATTTTTGAGGGATGGAGAAGTCAAAAGCAGAGTATGTATACCATAATGGCATTTCTATAAAATTTGAAAACTGGGACAATAATGTTATATACAGTTTATGGATCTGTATGTCTGGCATGGCAATAATAAACACAAGCTTGTGATTATGGTTTCCCCCTGGGAGGAGATGGAGGGGAATGGGATCCTGGAGGTGACACACAAGACATTTCAACTCTATCTATAATATTTTCTTTCTTTCAAGAAATCTGGGGGCTGGCCCGGTGGCTCAGCGGTTAAGTGCGCACGTTCCGCTTCTCCTCAGCCCGGGGTTCACCACTTCGGATCCCGGGTGCGGACATGGCACCACTTGGCACGCCATGCTGTGGCGGGCATCCCACATATAAAGTAGAGGAAGATGGGCACGGATGTGAGCTCAGGGCCAGTCTTCCTCAGCAAAAAGAGGAGGATTGGCAGCAGATGTTAGCTTAGGGCTAATCTTCCTCAAAAAAAAAAGAAAAAATCTGATAGATATAGTAAACCGATAGAATTTAGGAAAGCTTAGTGGTAGATATATGAGTATTCAAGATGTTATTTCCTGCCTGTTCTGTATGATTGAAATGTTTCATAGTAGTTTTAAGTGTCCCCCCTCTCCCTATGTTGTGGTTATTATTAATATATGCCTTCATGAGGAATGCAGAAATCTAACGTTCTGCTATTTTCCAAATGTTTTGGGATAAAATTTCTGGTCAGAACATCCTCAGTCCCGAAGAGCTAGAGAGGCGCGTGCCGCATAGCGATGTTTCAGTCCACAGTGGACCGCATGCATGATGGTGGTCCCGTAAGACTAGTATCCTAGAAACTAGGTGTGTAGCAGGCTATTTCCTGTAAATACACTCTATGATCTTTGCATAATGACAAAATCAGCTAACAATGCATTTCTCAGAACGCATCCCCGTTAAGTGACACGACTGTATTTCAAACAGAAAGACGCAAAGATGTTCTCTGAAAAACTGTCTGTATGATAGTAGGAGCAGAGCCATGCTGAAGGAGCACGTGGAAAGCTCAGAATTATCTCATGCGAGATGGGATGGGAACAGGAATTATTTGTGCCCCTCACCAAGCAATGGTATCTTCGCTCCAGACCCACTGTGTGAGTTCCCCGGGACTGCGGTAACACATTGCCACAGATTTACTGACTTGAAACCACCAATTTATTCTTGTAACACTTCTGGAGGTTGGGAGTCCTAAACCCAGGGCGGGCAGGGCTGGTCCCCCCGGAGGCCCCAGGGGAGGAGCGCATCCCGCCTCCTCCAGCTTCCAGAGGCGCCGCGTCCTGGGCTCGGGGCCCCTTCCTCCGTCCGCACGGCCAGCAGCGCAGCGTCTCCATCTCGGCCTCTGACCCTCCCGCCTCCCTCTGCTCAGGACCCTGGGCTGACCCTGGGCCCCGGGAATCCAGGGTCACCCCCATCCCAGGGGCCTCGACTTAGCCCATCTGCAGAGTCCCTTTGCCTTGTAAGGTGACATAGTCACAGGTTCCGCTGATGAGGATGTACACGCCTTTATGGGGGCTGTCACTCCGCTGCCCACCCCTACCCTTTCATCCTTTGCTGGAAATGCCGTAAACCACCTTTCTGCTTTGCCAGCGGCTTCCCGTTGGGCCCTGCTCACAAGTCTTTGCAGGGAGGGTGGGAGGCTGGAGGAGGAAGACGGGAGAAGAATTTGCTCCTTCCTTTCCCTGTCACTCGTTGCGTGTTTGAGACTGTCTTTGTTACCTCTAGACATGAATGACATCCCAGCATCGTCTAAATATCTTGAGTCACACTTCTTTTCCCTCAGATTGTCCTACTTGTTGCTTTTCTCCCCTGTGGCGATGAGTATCTTTTGAAGAATTCAGAGACCGGCCTCATTTTTCACCCTAGTGCATGAAATGACTTGTTCTTCAGGAGCGTTGCCCACGGGGTCTCTGTCTGAACACATTACGGCAAGCAGACAGCTGTGCTGGGGGTACCTGCCAGCACCAGTCTTAAGGCAGAGTTCCAAATTCCATGCTGATTTTTTAAAACTTGGCATTCATTATTCATATTCAACAAAAAAAATGCATATAAGCGTATTTTATTTTTAGTGGTTTATAAATCCAATGAGTAATTTATTTTTAACCCAAATCTGCTTTTTTATGTGTTAATCCTCTAAACACTAATTTTTATGAAAGCCTAGAATCTTTCGGCAAGCCGTAAAAAGTAAATTTTTAAAATTCTGTTTGTAAATAAAATGACAAGTGATATGAGTTTGGACGTCCCCTTAATCTCTTGGGAGAGAATGTTTTCTAAAAGGAGCAGGCATATTAAATGCATTAGGTTTTTCACCCCCGTCGATTAAGTGTATTAAGAGTTTTCCAGTCCATCCCACATTTATATAAGCTTGTTGTTGTTTTATATCAGTTCAAACAGGAATTCAATTGCCTTAGGATATAATACTCTTTTTAAAAAATAAAACTTTTTAAAAAATATTGTGGCAAAATCCTGAGAAACGTTACCATCTTAAGCATTTTTAAGTATGCATTTTCAGTAGAATCAGGTACGTTCATACCGTTGTGGGATACAGGGGCTTTTCATTTTCAGAATTCTCTGGGGAGACACTAAAAGCCTGATCTGACGTGAATTTCCTCGCCGTGTAAAGTGTACCCCTGAGGATTTTAGTACACACGTGTCTGTCCAGTGGTTGTTCTGCGCGCAGGCTGGGGCCGCGGGGTCGCATTCCCAGAGCTAAAGGACCCAGGGCGGTGGTCTGCTGACCTCAAGCCCCAACGTCGGGGCGGGGAGGAAGGAGGGGCTTCTGGTGTCAAGGGTCACACGTCAAAACGGAGCCGGACCCCGCCTTGCCCGCGGTGACGTCACTGTTGCCTCTGTTCTTAAACAAAGGGCACACATCCACGGTGACCTCGGCCCCCTGACATCGGAGGTCACCAGGCCCTCCCGTCCTGTCCTGTCTCGGCTTCAGACTAGGGTCGCTCAGCAGGTAAACTGAGTCAGAACATCCTGGCCCAGGAGGAGGACGAGGAGGGGCCACCGCTGCGGGCAGCGGCCGGGACCCACGTGAGTCCCAGCGGCCTGTCACTCAGGCTGCGGGAGACGCGGGTCTGGGAGAACTGTCCAATCAGGGATGAGAGGGGCGTGGCCCGGGAAACAATCAGGGACGCACGAGCGTGACCCAGAGAACTGTCCACTCAGGGGTGCCAGGGGCGGGTCTCGGGAAACTGTCCAATCAGGGAGCCTTGGAGTGGGAGTGCCCGGAGCACCACCCAATCAAGACGTCAGAGTCAGGAGTACTATCCAATCAGGACGCGGGGGCCCAGAGCCCCGTCCAATCAGGCCCAGGGGCGGGCGTGCTCGTATCCGCGTGGACGTCGCTCTCATCCCGCCGCGTCCCCGCGCGCACCTGCCCCGCGCGGCCCCAGGTGTCCCGTCCCGTCGCTGTCACCTGCCGGGGCCGCGGGGAGGACGCGCGGAGAGTCGGAGCGGGCGGAGATGGTGAGTGCGCGGGCCGGGCCGAGACGCGGAGCGGCTGGTTCGAACCGGCGGGAACCGGCCGCGGGACTGGGTCTCCCCGCGCCCCCCGGGGCCCCCCGAGTCCCCGCCCTCGGCCGCGGGGTGGGTCCCGGCGTCCCGTCCCCGCCTGCGGTGACCCAGATGCGCACAGCTGCCATCCGTCCGGGGATCTGGGACTCTCAGCCCCGGGTCGGGGCCTTGGGGGGCGGGCGGGGAGTCTGGGGAGACCGACTTGGGGGCCCTGGGCCGGGAGGGGCTCCTGAACCGTCTTCGGTCCCTAATTGACCCCCCGCCCCGGTTACGGCCTGGATGGTTAGCTGTCAGCTCCCCGGACGCTGGTTTGAGGGGAAAAGAAATGATTCCTGGCCCCCGGGTTCTCCCGGTGGAGGGAGAGAACCAGCCCGCAGGACAAGGACCGCCCACCCGGGGAGGCGGCGCCCCAGCCCCAGAGCCAAACGCACTTGAGACCCGGCGGGGACAGGAGCCGGTGGCCTTTGTTCTGGGCGCTCCAGTGAGCGATGGGCGAGGGTCCACGTGGGAGGACGGCCATTTGTCTGTTGCAGTTCAGCACCGCCCCTCCCTGGGTTTGTCCCCTCGAAAAGCTGTGTTCACTCATTGAACCTCAGTTTTTCAGCCAATGTAAAAACAGTTAATTAATAGAGTGGGGAAACAGAAGATAAAATATTTCTAGAGGGACGAATTTCAGGAAAAATGTGTGTTACAGTCCGTTCAAGCATGCATTTTTAAATGCCTCCCATGGGGTAGTGAGTTTCTCAGGTCTATTTCTTTGATAACACATGGAATTCCAGGGTTTAGCCTTGAAAATCCTCCTGGGGAAAAGGATGTCAAAGAAATAGAGAAACTCTCCCTTTCACTGTGGCTCTAGAGAAATGAAGACGTTCCCACGAAGTGTGGCAGGTGAATTGGGGAATTATAAAGATTCACCAAGATACCAGTTATTTTCCTTGGCAGCGTGGGGAATCTGTGACAGTAGGTAATACTGTTTGCTATTGTCTGTAATACACTTTGCTTTAACCCACAATAAATTGATTATTGTCCATGGAAGCGGTGGGAGTACAGGCTTCTTTCTTATTTAGACAAGAGTCTCTCGCCGTCCCGTCTATTGAAGTGCCTGTCATTTCTGCCCCTGCTCTGCAGCGGCTGCCCTGTTGCGATGAAGTTTCGTCCTACACGTGGGCCTGTTGCCCGGCTTTGTTCCTGTCCGGGATCTAGTCGTCCAGTCCAGCTGTCCATCACGTCAGGATCACAGCAACAGCGCCTGTTGCTTTAAAGTCCTTGCTGTGTGATAGGCAAGCTCTCCCCCGCCCCGGTTCTTCAGAACATTCTGGCTGTTTCGGACATCTGTTCTTATTAGGAATGTAAAATTAGTATTTGTCCAGTCCGAAGAAACATACCTGGTTTGGGAATTCAGTGGAATTTTTTGAAGATCAGAGATCTCTCTTGGGAGGGTTGCTGTCTTGGTAACGCCGAGTTCTTTTTAAGAACGTGTGCTGTCTTTCCTTTGATTTCATTTTGTTACCATCCTTAGACTTTTTAATTTTTCCGTTCACTTCTTTTTATAGCCTTCATTAGAATTATTTAGTACTAATTTGGTTTTTACCATGATATGTGTTATCTTTTCAAGATGAATTTTCCCAACTTGCTGTCATTTTTAATTAGAAAGGTAATGTAATTTCTTTGTATACTGCATTTTTATCCTGGAATCTTGTTAACAATCTTATTCTGTGATTATCCTTGTGTTCTGTTGGTGTCCTACAGGTACAGTTGTTAGAGTTACGCACTAAGACACGTGTTTTTCTTTTCCATTTCTTGTACATTTGTTTATTTTCTGGTGGTTCTGGATTGGCTCTCTAGGATAATGTGGACTAAGCGAGGTACTAGGCGTACTTCGTTTGTACGCAATTGTTTTGGAGAAAACAGTGAACTTCATGCCATTTCTATGTTTTTTGTTCTTTTTTGAGCAGCCTCGTATCAGCGTTTGCTTATCAGGTTGTGCACGTTACCTTCTCGTCCCAGTGGTGAGTCTTTTCTGTGCGTGTGCTGAGAGTTATAAAATAGTTTTAGGCAGCACTTAAGATGAGTACAGGTAAATCATATTGATTGATTTTGGAGTTTTCCATTGTATAATATAACATCAGTGCAGGAAAATGCATATGCCATATGTACACTTGACAGAAATGCTAAAAAATAATCCTCTGTGAAATGAAGTTCAGCCCTAAGTGTTGAATAAGCTTTCACGCCAGACACCCCACTGGCAGTGAATCCCCACGGCAGGCCCCCTTACTCTGCAGCATGTTCACTTCTGTGAAGATATGTGTGTGTGTGTGTGTATATAGTTATGCCTATATGTATATTGTTAGCTGTGTAGACATATATATATATTTTTTAAGCAATTTAGTTATCAATTTGCACTGTTGTCTCAAATGGTTATTTTCCTGTTTTCTTTTCCTCTGCCCTGCAACCAGTCATTCCTATCTATCTATCAATATGGATAAATACGCACGCACATGTGTAAATATGTCTGTCTCCTTCCTGATCCCCTCGCTGTGACACATCTTCCTTAGGACTTATATTGGCTTCGCGTATTTATTGTTTTCCGCTGAAAGAGTTTCAGACCCACGTGTTCAGAGTTTTTGTTTTGTTCAGTCTGTAGCCCCAGTGCCTGTCATCCTAGGACCTGTGTAGCCGGAAGCTGAATAGATTTGACGAGATGGCAGAGCCAGAGGTGAGATCCTTCTGGCGAGCAGTCTCTCGTGAGATGCAGGGCTTGGCCGGGAGAAGGAGCGTGAGCATGTCAGAGTGGAGTCGGAGGTTCCTGGCGGCCACTCTCCATCGTGCCCGGCAACCATGAGCTTATCTCCTTATCACACTGGGGAATAAGTCACTACAGGGAACCAGCTGGAAGGTGGATGTGGAAGAAGGGCAGGTGTCAGGAGTTGGCGTGACATTGCCGACTGTCTGCATTCCTCTGCTGTGAACCAGTTTCGACGTCTGCTTTGCAGTTATCGTTAGAATATTTGAGCTAATGTGTACGAAGCTCTCTGCAAAGTCTTTCTCATGTAATGGATGCTCAGTGGCACATTGTAAAAGTTAGTGTTGCACAGGGGGTTCAGCTGTGCGATGGTTTCAGGAGGTGTGCTGGGGGTCCCTGTGTTCGTCGGCGGGGGCTGCTAAAGCAAAAATCCTGGAGATGGGGGCTTCTAAACAGCAGAAGTTTATGCCTCACCGTGCTGGAGGTTGGTGAGTCCAGGACCAGGCTGCCGGCAGATTCGGTGTCTCATGAGGCCGCTTCCTGGTCAGTAGACGCCGTCTTCTCGCCGTGTCCTCACGTGGGGGAAGGGGCAGGGAGCTCTCCGGCGTCTCTGTTACAGTGACTCAAGTCCCATCACGCGGCCTCTGCCCTCATGACCTAGTGCCCTCCCACAGGCCCCAGCTCCTGATACCATCACGCTGGGGCTTAGGTGTGAACATGAACTTTGGGGACACAACCGTCGGTCTGTAGCAGTCTCCAAGCCAACCCCCAGGTTCACGGATTCACTGGGAGGACTCCCGGGTTCCGCCTGTGGTTGCAGTCACAGCTGTGACTACTACAGTGCAAGAGTAGAGTGACGTTAGCAGAGGGGAGGGGGCCCTGGGACGAGTCCTGAGCAGACAGGAGCAGGATTCGGAGGTCCCCTCCAGTGAAATCACATGGGACGTGCTTCATTCCCCAGCAGCCAGCAGTGACAACGTGAGAAGTGTTGTCTACCCGGGAGGCTGATGAGAGACGCGGGTACCGGGGCTGGTTGTGTGGACACCCTCTGCCTCAGCGAGCCGAGATTCCAGCCTTCTGGAAGGAAAACCGCTCTTCTGCGTAAACCAGATTATTTGCCCAAAAAGGCAGAGGGAGCCACTGCTGTCAGGGGGTGGGAGCTCCCGGAGTCCAGGTTCCCCTGCGCCAGCTGAGGCAGCTTGCCGGCAGGCCTGTCTAAGGAGAGGACCCTCAGGCCTGCTCGGTGGACCCTTTCTGCGCACTCAGGCCCTGGGCCCTTGGACAGGGCACCTTCACAGCAGGTTTATTCTCAGTGGGACCCTGGGCAGTGGGGCGACACCATCCTGCGGTACTGGGATCCGTTCTGTCCTTTGGGGGTCCCGGACTTACCAGTTCAGGTAAACCCTGGTAGCCAGGGGGCTACTCCCTCAAGCTTCTGTGTTCTCTGCCTTTTGGTTGTTTCTGTATTCTTTTTGCCTGGCCTCAGTTCATTCCCGCAGAGCACAGCCTGGGCCTGGAGCCTGCAGCTGAGCTGAGTGGCTTCCGGGGGTAAGGCCGTGTGCTGACAGGACGCACACCCGAGAAATGGAATCGCACAGGGCACTTGTGGCCCCCGAGACCCAGTTTACAGTTGTTGGGGGCCCCCCAGCAGGACAGGCGTTAGTCAGACAGCCTGGCCAACAGGGCCCCCACTGGGGCCTCCCTGGGGCCCTCCGGTCTCAGAGTTCTCTGTGCAGCCCGAGTAGTTCAGTCCCATCCTCATATCAGGACTGCCTGAGGCGGGCACTTTCGGTTTTGTAATCTGCGGTGCTATTCGTCCACCTCCCCGGTGTGGCCGCCATCCGGAGGCCATCTGTGTGGATAGTAACCATTCCAGAATGAGCAGCACGATTGCAGAAGGTCCCATCAGAACACAGGCCTTCCTCGTGGGCAGCTGCATGTGACCTAGACAGGCCAGCAGCACCTGGGAAGGTTCCAGAGTTTAGGGCCTCACAGAGAAGTCTGTAAATCTGCAGGGCCGGCAGGCCTCCGGGATTATGGGTTCAGTTCCTGACCATGCAATAAAGGGAGTCACACAAATTTTTTGGCTTCCACTGCATATAAGAGTTATGCTTACACCATACTGTTGTCTGTTAAATGTGCGATAGCATTATGTCTAAAAAAACAATGTATACACCTTAATTAAAAAATACTTTATTGCTGCAAAATGCTGACCATCATCTGAGTCTTCAGCGAGTTGTAATTGTTTTGCTGGTGGAGGATCTTGTATGAAATGCAGTATCTGCAAAGTGCAATAAAGCGCAGCATGCCTGTGTCCCCTGAGTCGAGTCCTCTTGGTGGAGCTGATGCCTGCTCAGGGCGGCACGGTGCACACTGAGGCCGCAGCGGCCCCCTGGATCCTCTCGGGTTTGAGCTTGCAGTCAAGTTCAGGTAGTTAGGATCTGCGGACTCAGAATTCTGGAAAATGCTGGGGGCTTCCTCACAGCAGAAAGCTGAGACGCTGCTGTGTGCCACCTGTGGTAAGCCCTGGTGTCCTCTGTGCCCTTGAGTCCAGCTCTGAGGATGGCTTAGACTGCTGGGCAGCCGGCGGCCTCGAGGTCATCAGAAATAGGCTTTCCTAAGAGCTCGTGAGCCATCTGGAAACTTCTACCTAAAATTCCAAAAGTAAATCTCTATTTAGAGCTTGCCTGTTTTTCCATTTTGTTTCCTTCTTTTTTTGAACCTCCAGTGGGTAAACTTCATAGTAAAAAATTATCAGAGGTGGAGACGTAATCTGGTTTTTTCTAAAGCTTAGAGTTTAAACTCCAGCCATGTGCCGTGGCAGAAAGCAAGGAGGTCGTGTCTCGCAGACACTGTTTCTCTGTCCTGATGGGGACGGTCCCTCTAGTATTTATCAGATTACAAGCACGTGCCATTTTGCATCAGTTTTTATGATACATGCTGGTGCAACAGCCGCAGAACAAAACCATTTTAAGTAGAAAAACCCCTTCCCCTCTTTGTTCCTCACTGCAAATTCACTCTCACCCTGGATCCGTTTCCTAGGGCTGCCGTAACCAAGGACCACAATGCGAGTGGCTCACAAATTCATCCTCTCACCATTCTGGAGGCTGGGAGCGGAAATCAAGGTGTTGGCAGCGTCCCGCGCCCTTGGAGCCCTCGGGGGCTCTGGGACCCTTCCTTGTCTCTCAGCTTCGGGGAGCCCCAGGCCTTCCTGTGCTTGCGGCAGCATAATTCCAGTCTCTGCCTCCCTCTTCACGTGGCCGTCTGGCCTGTGTGTCTCTGTCTCCACAAGGCGTTTTCCTCCTGTAAGGACACTTTTTCTCTCTACTTATTAGGGTGACCCCTCTAGCTTTTACCAAATTACAAGCGTATACCAAATCCACTACGCTTTGTTAGAGCCAGATCGGCAGAGGGAAAAGGCGGCGGGGGAGAAATCTGAGGGAAACCATGTGTATGCTTTCCAAGAGTCCCCTCCCACGGGAGCCGCACAGAATGTCCCTGATACCAGCTGCGAGTTGTGACAACATGTAAAATCATCTGCCGGGAGCTCATTAGAGACACAGTGGCCAGCATTTCATCGACAGCGGATCCTGTGAGCACCCGCTGCCTCACAGGTGCCGGGACTCCAGACTCCAAGGAGGAACGCAGGTGCGGCATTCACAGCGAGGCTGCACGTTCAGCGAGTCACTTCAGTTAGGGTGGTGTGAAAGCTCCCGAAATCCCAGTTCCCGGAGGCCAGCCTTCCAGTGCTCGTCTCTAAGGCTAAGTTAAGGCCTGCACGGTCAGCTCGTTTTCTGCCCACTAGGTGAGGGGACTGTATTAGAGGAAACACTACAGATAACGGGACTGACAGCAGTTCAGCTGACTCGGGACACTCCTGTCGCTCCTTTAGCAACAATAGGGTTATTCCTCTTCTGCTGCTTGTCGAATAGGTAAATGCTGGCACCAGAATTGTGCATGAGAGTATTTGCTCTGTCCCTGCTCATGGGTGTCAGTGCATTGATGGTCTTTTTAAAAGACCAGGGCTTAAGGGAGGCATGCAGATCATAAGCTTAGGGGTTGGCCTGACATGCTCACGTGCCCAACGGAGGAGGGACATGCAGCTGAGAGACGCTGAGAGGGCAGCCTCCAGGATGGTTTGTGGGGAATCACTTTCTCCTGGAGTTTGAGATGTGGAGTGTTTCCTTTGTAGGAAGGAACTGCCGAATCCTTTATGTATTTTATAATCAAGCGCAAATTCACTGTTGGATGTTTTTGTCTTCAGTTAACGCCTTAGCAAAGTTGGGCTCTTAACCTTATCCTCAAATTCAGCAAGAGTTCTCTTTGATGGCTCTGGTGGAAGGGGCCATTTTGGCATCATATAACCTCACTCTGTATGTGTGCGCACGCATGTGTGTGTGTGTGTGTGTGTGTGTGTGAGTGAGTGTGAGAGAGTCCTCAGAACTGGTGGGCAGCAGCACTCAGACTCAGGAGTGTGTGGAATGTATGGAGGCCTAGGTTCCCGTGTCTCTTCCCTCTTTCCTGAGCTCCAACTTCATGAAGATGCACAGAGAGGAAGAGTAGAAATTAAGCCTGTGCCCAGTATTACACAAATAAGGTAAAATTAATATTCTTTAAAAGAAATTTTTCATTCCACCAGTTGGACCTATTTACAGCCAGAAGTTCTTTAAGACAATATGGCTGCTTGGCCTTTGCTGCAAGTTGGCTTCCAGCAGGCTGTTGGCCTCTCGTGTTTGGTGAGAAGGAACAGTTCCAAGTCCTTCACTGTGCTTTTATTCCCTGAAAACCTCATCCAGGTGTGACCTTGTGCTTCATGTAGGGCTGAGGGATGTGGTGCGCCAGTGGAAGGAGCTGAAGTAGTTTGTGTCACAAGGGATTGGTGGGTCTTAAAATGCAAATATTTGTTTCATGCGTGTAGCATGTCTTCGAATCCTCCAATGTGGTCTGAGCCCTTTGCACAGAGAACAGGACTTGAAGTGGGCACAGTAAAAATGTAGAGATACAATCAGTGTGTTAGTGGTGCTGTTAAACCTTTGAGGACGTGAGTGTGGACGTACAGTAAGAGGTCTGATGACCGAGTCATGGAGTGGGTGTTGGGTGACACAGAATCGTGTTGGAACTTCCGGTGAAGTGAGTCCAGTTGCTGAGTGCTGCGAATCTCTCGCATCCTCCTGCATGTGTTGGCTGTTTCAGGACTCAGTGGTCTTTGAGGACGTGGCTGTGGACTTCACCGTGGAGGAGTGGGCTCTGCTGGATTCTGCTCAGAGAGAGCTCTACAGAGACGTGATGCTGGAAAACTTCAGAAACCTGGCCTCAGTGGGTAAGGATGACTCATTCCTTCACTTAGTCATTTAGAGAACAAGCATAGCTTGCATATCAAGCTGTTCCAAGATTTGGAGTGTGGAAAGGGAACACATTAATTAATAGGACAGATGTGGTCACAGCCATCATAGAGCTGGAGTCTGTTTCTCCATGAGAAGAAGAATCTATGTATTAAACTTGGTTTTTCTTTCTGTAAAGAAAGCTCTCTTACTGTCACTGGTGAATGTGTTTCATTGGTTATTAGGAGGCCCATTGAGGTTTGTTTATGTAACCTTGTGAGAATTTTACTGCATTTATTAAATTGCTTACCATTTGACCCCTCGTACTTGTTTTTGATGAAGTCCTGACACAGCTAAAGTCCTCAGTGTCTTTTGGCTAACGGGTACCTTTTTCTTGTAAGATTTGTTTTCCTTTTGCTTTCAGATGATGAAACTCAGTTTAAGGCCAATGGGTCAGTTTCTCAGCAGGATAATTATGGAAATAAAATATCCAAGGAACATAAAATAGCAAAGTTCACCAGAAATGATTCCTGGGCCTCCATCTTAGGAAAAGTTTGCGAAGAACTTAGCATTGAAGATCAGCGCACAAACCAGGGGAAACACCTGAGGTGAGTTGCACTCACAAGAGAAAGCAGTATTCCAGGAGAGAATCTTAGTTTGTCCTGAAATTTAAAAAGCAAAACAAACAAAAAACCCACATAAGCCTAGATCAGATTGTTTTTCACACAAAAAAAATTCTCCTTAAAATGTGACATTGAGGGGCCTGGCCCCATGGCTGAGTGGCTGGGTTTGCACTCCGCTTCAGTGGCCTGGGCTTTCACCAGTTCGGATCCTGGGCATGGACATGGCACCGCTCATCGGGCCATGCTGGGGCAGCGTCCCACTTAGTGCAGCCAGAGGCACTCACAACTAGATTATACAGCTATGTACTGGGGGGCTTTGTGGAGAAGAAGGAAAAAAAAAAAGTGACATCGATGTTGAGTGTTAGAAACAATTCAGTTGAAAACAATTAGGAAGAAAGCTCATGTTTAAGGAACATTGTTTCAGTAATGGCTGTGGTTGAGCTCCCTTCCATAATATTCAGTTCATTCCACTTTAAAACAAGTCAGATAGGGTATAAAACCTACCCATTCACTGAAACTGGTGAAAAATGTAATCCTAATACTTACTAATAAATAATAAATCATTATTAATCAAATCATTGATAACATACTTCTTGTTTTTAACAGAAATCTTGTGGTGGAGAGACTCTGTGAAAGTAATGACCAGTGTGGGGAAGGCTTCAGTCAGACTCCAAATCATCATCTTTACCAGAACACTCTTGCTGGAGTAAAACGGTACGAATGTAGTGCATATGGAAAAGGCTTCGTGCATCATTCATCCCTCAGGAGTCACGTCGCCATTCACACTGGACACAAACCATATCAATGTCAGGAATGTGGGCAGACCTACAGCTGCCGTTCCCACCTCAGATCGCACGTGAGAACCCACAATGGAGAGAGACCCTATGCGTGTAAATTATGTGGAAAGACTTTTCCTCGTACTTCTTCTCTCAATCGGCATATAAGGATTCACACTGCTGAGAAAACCTATGAATGTCAGCAGTGTGGGAAAGCCTTCATTGACTTTTCAAGTCTGACTAGTCATGTGAGGACTCACACTGGAGAGAAGCCATATAAATGTAAGGAGTGTGGGAAAGCCTTCAGTTACTCCTCAACTTTTCGAAGGCACATGATAACGCACACTGGAGAGAAGCCCTATAAATGTAAGGAATGTGGTGAAGCCTTCAGTTATTCCTCCACTTTTCGAAGACACATGATTTCACACACAGGGGAGACACCACACAAATGTAAGGAATGTGGTGAAGCCTTCAGTTATTCCTCAGCTTTCCGAAGGCACATGATAGCACACACTGGTGAGAAACCCTATGAATGTAAACAGTGTGGGAAAACCTTCATTTATCTACAGTCCTTTCGAAGACATGAAAGGATTCACACTGGAGAGAAGCCCTACGAATGCAAACAATGTGGGAAAACCTTCATCTATCCCCAGTCTTTTCGAAGACATGAAAGGACTCACGGTGGAGAGAAACCCTATGAGTGTAACCAGTGTGGGAAAGCCTTCAGCCATCCCTCATCTTTTAGGGGACATATGAGAGTGCACACTGGAGAGAAACCTTATGAGTGCAGTCAGTGTGGAAAAACTTTCAACTGGCCCATATCCTTACGGAAACATATGAGGACACACACACGAGAGAAACCCTACGAATGTAAACAGTGTGGGAAAGCCTTCAATCTGCCTGCTTGCTTTCGAGAACATGTGAGAATGCATCCTGGAGACAAATCGTATGAATGTAAGCTATGTGGGAAAGCTTTCTATTGCCACATATCCTTACAAAAACACATGAGGAGGCACACTGCAGAGAAACTCTATGAATGCAAGCAGTGCGGGAAAGCTTTCAGTTGGCCCGAACTATTGCAGCAGCATGTAAGAACCCACTCTGCAGAGAAACCCTATGAATGTAAGGAATGTGGGAAAGTCTTCAAATGGCCGTCATCTTTACCAATACATATGAGAATGCACACTGGAGAGAAACCTTATGAATGCAAGCAATGTGGCAAAGCCTTCAGTTGTTCCTCATCCTTAAGAAGACATGTGAGGATACACACTACAGAAAAACACTACATGTGTAATGTGGGGAATTCTCCTGCAGATGAATTCATGCACAGCACTTCAGAAAATTCACACCAGGAGAGAAATCTTATAAAAGTTATAGATATGGTATTGCCTTTATGAGTACTTGATCAATAAAATGGACCCACAGGGAGCATATTTCCAGTTCTTTTGCAAAGAAACCTTTAGGTGAAAGATAACGCTCCAAGTATTACAACTATAGTACATAAACTTTGCAGGTATTATTTTTTCTTACATTTCAGTAAATAAAACTTACCTTTACAGTTTGTTGGACTTATGGGTGATTTGAAGTGTATTTTCAATATGTAAATAGTCTTAATGTCTTAGTTCTTTAAATTGTTCTTTAAGAAGAGGTTATTGGCACAATGATACTTTGGTATTGGTTGGGATTTTCTCACTGGATATCACCCATATATATTTTCCACTTCTCATCAAGAGAGTTGTTATTTATTTTTGGCCAGAGGAGCCTTATTCCATTTTCCTTATAAATAGTTGGCCGAAATGTGTAATTATGCAGAGTTGTTCAAAGCGTATAGTCTCATGTGAATTGTTATTTTCAACTTTTCCCCATTGCTGTTTGCCCTTGCTTGTGATTGGGAATTGAACAGTAGGCTTTTACTTAGGAGATACTTGTGATGTGACCCTGAGACAGAGTTTGAGCTAGTTCTCTTGGATCGTGTTATGTCAACATTGCTAGTGTTGGGAACTACATTTCCCAGAATCCCTTCCCTTTATGATTCCATGTTTGAATTCGCCAGTACCCTAAATTGGCATGAGGTTTCGAAGGCAGAACTGAAGAAGCCGTAACTAAGTTTTTGGAGCCACATTAGCATGTGACAGATGCATAGGGGCTTCTTGGACATGAGCTTTTAGCCTATTTTTCTGATTTTCAGCCCTGCCAATCAAGCGTACCCTCAAAAGAAATGCCAAATGATTGATTTCCATTTCTCTTGGAAGCATAAGTTTCCACAAATGCCTCCATGAGCTCAGTATCTAGGATCCACTTGGGTGTCAGGCACTGACAATTTGGATTTTTCTACAAACCCTAACGTGTCCTACAGACCACTAATTCAGACTCCCGGTCAGTGATCTCTGATGCTATGTTTCCCCTCTTCTCTAGATGTTAAGGTCTCTTACAAGGACTAATTTGTATAGTGAACACTTTGTTCTCAATACTTCTAATGGCTCTGATCCTGATTCCACCACAAAAGCTACAGTGTTGCAGCAAAACAAACCACCCCATGGACCTTTGCTGATCCACTGCATTTTGAAGTCTGCTGACCTAGGCTTTCTATGTGAGAACAAACACCTTCCTCAAATATTAGACTTTGGGAGATTTCTGTTACTCAGAGCTGAATGCCCTTTCTTGATAAGGGTATAATTATCATGTTTGATTATGTGTCAGTAAAAACTCCGTGCATTTTATTTTCAAAGAAAATCACCTGTAGACATTTCTTAGAGATATCTCATTGACTGTTTTTAAATCACTTGTATAGTATTAGTTTTCTAGGACTGCTGTAACAAAGTACCACAACTGGGTGACGTAGGACAACAGAAGTTTTTGTCTCACAAATTGCAGTCCAAAATGAAGGTATCAGCTGGACCACGCTTCCTCTGAAAGTGCGAGGGAAGGGTCTGTGCCTGCCTTCTCCTAGCTTCTGGTAGTTGGTTGGCTGGTGGCAAGCATAACTGTCATCTTCACATGACCTTCTCCCTGGGTGCATGTCTGTCCTTCATATGGCATTCTTTTTATAAGGACATCACACACACTGGGTCAGGGCCTCATCTTAACTAATTACATCTGCAACAACCCTATTTCCAAATAAGGTCACATTCTGAGGTGCTGGGGTTAGAACTTCAGTGTGACATAATTCAATCCGTAACACTAGCAAATGTTATTCTCTTTTTCATTTGCGAGAATATATTAAAGTATTCCATTGCAGTTATGGACTTCAAATCAACTGTACTTTTAGCATTATACATTCTGAATCAATATTACCTGGTGTACACAAGGTATTTTTCTGCATGTAAATTTTGTTTTATTACCTGAACATTTGTTATTAAATGGATTGCTTATTCATTGTTAATAATAAAAGCTTAAATAACGGTTTTGTCACTGCTCTCTAGTGAAAACTCACCAAGATCATGCTGGTAAGTCAAAGAAAATTTCATGTATTAAGTTAAAGCAATTTGAATGAACAAAGGACTGTGGGATGTATCAGAGTGTTTAAAAGGATATATTTTCAAATTTTGGCTTGTGTTCGGTGATTTTAGAAGGCAGAAATAATTGAGCTGAGCTAAAACTGGTCAACGCAGTCACAGTCAGTCATATTACTGAGAGAGGGGAATGTTAATCACTTCTGTGGTTTGGAGCTGAGCTCCAGAACATAAAGGATCATCTGAGTAACATGTAGTAGAAAAGAAGTTGTTTTTGACATCCTCAAACAGGAGAAATTTTAATGTTTTATAGGAAAAGCTGGAAGCTTTTTGTTTTAATGATCCACAGAGCTCCAAACACCCATTTTACTTTTCACAGTTCTCAAATCCATCTCTGTAGACTTCCGCCAGAAAAAGGACAAAATGTAACACCTCAGTGTTTTATTTAAGAGCAGATGATATCTAGTCTTTCTCCATTTTTTGCATGCTAACATGTTTTCATAAAATGCCACAATTTAACGTGATTTGACAGTCCTTTGTATCTCATTTTACACCCCCTCATCATTCCCTCATCATGCAGGTGAAGATGTTAAACGCAGGGAGCACAAAGGTGCTCAAACTCACGTAGCTCATAAAGACGGGATGTCAGGTGTGAAGGCTTGATCTGTGCGTGATCTTTCCTGGGAACCGCTGGAAACCCAGAACACTGGAAAACAAGGGTAATTTCTGAATTTTAGAACTACGGCATTGAATTTTGCCAAAAGAGTCCTAAGGCTGAATGGCCTTCCTTTTATGGAACGTGAAAAAGACAAGGGTACAGGAAACGAACAGATCAGTGGCTAGGGCTGGGGGATTTTAGAAAAAATGGGCACCTGTGTTCTTTCCTGGGTGACGGAGTGTTCTTTATCTTGATTGTGTTGGTATAATTACGTCCGTATGGGAAGTCATCGAACTACACTTAAAATAGTGGATTTACTGCACGTATATGAAAAATAATAGAAAATCAACGAAGAAAGCTTTTATCTGCTAAGGGGAAATTCAAACTCCTGAACCTTGAATACTTCCCCGCACCATCTTGGGATGCTCAAGAAGTAAAGGACTGGGGATGAAGGACTCCTGGCCAAACACCTCTTTCGGAACCCGGCCTGAGGTTAGGAAACGCCCCCAGGGCCACGCAGACCTGGAGGGACGGGGCAGGGCTCCTAGGATCCGCCTTCGAGTTTACGCCAGGGCCCTGCAGTCGGATCTTTGGGGAAGATGTGGCCTTAAACATACAGGTGCCCCCACAGTCCTGCCCAAGGAGGCTGCCTGGGGGGGCATCCTAGGCCTTGGCATCAGCATCGGGACTTCCTGGGGCCTGTCGCGAGGGCCCCCGGCTCTACAGCGGCATCCGGCCCATCCTGTGCCTTCGCGCCGGGAGACGTCCTTAGGGGTCCACGCTCCGCTGGGGGAGCACTGTGGCGGGCCGTGCCCAGCGGGCTGGGAGGTGACAGAAGCAGAGCATCAGCTCAGGCCCCCAGCCCAGTCGCGCCCGCCAGTCTCAGACCTCCAGGGACGTCACAAAGGGACCTCCCGCCACCGCCTTCGTGTGGGCGCGCACGCGCACTCCCGCCCACTCGCCCTCCCTCCGCCGCCCCACGCGGTCTCGACCGCCCGCCCGGGACTCAGGACTTAACAGGCCCAACGCCTCACCTCAGCTCCCGCCTCGTCCCCACGGCCCATCCGGGTCCCCAGAGCCACCCCGCCGCCGTGCATGCGCACTTCTACCGACGCCCGCGCTCTGCGCGGTCTCAGCCCCGGTGGCCTGTGGGAAATGGAGATCTCGGAGGGAGACCCGCAGACGCTCGGAGCCCCGCCCTCAGACTCCTCCCGGCATGCAACGCGCCCGGTGAGGAAACGTGCCCGGGGACGCCTGCGCTCTCGGCCTGCGGGGAAGTACGCAGGCGCACGCGGGTGGGCGGAGCCTCAGAGAAGAGGATGCGCGGGGAAAGGTGGAGGCCTGGCTGTGCGGCTCTCGCCTCAGCTACTTGTCCTCCCCTGGGTCCTGCAGGAGCCGTCTCTGTGGCCCGGGCTCCCGAGGCGTCCACCCTCGGGTCTCCGTGAGGACTTTGGGGCCGCCGAGGCGGACAGAGCGGGGTCTGCGGGCACGTGGGGCCAGCAGAGCAGCGGGCTGCCGAGGGGACCGCAGGGCAGGACACAGTGGCTGCCAGCCGATGAGATGACGTCGTGGCTGCCCTCACTGAGCTTTCAATCGGAAAAGCGAAGTGACACAGGATCAAAGTCGTGATGAGTGCGTTTCTGGAAGAATCCTAAAGCAGCGTGGGGGGCTGGAGTATCTTAACCCCAGCCGCGTCGGGCCCCTGACGCTGCTTCCTCGGGATCCCGTCTGTGGTTCTTCTGGAGAGAGGCTGTTTGTACCGTGCAGCTTCGGGAAGTGTGAGGTCCCCTTTCCAGGAGGAGAGAGAGAAGTACACAGTGCATCTGATGTCGCTTAGCTGTAAGTAGATAGAGCTGTGGGTGGCGCGCGGAGGTTTGCAGAGGGCCTGGGCTGTGTCTCTGGGAATGTATTAGTTTCTCTCGAGACATCATCTTTGCCAATGTGTCTGAATTGTGTGTCTGTGTCCACCTATATGTCCCAGTAAGTTTGTGTGATTTTGTATGTCTGGGAGAGCTCAGGTGTCTGGTGGTTCCTGTGTCCTGGCAGGAGTGTCTGATTGTCCGTGTGTCTCACTGAGTGGCTGTAGTGTTTGTCTGTCTCTCTGGGTTTGCCCCTGGGTGCGTACTGAGACCCGTTTAAACACACAATAAGCCCAGACGGATTTACAAATGGCTTATATTTAACTTTTAAGAGGCAAATAGTTATTGTAATATTAAATTCTAACAAAATATATAAAAAGAGACGGCTTCGCAGTCATTTTCAGTAGGTTTTCATGAGCCCCAACATTTCACAGAGGGCGTACTTCTACATTAACAGCATGGCACACGCTGGCAGTAGTGTGGACCTCTCTGTAGAATTTCTCATGTCTAATTTTTTCCCAAATATATTGACTTTTACTCTAGTTTTCTAACACCAACAGTGGTTCCATCAGATAAACTCTTGAATGATAATTGTCATCTGATGAGATATTTTAGATTGTGATAATTGTCGTTAAAGTAATAGAACAGATGACACCAACATGACTCTCCAAAGTGTACATAAGGTAATGTGGTTGACCCAGTGCCGTGTTGTTAGTTCTAGAACGCCAAAGACAGACTGCTCCACGGCAAGAGTATAAACACAATTTACATTTCAGTTTGAATTCATTCAATCTTTGAAAAATCAGTTTTATTTTGTATCATTATTTCAGTAACATTTTGTTTCCAAATACTTCAGATTCACCTAATCTTGTTTGCAAAGCATGAGGAAATGCAAGCACCCACTAAGCATTCCTGCGTGAAGATTTTCTTGATCCTTTGTCAGTCTAAATTTTCTTCCTTCTCGGACCTACCATTTCTACTTAATAATAATGGCATGCTTTGTCTGACATTAACTTGTTAATTGTGTAAATTTTGTAATTTATTGGAATTGTGTAAAAAACTGTATTAGTCAGACTTTGCTTATATGTTTATTTTCATGCTCACGGGTCTAGCTGTTGGCCTGGGTAGGTTGCTACAAGGGGCGGGTCTTCAAGTCCATTCTGGTCGCCGACTGGCTCTCATCCAAGCATGTCCATCCTGGGGCTGAAGCTGAATGGAGAGCAGTCACCTTAGGAAGGTTCCTCATGATGGATCGCTTGAGGAATAGAGGAAAGCCAAATGCACAAACACATTGCAGGGGTTCTCCCATCACATTTGCTCACATAGCATTGACTTAAGCAAGTCACGTGGCTCAAAATGAAAGGGAAGAAGAATTGCAATCTTGCTACCATGAGGACATCGCTAGTCTGTT
Organism: Equus asinus; assembly: GCF_041296235.1. Classification (NCBI taxonomy): domain Eukaryota; kingdom Metazoa; phylum Chordata; class Mammalia; order Perissodactyla; family Equidae; genus Equus; species Equus asinus. The sequence continues at coordinate 13,391,322 of NC_091809.1, forward strand.
TCACAGGGATGAAAAATTGGAATCGATAATGCAATCTACCGCACCATCTGAATATCCTGTTAGGGAAGAGACTGCATTACACGGCATATTATAGAGAACATAAGATTTCTTTCATAAGTAGGTCTCCATTGTTTAAGTATTTCATTTTGGGAAAATTAAAACTTTGTAAAAGTGGAGAGAATGGTTTAAGAAAATCTCATATACTCATTACCTGCCTTGGCTTCCATCAGTTTTCTTCTCTGTCACACCCATGTCCCTCTGGATAGTTTTGAAGCAGTTCTTCGCATATCATTTCATCCTTGAATATTTTGGAATATATCTATTCGCTTAACATAACCATAAAATGCCACTGTCATACCTAACAGTGAACAATTATTCCTTAATATACTCAAATAGATAGGCATTGGCCAATTTCCTTAATTTTACATAATTTTAAAACTTTTGCCGTTAGATTTTTGTTTTGGGATCCAATAAGATCCACACATTTCAATTTATGTCATTTATATTTATTTAATCTATAGTTACATTATCATATGTTTTCCTTTGTAATGTAACTGTTGAATAAATCACAAAGATATTTTGATAGGATGGATTTTCTAATTGCATGTCCATGCTGTTATTCAGCATCTCCTTTTGTTCCTATATTTGCAGGAGAGGTGTGACCATATCCACCTCTGATAATTTGATAAGAATATTTCAGAGACTGTTTGTTACTTCCAGCAAGAGGCACAAAGAATCTTTAGGTATTATATACTTGAGACAAAGATGGCCTCTGTACACTGGCCCCATGTGGTTTCTTTCTTTATGGCAAACCATTGGCCCAAAAGCCCCCTGGCCCCAACCTAAAATGCTTACAGATCCAATTATTTTAAAGATTGCCCAAATAAGCAGGTTTTTAGCTATTAAGAGGCTGCTTGCTTTTCATACCCTGTGAAACTGTGCCCAACAGCTGCTAGCCATAAATAAGATAATCCCTGTTGCTATAAAGGACCTGGGCTGCTGCCACCCTTTGGAGCTCTCTCATCCAGACTTCCCTCTGCGCTGGGCTGCAGAGCGATGTCATCTAAACACCTAAGTGTCTCTCTGGTTCCCCTCTCCCTTGGGAGTTCCCTTGCCCTCCTTGCCTTTGTCTCTGGATGGTCTCATGCTATGACGGACTTCCTCCAGATGCAAACCTGTGCCTGAAAAAGCTCCTGTATGCTACTTCCAACTATGCTCCTGGATCAGCTTCAAAAACCTCAAAAAGGAGGTGACTTACCCTTTTGTAAAGCAGGTAACCTTGATGACCATTACCTGGAGCATTTAAAACTCTTGTGAAGGGTTACTTGAAAAAGAAGGCATATATTTCCAGAGTGTGGGGCGGGACTGTTGAACTAGGTGGCTGAAATTTATTCTCTCAGTTTCGGAGACTAGATGGCTGAAATGAGTGTGTCAGCAGGGCCATGCTCCCTCTGAGACTCTGGATAGAATCCTTGCTTGCCACTTCCTAGCCTCTGGTGGAAGCCCTAAATCCTTGGCATTCCTTGGCTTGAGCTGCATCACTCCAGTCTCTGCCTCTGTCATCACTAGCCATCCTCCGTGTGTGTCCAGACTCACATGGCATCATTCTCTCCTTAAAAGGACACAATTCGTATTGAATTAGGACCCACTATTGTGACCTCATCTTAACCTGATCACATCTGTAAAGACGCTATTTCCAAATAAGGTCATACTTTTTACTGGGGCCTTTGTCATTATGGTTTTGTCAAAGTTCTTCATGCATTCTGGACACAAGTGTCTTGTGAGACATATGATTTGAGAATATTTTCTTGGGCCCTGTGGCTTGTCTTTTTATATTCCTATTGGTGTCTTTAGGAAAGTAGTTTTTAATTTGGATGAATCTCAACTTATCAATTTTGTTCCATCTTGCTTTTGGTGTTATCTGTTAAAAATCTTTGCCTAACCGAGGTCACAAAGAAATTCTTCTCTTTGTTTTATCTGGAAGTTTCATTGTTTTTATCGTACATTTAGGTCTATTATAAATCTTGAGTTAATTTTTGTGAATAGTGTGAGGAAGGGAGTGAGAGTTTTTTTGCTTTGTTTTGTTTTCATAAACGGATGTCTGCTTGATACAGCACCATTTGTTGAAAAGGCTTTACTTTCTTTTGTTTTTTTCCCCTTAAAGATTGGCACCTGAGCTAACAACTGTTACCAATGTTCTTTTTTTTTTTCCTGCTTTTTCTCCCTAAATCCCCCCAGTACACAGTTGTACACTTCAGTTGTGGGTCCTTCTAGTTGTGGCATGTGGGACGCCACCTCAATGTGGCCTGATAAGCAGTGCCGTGTCCACGCTCAGGATCCGAACCAGCGAAACCCTGGGCCACTGAAGTGGCGCGTGCGAACTTAACCACTCGGCCACGGGGCCGGCCCCTATGCTTGCTTTCATGAATTAGTTTGACACCTTTGTAAAATATCAGTTGACTTTAAATATATGGGTTTATTTCCAGAGTATCCTTTTCCATTGGTTTATGCGATTTAGAAGGGTATAGAAACACAATTGACTTTTGCTTTTCAATCTTGTACCCCGCAACCTTGCTGAAGTGGTTTATCAACTGTAATTACTTTGGTGTACAAGATTTTCTACGTATAAGATCATACCATGCACAAAGAGACATAGTTTTATTTTTTATTTTTTTTAAAGATTGGCACCTGAGCTAACAACTGTTGCCAATCTTTTTTTTTCCCCCTGTTTTATCTCCCCAAATGCCCCCTGGTACATAGTTGTATGTCTTAGCTGCAGGTCCTTCTAGTTGTGGCATGTGGGTCTCTGCCTCACCATGGCCTGACGAGCGGTGCCATGTCTGCACCCAGGATCCAAACCAGCGAAACCCTGGGCCAGCGCAGCAGAGTGCGCGAACTTAACCACTCGGGCACGGGGCCGGCCCCGAGACATAGTTTTAATTCTTCCTTTCTAATCTGATGTCTTTTACTTTCTTGCCTATCTTCCCTGGCTAAAACCTCCATTATAGTGATGAATAGAAGTGGCAAAAGCAGACTTATTTGTCTTGTGTCTGATGTTAGGGAGAAATCGTTCAGTCTCCCAGCATTAGGTATGATGTTAAGTTTGGGATTTTTCTTGATCAGGTTGAGGAAGTTCCCTTCTAGTCTTAGTTCGCTGGGTGTTTTATCATGAAGGGTGTTAGATTTTTATCAAATGTGCTTTTCCTTGTCGATTAAGACTATCATGTGGTTTCTTATAACCTGTTGATATGGCATAGTACATTAATTAATTTCTCTATTCTTTTGATATGGTGTATTACATTAATTAATTTTCAATGTAAACCAATCTTGCATTCCTAGGATAAGTCCTTCTTGGTAATGGTGTATAATCATTTTTAGATCTTGCTAGATTTAGTTTGTTAGCAGTTTTTGAAGGTTTTTGTAACTTTGTCAAATTAAGCATTATAAAGTCTTAGTCAATATTACCAGGTTCATACAAGTTTAGGCATTTTTTTCAGGTAGACTTTATTTTTATGTATTTCAAGTTTTTGTCATTAAGATAACCTCTTATTCATTAATAACAATAAAAACTTAATGACTTTGTCAGTACCCTCTAGAAAAAGACAACCAATATCATACCTGTAGTCAAAGATGTTGAGTGTTCCAAGTTCTAGCGACACACCATTAATGACTTGGGTTAAATCAGTGTTCAAAAAGACTTATAATATGATTTGTGCTTGTGTTAGTTGATTTGGGTTGTGTTCAGGAAGTTGAGGTTTGCTCTCTATAGGATGCGATCAGGAACTGAATGTAACCTTAATAGTTTTTATCTAGAAGGCAAGAAGAATGGAGTATCAATAATTCTAATTGTCAAAGAAGCAACAGTCAGTTGTATTAGCAAGAAAAGGGGACTTGGGACTTTTTTTTTTTTTTTTTTGCTGAGGAAGATTTGCCTTGAGCTAACATCTGTTGCCAGTCTTTCTGTTTTGTATGTGGGTCGCTGCCACAGCATGACCACTGACAAGTGGTCTAGGTCCATGCCCAGGAACTGAATCCTGACTGCCAAAATGGAGCGTGCCAAACTTAAAGATTAGGCCACTGGGGCCGGCTCCCCCACCCCCTTTTTCTTCCTAGCCTTTTTACAGATCTGTTTAGAGCACCCTTGTTTTTGTCTTGATCCATCCTGGTCACCGAGTAGCACTATCTAATGATGGTGTTGTGTGAAATTGTTTCTTTTCACCAGTGGAAGACTAGGCCTAGCAATGATTGGCAGGCTAATTCTGCATTGTCTGGGGCTGCTTATGTATATACTGAAATACTCATCAAACACTGGTTTTAGTGTTTTTCTCGGAGTGAGTCATTTTACATATATAATTCCATTGAATCCTCAGCAAATCCTATAAGGAAGGGAATTTATTATATCCTTTTATGAGTTAACTGAGAAGTATATGTCTACATAAATTGCAGAGATCACAACGATAGCAAGAGATAAATGCAATCAGGTTTCAAATCAAGCCCTTATTGTCAGAGGCCATACTATTTACTTGATGCTAATTTTGAGCATTGTTATATGCTGTGCACTCTAGGCTCAAAATATGCTCAAATGTACTCTATGTTGTATTATGTTGAATGGAGAGGCATGAAACACACAGGTCACTGCAGTCCTGGTGCTTATGTTTTTGTGGGAAAAAAAGTAATGGTTAACAAATGGTAAACTTAGGCTTATAAGATGGAAATAAGGTTTTTGAAGTAAAGTAAACTATGACCAAGGAAATAACTGAGAATGCAGGGAGTCTGGTGTATATTTTTCCAGTGGAACACAGGGAACTCATTGGGTGAAGCTGTCATCATTAATTTATTTATACTTCCACCATATAATTTGTCTTTAATGAGCACTGTTTTAGGAGCTGCTCAAGGGTGTTTGTAGATAGTGGGAAGTGATACAGACAGTGCTGCATTCATGGAGTTAATAGTAATGATTATTCATAAAAATAAAGGTATAGGCATGGCTCAGCTTAATGTTTGTAGTAGTTAATGTCTCAGGGCATGTGATATGCTTCCATCAATCTGGACATGGGTATCTGGGACCAGATCCTTTCCAGTGATTTGGACTATAGGGTGTAAGTGTTTAACATTCTTGTGAAAAAATGGTAAATTATATTATATTTGACATTATATTTTTGCTACTACGATAGACTGACACAATTTGTACCCCAAAAAACCATAGGTTTGCACCTAATTTGATAAAGTGTTATGGTCATCTGCATAGTTCTGCCCCATCATGGACTTTTCTTATAAGCATAGTGAATTAATTCAAGCCAATTGTAATCTTCTGGTCCAAGCAAGGTGAGTTATAGTGGGCGGGAGCAGTTATCTAAGGAATAAATGAGATGAGCTGCACAAGAGGGTACCATTTTGAGTATCACCCCAATTTAGTAAAAAATAGATATACCTGACATTCTCAAACAGGAAAAATTTTAATGCCTTTTATAGGAGAAGAAGGTGGCAGCTTTTTGTTTTAATGATCCACGAGGTCCAAAAGCCTCATTTTACTTTCCACGGGTATCATTTCCATATTTGTGGATTCACGGTATGTGCTGGGAAGTGAAAAAAATGTAACAGCATTTTGCTTAATTAAGGAACAAATAAAGCCTAATCCTTGTCCGTTCTCCCCGTGTTAACTCCGTTTTCTTAGTGCTGTAGAAATCAAGGCGACTGGATAGTCATTAGAATCTCATTCGATCACCCTCCCCGTCATCCCTCTCATCATACAAATGAAGAAAGTTAAGCAAAGGGAGCACAGAGCCTTTCTAAGCTCATGTGGCTCAAAATAATAATGGAATCTCTCCATTTATGTTATTTATTTGTGTGTGTGTGAGGAAGATTCACCCTGAGCTAACATCTTGCCAGTCCCCCTCTACTTTGTATGTGGGATGCCTCCAGCGCATGGCTGCCAGTGGAGCAGGCCTGCGCTGGGGATCTGAACCCAGGAACCCAGGCCACTGAAGCCGAGCGCACAGAACTTTAACCACTCGGCCATGGGGCAGCCCCAGTCCATTTCTTTTTTTTTAAGAGTGAAAGCCTAACATGGGCCACCACCAGCCTTGGGCATTGTCGAAAATTTTAAAAGTCCGATTAGCACTGCAAAGTAAATAGACATGATTTTACAAATGTGGCATCAAAATTTACACATAGGACTCAAAAGACAGCGTAGTGTTCCATTTATATGATGTTCTTTGGGAAAAGGCAAAGATAGATTCAGAACAGATTAGGGGTGAAGGGGGGTTGACTACAGATGGGCACCATGAACGTTTTTTGGGGGTGATCAAGTGTTCTGTATCTTGATTGTGGTGGTACAATTACGAATTTGTGAAAACTAATAGAACTACACTTAAAATAACGATGTTGATATATGTACAATAAAAACAGAATTAACCACCGAAAAACCTGCTTTCATATGCGAAGAGGAAATTCCAAACTCCCCTGAACCTGGGTGTATCGTGTGCAACACGCGGTCTTCCCAGCACGCGGGGATCCTTCTTGGGAAGAATTACTGGACTTGGGAAGGACCCGTGTCCCATCAGGCCCTTCCTGGAAGCGAGTCAGTAGTTAGAAAACACCCTCTGGGACACGCACCTCACACACTTACCTGGAGGGAAGTGAGACGTCTCCTGGAATCCACCTGTGACTTGACACCAGCTTCTCTGGGTCAGACCTTTCGCAACGCTCTGGTTCTGAAACCTAAAGGTGGACCCCGGTGTCGTCCCCCAAGAGGGACCCTGCCTGGAGGCGTCCTAATCCTCGGGCATCGGCATCGTGTCTTTCCAGGGCCTGTCTTGAGAACGTGTCCACCTCTAAACTTCCCATCAGGCCAGTCCCGGGCCTTCTTGGTGGGAAACGCCGTTATGGGTTCCGACACCCCTTCTGCCGTTGGAACGCTGTGGCAGCCCACGTGGCTGGGAGGTGAGAGCTCCGAAGCAGCAGGGCCAGAAGCCATGTCATGGGGACACGTGGCCCTGGACCAACTCCCGCTGCCGCATATGCGTCTGCCCAGCGCCCACGAGCACAATCACACACCCCAAGAGTCTTAAAACCGCGTGTGACGTCACAAAGACGCCTGTAGTCACTGACACCCACTCTTCCGCAGTCACCTGACGCGACTTCCCCACACGCTCAGGTCTGAAGCTCTGAGCCCCTCAAACGCCGACCACGCGCCAGATTCTGCATCTCAGCGTCTTCCTCATCTGCCCACTCCAGGGAGGGTCTTGGGAATGGCCAACTGTGACGCGTGCGCATTTCTTTCTGGGTGGAACACCCCCATTCCACCCTCCCACCGCCGCTGCACTGAGCCCCTCCCATTGGCCTGTGGGAAATGTAGTTCTGAAAAGAAGCCCCTCAGACAGCCGGGCGTTTCGTCCCTCAGATTGTTCCCAGCATGCAACAGGGGCCTGCGTTGAAAATAGCTGTGCGGGGGAGACGTCCGGGAGTTTCTGCCTTGCTGAAGTGCGCAGGCGTACCTACCCAAGGTGTAACGGAAGTGGTGGAAGCCCCGCCTCTTCCCCATCCCAGCTTCCGGTGGGCTGGGTTCTGTTTGCTGCGTGTTTGTGGCGGTTGGACGGGTGGGCCAAGCTTCTAAGGCCTACATCCTCTTCATCCTTTCCCATCTTCCCACTTTTGGGCAACAGCGACTGACAGGGAGGGCCCTGACGGTCTAACGGAGCTTCCATGGTGGGAAGGTGAGACCACAGCGGAGATGATGGCGTCGGAGGTGACCGCAGAGGAGGACATGATGGCCGGGCAGGGGGCAGACAACCAATAATGCCCTAACTGAGCATTCTGGGTGTGGTAGTGAAGGGCCCGTTTCTGGAAGAATGCTAAAGTACTGGGAGGGGCTGGAGCATAATTCCTCTTGTGTCTGATCCTGACTCGGGGGCTCAAGATCCCCCTTCTCTAGTTCTTATATGGCCGGCGATGGCTCGGGAAGGACCTCCCCTACCAGAATGGCTGAAGGACCTTTGTTTGGGGGCTGGGGACTGTCCTTCTGCCACAACGGTTGGGCATGAGAACACTTCATTCTCTGAAGTTCCAGGGGATGTGGCCCTATGGGGATATTTGTGGACAAACCCCCTGTATGCATGTATTGTGATCCCAGACATCTCAGTAAGTATTTCTCGATGTTCTCCTGTGTAAGAGATTATGTTCCAGGTTGTGCAGTGAACAGAATAGGCAAAATGTCACTATTCCCTTGAAACTGACATTCTAGGACTCAAAAAAACAAGGGATATAAGTAAAATGTACATTGTGCGGATGGCGGTAATTCCTAAGGATAGTAACAGGTGGGAGTAGGGGTGTGCCGAGGGCCTGGGCAATGTGTGTCTGTGGGAGAGTCAGCTACTGCCTCTGCGTCCATTATCTCTCAGGGTGTGTCCCCCTGTCTCTCCTAGTGACCAAGTGGGTGATTCTGCAGGTCTGTCTGTGGGGCCACATTAGTATGCCTGGGAGGTTCCACGTGGTGGTCCCTGTGTCCAGCCAGGAGTGTCTGAGCATCTGTGTGTGTTTCACTGGGTGGCTGTGGTGTTTCCCAGTCTATGTGTAATGAAATATAAAGACCTGATGTACAGTCTCAGGTCTTTATAAATATAAAGGCTCAGATTTACAGTTGAGTTGCATTTACCCTTTAAGAGGCGCATAATTATCGCATTATGAAATTTCTCCAGTGTCTATGAAAAAACTTGAAAGCTTCACAATTATTTTTGGTTGTTTGTATAAGTTTGATGCTGCATGAAATAGAAAAGTTGGAATCAAGCTAAATTCTTAGGTTTGTTGAGTAATAACTGAAATAAAATGCAGATATGTAAGTAAGTTTTGGCACATGTATAGGTTCACGAACCCATCCCTGTGATCATAATAAATGAACCACCAAACTCATTTTTGAATGAAGAATAAATCATAAATGGAATATTGGATGGTAGAATTCCCAATATATTAGATACCTATTAAGGAGTAGAGCTCGTTATAGGGATAAAAATGTTTCTATATTATAAAATACAAATGTCATCATATTTCACCAAAAAGATGCAGCAGGCATTGCTGCACAGTGGTAGAAATGATGGAGACGTTAACACATGGACAGTAACAAGTGGTTTTCTACAGAGGAATAAGGAATCTTCTTCCTGTCAATTTCACATATAATAACCTACTGAACATTGACATGTGAAGGAGGAAACTAGAACATTCTTAGGAGAAGTTACAGCAAGTGTTTTTATGACTTCAGAATAGCAAGAGTTTTTTTTTTTTTTTAATATAAGAAACAACAGTATGTTACAAAGGGAGAGTGACAAATTCAACTCTTGAAACTGAGAACAGTCCATTGGAACGTAGAATAAAGGGAGTACAAAGATAAACCACAGTCTGGGAGAAAATGTTTGCAATACCTACAAATGAAAAAGAGTCATGTCTACAGTATATAAAGAAATCAGAAGAAACCAACAAACATGCAAATGAGTTACAAGAGAATGACTGATAAATATTTCATAGGAGATGAAATATATAAAATGCTCAATATCATCAGTAATTAGTAGAAAGTAATATATAATAACTAGGTAATCCTGTTTCACGCTTACTAGATAGGCAAAAATCAATAAGTTCAGCAATTCCAATGTCAATCATGTGGAGTAAATTTATGCAAAAAATGTTTGGAAGGTAAACTCACACTCCATTGGCATTTTCAGTAAATTTGAAATTATCCATAGTCTACAACTCAGTAATTTTTCTCCAATATGTAGAGAATTTGTTATGCATTGGCACTTGGAAACTGAAAAAACAGGAATGATAGGAGCAGCATTTTTCACAAAAGCAAAAAATAAGCTTGAAACAGCCCAAAGACCATAAAGACGGGAATGGATGAGTAAACTGGGTGGAACAGCCCAAAGACCATAAAGACGGGAATGGATGAGTAAACTGGGTGGCCCACGACCTGACACCAGCATATGTGAAACGGACTGAGGTAAAGGAACCAGTGATGGCCACGTTAAGGATAATTTTATTAACATCCTTTCGTAAAAATCTCAAAAGAGGCACGGTAAACGAAACACTACTTAGTGATAAATAATAGGCGGTAAAGCTATGAAGACTACCCATAAGATTCCCCACAGTGGGCACGTCCGGGAGTAGGAGGGAAATGGAGGCAAGGTGGATGCTCTGGGGGTCTATCATCTGCCCAAAGTCTGTTCGTATTGTTTGTGTTCGGTCTACAAAGTTCACACAATATTAATATTTAAATAAAAACATTTTATGCACTCTTTTCTAAGTATGATATACTTCACTACGAAAATGTAAATTATTTGCTTATGAAAAAATTACAATTTAAAAATATTTATTTTGCCATATTATTCAACCGCCTGCCCAGTTTTGACTTCAGTCTCAGTTTGGAAGGGATTCTCAAGTCTTTGATACTGGGTCCATTTAAATTTACCTTTTTTTTTTTTTTTTTTTTTGAGGAAGATTAGCCCTGAGCTAACATCTGCTGCCAATCCTCCTCTTTTTGCTGAGGAAGGCTGGCCCTGAGCTCACATCCGTGCCCATCTTCCCCTACTTTATACGTGGGACGCCTGCCACAGCATGGCTTGCCAAGCGGGGCCATGTCTGAACCTGGGATCCGAACCAGCGAGCCCTGGGCTGCTGAAGCGGAACGTGTGCACTTAACTGCTGTGCCACCGGGCCTGCCCCTAAATTTACTTTTATATTCATTTGAGCAGGATTTGAGTAGAAAAAGATTGGGACTGAACCCAGTGTTTATTTAGAGAGAACTGGTTACAAAAACTTACATTCACCTTTATAAAAATTAAGGAAGTCACCTACTGATGTGAAAAGAACTGCAGGATTTATTTCTGAGCAAAAAAATCAAAGTGTATATCAATGTGTAAACCATGTTACCTTGGTATGTCAAAGGGAATAAAGAATAATACATAGTTGAAAATGCTTCTCTCCATCAACACTGACCATATGGACAAAAAACTAATAAAATTGGATTTAGTGGGGCATGGGGCAAGTGGACATGAATGTTAGAGGACATGCTTGTAGCGAGTTTTCAGACTTCTAAGTCTCAGGCTGATTTTTTTAAACTTGGCACTCACTTCTAAGTAAGTAACAAAAATAATTAGCTAAATTTTATTTTTAAATACTTTATAAATCAAATGAGTAATATATTTTGAAGGGAAAGCCTCTTTTCTACATGCTAATCCTCTAAGCACTACTTTTTATGAAAGTGGACAATACTTTTAGCCAACTATAAAACGTGAATTTTTTTCTATTTTGTTTGTAAGTAAATTAAGTGACATCAGAGTTTTTACTTCCAGTGGCTCCTAAACTGGAAAGTATTCTCTGAAAAGGGAAGCATGTTAAATGCACCAGGAGTTTTGACCCCATCTGTTAAGTATATTATGTTTCTGGCTCCACTCCAAATTTATATACGCTTTTGTTATTTTCTTCTCTCAGTTTAATTGCCTTCCGGTTATCACAGCCTTTTCCATTTCAGAGTTCTCTAGGGATATACTAAAAAATGGATCTACAATAAATTTCCTTCCAGTGTAAAACGTGAACCTGACAATTTTAATGAACACATCTCATAACTTGTGTTTCTGAGAAGAGTTCCTGTGCACAGGCTCAGGCTGCGGGGCCTCAAACTTCCCACCGGCCCTCAGCAACTGCAGGCTGGAGTTTCTTGATCTGAAGCACCAGATGAGTGGGGTGGGGAAGGATGGGTGAGGCCTTAACACTGTCAACGGTCAAACATCAAACGTATCAGCCCCTGCACTGCACGTGGTGACATCACTGTCAAATGTGTCCTTAAACAAAGAGCACAGATCCATGGGTGACCTCACGGCTCCAGGCCACCCCTGACCCCGGGAGGACACCAGGCCCGCCCATCCTGCCCTGTTCCAGCCCAGCCTGGGCACCCTTCCTTTTCCGGACAAGGGCGATCGCTCCATGGGGAAACGGAATCTGGATGCAGGAGGCGCCACCAAGCTGCGGGAAGACTCCAGAGTTCACCCTGGGAACCCACAGCCCATTCCACTTCGACGCAAACGCCCCTGGTCTGGCCAACCGGAAGACGTCAGCCCCACGAGTGTTCCGGTCGTGGGAACTGTCCAATCAGCGGCAGTGGGGTGCGCTGCCTAACCATCCAGTTAGGACAGCTGGGGCGGGGCCTGGAGCACTGTCCAATCAGGAGCCGTGGTGGGGGGAGGAGTGTCTGGAGCACCGTCCAATCAGGACCGGGGGCGGGCAGCGCTCCCAGCCCGCGTGGACTCCGCTCTCCGCCCTCCTCGGTGCCGGGGAACATCCGCCCTGCACGGTCGCAGGTGTCGCGTCCAGGTCGCTCTCATCTTCTCGGGCCGCAGGGCTGCAGGGAGGACGCCCGGAGAGTCCGGATGGGACCGGGAGATGGTGAGTGCTTGGGGTCGGGTCTCCCCACGTCCCCCGGGGTCCCACCCGAGTCTCCGCCTTCGGCCGCGGGGTGGGAGTCCCCGCGTCCTGTCCCGGCCTCGTCTGGAGTGACCCAGATGCGCACAGCTGCCATCCTCTCGGGTGTCTGGGAATATCAGCCCCTGGTCGGCTCCTCCCAGAGGACAGCCTGCGGGGCGGGCGGGGAGTCTGGGGAGACGGGCTTGGGTGCCCGGGGCTGGGAGGGGTCTCTTGATAGGTCTTGGGTCCCTAACTGACCCCTGGGCACTGCGGAGAGTTTCTTTCCCCCCACCCCAGTTCTCATTCCCTGGAGGGACCATAGTTGTCAGCTGACCAGACGCTGGTATTGAGGGGAACAGACAGAAATGGTTCCTGCTCCCCGGGTTCTCACAGCAGAGGGAGAGAAACTAGCCCAAATGACAAAGCCCAGCTGGTGAGGTGGTGCCACAACCTGCAAAGCAGAATGCACTTGAGACACAGCGAGGGGAGGGGCCGGTGTCCTTTGGGAGGCTGTTCAGGGAGCATTTCAGTGAACAGGTGGCGGGGGGTGGATGTCCCACGTGGTAGGATGGCCGCGCTTGACCCTTGAGTCATCTGTGTCAGTGTTCCAGTTCAGCACGGCCCCTCCCTGCATTTGTCACCTTGGAAAGACTTATTTGGCTATTTACGCCTCCAATTTTTCAGTAAATATAAAATCCACAGCTAATAGACTTTGAAAGAGAAGATAATGTATTCCCAAAGAAACAAGAAAGAGGTGAATTTCAGAAATAAAAATCGCTCTAATCTTACATTCCACTTGTGAAAAACTCTTCTGTGCCTTTTTTCTCTCCTGGAGCATGTGTGGTTGAGTTTCTCACATCTGTTGTTTTCTCTTCGGTGATGACAAATGGAATTCCAGGGCTTAGCCCTGAGAATGCTACTGGGAAAAGGAATCTGAGAGAAATAGAGAAAACCTTTCTCCCATTATGGACCGCAGAAGAATGAATACACTTGCACACAAAGAGTCTTTGGTATATTAATCGGTGAGTTACAAAGACTCGCCAAAATGTCAGTTATTCTCCTCTGGCAGCGTGGGGAATTTTTGACAATGGATAATTCTGTTCTGTCTCATATTATCAGGGCTTCAGAGATTAATGCTAAATCCTATGTCCTGAATCTTGTGCCACCTAGAAGTGTTGAAATATGATTAATGGTTTAGAAAACGTTTTGTTCCCATGAAAATAATAAAGTGACATCTTTAATTTTCTGAAAGGAATAGAGACTTGTGAGTTTTCTTCTGAGCTATAAAAAGTGCTTAAAAGTTTTCTTCCCTCCTTTGTACGTAAACACTGGCTTGAGTGATTTTGCTGGATTCTTCAAACCCTGGTTTTGTTTCATTTAAATCAGTGGGGTTCAGCAGGAGTGAATAAGCTGGAGTGGGGCTTTGCCCAGGGACTCCAAACTGAGGCCAGTCATGAGCCTGCGGAGAGAAAAGGACGTGGTTTCTTCCTAAGGGTTGTCCCCTGTGCCCGTGTCCCAGCGTGCCCACACAATCAGGGGAGGAACTTTGTCCTCCGAGAGAAGCTGCAGGGCAGTGGAAAGTGTGTGTGTTGTGGGTGATGCCCTTTCTAGGTTCTGCTTGCCACTGTCTTGGTTGTCTCCAGATAGTCGGTTTCGCTTGGGCATGCACAGAGGCGGTGCACTAGGAAAACTGAGAAAGTCTCTGAAGGTCAGACTTAGAGAAAGACTCTTCTGGAGACCATCTCCTGGAGAAAGAGTTTATGAATTTGGGGGTTTGGGCTAAAACTTGAAACAGATTCCAGCCGAGAGTTCCCTAGCTAGTGAGAATTGAAGCCTGGAGAGGGAGCATTTCCACCCTGTGAGGAGGCGTGAGGAGGATGTGTGGAGCCCCAGAGTTCATTCCTGTGTCTGCTCAGGTCCCTCTACCCTCCTTCACTGGGGACTGACCCAGCGGAACGATGATATTTCTGCAGTAAGAGTGGACTCCAAGCTTGTGAATGTTTCACCTTCTGAATGTGGGTTTTCCTTGCAAGCTGTGGGTAAGCCAGTGGCTTTACTGGAGCTAACGCAAATGTTTGGTTTTCTTCCCCTCTAATTCCTGCTGCCATCTAACTGCAGTTTCCCTAAGCATTTGGTAATTTTATTTCCTTGAGTGTGTAAGATTTCTATTTTCTTGGTTGTGTTAACTTAAAAAGCAAATTTGCCTCTTATTGTACCCTCAGGATGAGTTTATTCAGGCATAGCCCAAAGAATTCCAATTCAGGATGCGCATGCTATGGCGAACCACAGGCAGATCCAGAAAACAAAGGAGAGGAGCTGGCTTTTATAGGAGGAAAGGGGGAGTAGGGAGGGGCTGTTCTAAAGGAAAGTCCATTGGGGAAAGTAGCAGTTTAGGGCAGCAATGGCTTCTCATTGGCTGAGCTGCGGGGATTCTCATTGGCTGGGCTGTGGCGGCTTCTCATTGGCTGAGCTGCAGAGGCTTCTTATTGAGCTGCAGAGGCTTCTCATTGGCTGAGCTGTGGAGGCTTCTCATTGGCTGGGCTGTTGCCAGGCTGGGAGAGAAATCTTCCTTCAGTAGTAAAGTAGTTCCACTTCCTGTCGGAGATGAAAGTGTATGTCTCTTCCTGTATGATGTTAATTGACACATGATAGGGTGTGAGAGCTCCTCCTACAGGCCTTCCTGACTCCAATTTAGTTAAAGATTCTTTTATTAATTTCCACAGGTGAATGTAAGTGAATTGAGAGAGAAAAATGTAAGACAAGAGAATTCTGGAAGCACACAGAATTTTTCTTCCTTTTTTGGCAAGAGATCTTCCAGATATGGGGTGGGTGTATTTAAATTCTCAGGTTCATTTTTCACTTTCTACATTTTTTTTTTTACATTAGTTATTGTCTCTAGAGAATTTTGAAATTTAAAAGATTGTTCTATTCCTAAGACAATTCCTATTTTAACTGATACAAGGAAAACAACTAAAAGGATATGTAAATCCTTGAAAATCATAGTACATTTAATAGGTTAGGCCCAAACCCCTAATGTATTAAATATTCTACTCATTCTTGACAATACTCCCCAGTTTGAGACAGAGTGGAAGAACAAACGACTCGGCTGTCACTTGTCATCTCAGTTATAAAGAGGTTTGAGATATTTCAGTTTTTGATCTGCACTTTCATGAACTTTAGTGTTCAGGGGATTAAATATTAAAATGGTTTCCTACATAGAAAAGTGCCTTCCAAATAAAAATTAATAAAAAGCGGGCCAGCCCAGTGGCATAGTGGTTCACACGCTCTGGGCAGCCTGGGGTTTGTGGGTTCAGATCCTGGGCCTGGACCTACACACTGCTCATCAAGCCATCCTGTGGCAGCGTCCCATATACAAAATAGAGGAAGACGGGCACCAATGTTAGCTCAGGGACAGTCTTCCTCAAGCAAAAATGAGGAAGATTGGCAACAGATGTTAGCTCAGGGCCAATCTTCCTCACCAAACAAAATTATTAAAAAGCAAAATATGATTTATATATATTTCTCTTTATGTAAAATAAATAATGCATGCAAAGTAAAAAGAAAAAAAAGATCTGTAAAATACTGAAAATTTAACTTAAGAAGACTCTGTGCCAGCATATCCTGGTCTACTCCAGTCCTCTTACCACAGCCACCCTCAGACAACCAGGTGTAATAATTTCTTGTGCATTCTATCAGTGGTTATCTAAAAACAAGCAATTAAAAATACATTATTTTAGGGGCCGGGCTGGTGGCGCAGCAGTTAAGTGCACACGTTCCACTTGGGCGGCTTGGGGTTCACTGGTTCAGATCCCGGGTTCAGACATGGCACCACTTGGCAAGCCATGCTGTGGTAGGCGTCCCACGTATAAAGTAGAGGAGGATGGGCACAGATGTGAGCTCAGGGCCAGTCTTCCTCAGCAAAAAGAGGAGGATTGGCAGCAGACGTTATTATTTTTTCTTCCTTTGTTATAGTAAAGGTAACACAGTGTACACATGGCAACATGCTTTTCTTATTTGTTCTATTGATAGTCCTGCGATCTTTTCATATCAATACTTGATGCCTTTGATTCTCAAGTTTATGCAATCAGTTCTGTCTGCATAGTCACTTGGTCCGTTTCTAATATTTCACAACCAAAGGCTGTGAATCAAAACTGCCATTTTCACATTACATATAAACGAGCATACAAAAAGCATATTATTTTCCAACCTTAACTGAAGCTTTTACTTTTTACTGTGAAATCTAGCATGTTCAGAATGCGTAAAAAGTTTTACGGGAAGATTTAAAACTAACAATGTAAATATCCACGGACGCACCATCTAGATTTATAAACGGGTCTTGGGTAGCTGTTACACTCTCCTGACGTGTGCCCCTCCTTGAACTCACCACTGTCTTGCCACCTTGATGATCACTGTTTCTTTGTTTAACTTTCATGCCTTTACCATCTAGGATTTTCCACTAAGCAGTGTTCTATTTAGTTTTGACTCTTCAGAACTTTCAATAAGTAACTACTCATGGAGTTGCAGTGAACAGGCTTTCCTGAGGATTCTTTACGTCAGTCTGCTGCTTACATGCTGGTGTCTGTGGCCGCAGACCATCCAGTTTATTCTTCCACTCCACTGCTTTCGGGGTTTGGGGTTTTCACGTCTGTTTTCCTGTTGTGAAAAATGCTGCTCCTAGATTCTTGTTTCAGTGTCCAAGTGCAAATACACAGTAAATTTTCCACATAATGGAGAAAAATTGCTGGGTTCTAGATCATGGCTAAGTTTAGATGTACTAGGAAATTCCAAGGGAGTATACCAATAGATTCTCCAAACATCTGTGCATCACTGCTTATTTATTCCATAGGATCATCAACACATGGGATTGTCTAGATTTGTTTGCCTTTATTGGTTTGAAATGGGATCTATTTGAGGTTTTATTTTGCTATTTGCTCAATACCAATGAGGTTGCCTTTTTTTTTTTTTTTTTTTTGAGGGAGATTAGCTCTGAGCTAACCTCTGTGGCCAATCCTCCTCTTTTTGCTGAGGAAGACTGGCCCTGAGCTCACATCCATGCCCATCTTCCTCCACTTTATACATGGGACGCCTGCCACAGCATGGCTTGCCAAGCGGTGCCATGTCCGCACCCAGGATCCGAACCGGTGAACCCCTGGCTGCTGAAGCAGAATGTGCGCACTTAACCACTGTGCGACTGGGCCGGCCCCTGCATTTCTTTTTAATATGTAGTCTTTCATCTTTGGTGATATGTTTTGGTCATTTTCCTCTTTTTAAAATTAATTTGTTTCATCATTCATTTTTACTCTGCACATTAATCCTTTTATATTTGTATGTATTGCAAATATCTTTCTCTCAAATTGTGGCTTATCTTTTCAGTCCCATGATTTTAATAATGTTGAAATCCTCAATCTCATCCTTTATAGCCTACTCTTTTTTCTTATGTGAGCAAATTCTCCCTATTTCTATGTTATAAAATATCTGCCTGTAACTTCTGACAGTATTCCAGTTTTGTCTTTCATATTTAAATCTACCATATATTGATTACTGTCCATGAAATAGATGGGAATAAAATGCATTTTCCCCAATTTGATGCCAGTTTCTCCCTGCCTCGTGTATTAAAGTGTCCATCTTTTCCGCACTGCCCTGCGATGGCTGTTCTGTCATTAATCAAAGTTCCAGCTACACAGGGGTCTGTTCAGAATTATTTTGTTTCCATTAGTCTATTTTTTTATCTTTCTGCTAAAACCATACAGCCTGGATTAGCATAGTTTAAAAGTACTTGTGGTATGACAGGCAGGCCTCCACCTTGTTCTTCAGGAAATTTTGTCTTTTTTGGACATTCGTTCTTCCTATTAGGTTTGGAGAAATAGTTTTGACTGATTTTTGTAGAAAATCAGGTTTGGGGATTTAGTGTAATTTCACAGAGACTAGAGGTTTCTTTTGGTGGGCTGAAATCTTAGTGACATTGAGTTCTTTCTAAGAACATATGTACGGCATCTTTCCCTTTATTTTATTTTGCTTTGATATTATCTGATAAAGTTAAGGTTTTTTTCCCCTCTAGAATGTTTTTATAGCCTTCCTTAGAATCCTTCATTATGTATTAGCTTTAAAAAAAGTTTTATGAGATGTAATTCACATATCACACAATTCACCAATTTAAAGTGTCCAATTCAGTGGGTTTCAGTTTATTCAGATACGTGCAACCATCACTTCAGTCAATTTTAGAGCATCTTCATCGCCTCAGAGGAAACCTCCTACCCTTCAGCTATCACCTTCCATTCCCCACTCTGAGCCATAAATAACCATGAACGTCGCTATAGATTTCCTTATTCTGGACATTTCCCATGAATGGAATAATATAATTTGTAGTATTTTCTTGGACAAGTTCAGGTCTGCTGTCGAGTCCCCCTTTTTAATTTCAGTTACTGTGCTTTTCAACTCCAGAATTTTCATTTGGTTCATTTGAAATAACTTCTCTTTCTTTATTGATGTTATTTGATGCGTCATTGTCGTCACACCTTCCATTACTTTAATCGTTCTTTTAGTTCTTAGAACATTTATAATGGTTACTTTGAAGGCTTTTTCTGTTAAATGCAGCATCTCTTCACTCTCACAGTTTCTCTTGCCTGCTTATTTTTCTGCTGTAAGGGTCACAATTTCCTTTTTCTGAATGCTTTGTAGTTTTTATTAGAAACTGGACATTATAGATAATATACAGTAGCAACTTTGGGTACTGGCCCCTCTCCTCTGGGGCTTGCTGGGCTTTTTTATTCGTGTTGGCTTGGTGACTGGCCGGATTATCTTAGCCCAGTCTATGTCACTCCTCTCCCCACCTCCTGTAGTGTCCAGTCTCTCATGTTCCTCCTCAGGGAGGCACCGCTCTGTGTACGCCCACAGACACCCTGGGATGGCAGTAGTGTTGACAGGGCTTTCTTCCTTTCTTCCCCGACCATCCGCAGCTGTCAGGCTCCACTAATTGTAGGCTGATTGCTTTATTGTTTTGAACATGCCATGGTGCATTCCTTGCTCTATAGACTAATCCAGTCAAATTTGGGCTCTTTTGAAGGCATAGTTCCATAAGTCAGTTTGTTAATTGTTCAGACGCTAGGAGGGCTCCTCCCAGCTGCCCCTTTCCCTGTTCCTCTCCTGCAAACAAGGTGGATTACAATTTTGCCTGTATTTTGAATCTCCTTCCAGTTGCCTTTCACCACCACCTCTGTTTCTGAGAGCACCCTTAGGCTTGATCTTCTTCAGGCTCTGTTGCAAATGAAGTTAGTTCCTTGGGAAGAGACTAGGAGCGATCTGTCTTACAGCTGGATTCTTCCCCAAAGTCTTTGGGCACTGGAGCAGGATGGGGCAGTGGAACGCTTCTTAGCTGAGTGACAGCCCCGCTTTAGGAGCTGAGAAAAGGGGAGTAGCTTCAGCTCTTCTCAGTTTGCCTCTCTTGGGTGTGGAACCCACACCTTATGAGGCAGAACAGAAGCAATCGGGTCCCCAGTATTCTCTGCACCCCTACTCACCGCAGAGCCTCCATTCCACAAGTGGGGGTTGGGGGGAAGGAGGGGGCCCCACCTCTTGACTGCACTCCCGTGGAACTTCATCTCAGTAACAGCTACCTGGGGCAGGATGGGAAATGCTGATCTCCTCTTCCTCCTCTGACTGGGAGCTCTGGGGACAGGGAGCCTGTGTTCGTGGCTGCAGTCTGAAATGGAAATCCAGGGAGAGAGGGAGTGGTCTTGGTTCCAATACCACAGACTCTCGCTTTTCCTCCTGAATTTTCATAGGTTTTCTTGAATAGCTGTTTCTTCATTTACAATATGCTCTTAGGACTATTTCCAGAGGCTTTAAAGGGTTGTTTTTAAAGCAGTTTTCACCAGTTTCACTGGGGAGCAGATCCACCGAGCTCCTCATACTGTCATGCAGCTGGGTTAGATTTTTAACATTAGTTTTCCAACTTACTTTTGTTATTAAATAGAAAGGCAATGAATTTCATTTTTATATTGTGTTTTTATTCTAGAATCTTGCTAAAATTCTTATTCTATGGCTCATTTTGTTCTGTTTGGGTCCTACAGGTACATTTGTTAGTGCTATGCAGAACAATAACCTTTGATTCTTTTGTAATTCTTGTACATTTGTTTATTTTTAGCTGTCACCAGGTTGGATCTTTAGTATAATGTTGACTAAGAATAAGGCAATAGGAAGCTAGTTCTGTACTTTTTTGGGTAGAAACAATGGACTTCACACCATTTATATGATCCTTTTTGAACAGTGTTTTTCAGTATGCCCTTTATCAGCCTGTGCATATTACCATCTGTTCGCAAATGCTATGAGTTTTTTTCATGTATTTCTGTTGAATTTTATAAAGTGACTTTCTATAACTCTTAAGATGATTTTAGGTAAATTATATTAATTGACTGTAGAGTTTCATTGTAAAGTATAACATATATGGAGAAAAGTGCATAAGACATACATACGGTCCATAGAAATAATAAAAAATAAGCACCTGTGAAATAAGACCCAGCCCTAGATCTAGAACGATGCTTGACATCAGACACCCCACTGGAAATGATTCCCAGTGGCAGGCCCCCTCACTCTCCTGGAGTAACCAATATCTTGAATTATATGATGGTAATATCCATGCTTTTCTTTATACTTTTATCACCTGTGTATGCAGCCTTAAAGATACTCTAATTTTGCATGCAAATGAAATCACAGTGTGTATACTATTTTATGTCAGGTTTCTTTTGTTCATGGTCTTCCATGGAGTAAAAACAGTTCATTCACCTTCATTGCTCTCTTGTCCTCACTTGCAGGGATATCCTATTACTGTGTATTAACTCTACTGCTAGTGGCTACTTGAGCGTTTTCAAATTTTTGCCATTACTGTCAGTGCTTCTAAAAACTTTTATGCATGTATCCACTTGGATGTCTTGTTCGCATCCGCATCTCAGTACGCCCTATGCTGGTTCCCCATCCTCTTCCCAAGAACATAATCCACGTATGGCCTACATCTCAGTGGATGAAAACTCCTTTATTCCAGGTTTCTGGCATGAAATCATCAGAGTCATCCTCAGTTCTCCTGTCTTGCCCCAACTTCAGACCATCAGGATTCTGTAGCTCTTACCTGTGTCTACCCTGCACACTCATCTGTGGTCACCCAGGCTGGTTATGGCGTTACCCTCCTAGCAGGTGTCCTGGCCTCTACATCTGCCTCCTACAGTCTCGTCTCAAAGCAACTGATGGATCATTAAAGCTATCAGATGACATCACTCGTCTGTGCAAAACCCTGAAGTACTTCTGCATTTCTCACAGAGTCAAGCCAACTAGTTCCCACAAGATGATGTGCCCCCTCCCGTCACTCTCCACTGTCCTTGACTGTTACTCCCCATCTCACTGTGCTCCAGTCAGCCCAGTCTCTGGCTGTGTGTCTTCGCCCATTCAGGCTGCTATAGAAAAATACCACAGAGCAGCTTATAAACAGCAGAAATTTATTTCTCACAGCTCTGGAAGCTGAGAAGCCCAAGATCAAGGGACCAGCATGGTCGTTTTCTAGTTGGGCCCTCTTCCTGGTTCATAGCTGGTGCCTTCTCACTGTGTCCTCACATGTGGAAAAGATGAAGCATCTCTCTCAGCCCCTTTTTAAGGACTCTTAACCTGTTCCTCAATGTCAAGAAGACCAATAGTAATTTCTCTGTTATGCTTCTGGTGGAAAGAGCTGTTCTGGCATCTTATAACCTCCGTGTGAGTGTGTGTGTGTGTGTGTGTGTGTGTACTCAAAACTGGTGCACAGGAATACTAAGGTTCGTGAATTTGGGGATTATGGAAAGGTCTAAGTTCTCATGTCTTCTTTTTCCTTTCTCCTCCTTCTCAATACCTCTTCTCTCTCAACTGAAGGGACATGGAAGAAGGAAGAGTAGCAACCAATTCTATGATAAATAATACACATATAAGTTAAAATTAACATTTCTCCAGAAAGATGTCTTCAGGTAGCCAACTGGATCTAATTCTGGTGGCGTGGAGTACATCAAAACATAGGTTAGCTGGCCCACCTTGCAAGTTGGGTTTCCACAGACCCTTGTGCCTCTCATGGTCGTTAAGGGGAAAAGTAGGAAAAGCTCCTAGTCCTTCAGTGTGTTTTTTCTTATTAGAATCTTGTCCAGTGTGTTTTTACTCATTAGAACCTCGTCCAGTGTGTTTTTTCTTATTAGAACCTCCTCCAGGTTTGAACTTGTGGTTCGTGTAGTGCTGAGTGAGGGAGTGGGCAGTAAGGAAAGAGCCGTGTCACAAGGAATTGGTAGTCATAAAATGGAAATATCTGTTTCACTTATAGAGCATCCAGCGTGTTCTGGACTATTCCAGACTTTGCGAAGAGAGAGGAATCAGATAGGAAGGGTCACAGTAGAAATGCAGAGAGAGAGAAGTTCAGTGAGTTAGTGGTGCTGTTAAAACTGACACAGGAAGCGAGTGTGGACACAGAGTGCATGTGGGGAGACCACAGGAGCTTACTTGAACTTCCTGTGAGTTGAGTCCAATTCCCCTGTGTTGTCAGTGTCACCCATTCTCCTACATCTAAGTGGTCTGTTTTAGGACTCGCTGGTCTTTGAGGATGTGGCTGTGGACTTCACCCCGGAGGAGTGGGCTTTGCTGGATGGTGCTCAGAGGAAGCTCTACAGAGACGTGATGCTGGAGACCTTCAGAAACTTGGTCTCAGTAGGTAAGGACGGCATCATTCTGTCACTTAGTTATTTAGAGAATAAATACTTCTCACTCATCAAGCCTATTCCAATATTTGCAATATAGAAGGGAACTACATTGGCAAATAAGACAGACATTGTCACAGCTGTCATGGACGTAGAATCTAATACTTTCTCTGTGATAATAAAGATCTACCTATTAACCTGTGTTTTTCTTTCTGTCTAAAAGACTTATGGTCCTTTAGTGTCATCAGTGCGGGTATATATCCATGGGTGCTTTGCAAGCACAGAGGGCTTTGTTGTTTGAAACCTTGTGATGGTTTTTCTGTGCATATTACATTTCCTACCATTTTCACCTTTTGTGCCTGTTAATAATGAAGTCCTGAAACAGCTAAGCTCCTGAATGTGTTTCTTTGTTCTCAAGTGCCTTCCTCATGAGATTTGTTCACTTTTTTGGTTTCAGATAATGAGATTCAACTTAAAACCAATGGGTCCATTTCTCAGCGGGATATTTTTGAAGAAAAATTATCCAATGAACAGAAAATAGCAAGGTTCACAAAAAATGATTCCTGGACCTCCGTTTTAACAGAAAGTTGGGAAGACCAGTGCATTGAAGACAAGCACAACAAGCAGGGGAGACATTTGAGGTGAGTGACAGGAGAAAAATCAGTAATCCCAGAGAGAACCTCAGTATTTCATGAAATTAAAAACAACCCCATAAACCCAGCTCCAAATTTGTTTATTGACAGATAATTTTCCTCCCAACTATTTTTCTTAATGTGACTTAGACATTGAGTGGTTGAAAGATAATTCAGTTGGAAACAATTATCAGGAAACCCCATATGTGAGAAACACTGTTGTAGTACTGAGCTATGGTCAAGCCTTCTTCCAGAGTATTTAGTCTACTCCACTTTGAAGTAATTCAAAAAGGACAGAAAATCTACATTTACACAAAAGTAGTAAAAATGTATCCTACTACTCCTTAATAAATATTAATACATAAACCATTAATAACATGCTTCTCCTTTTTTAGCAGAAATCATATGGTGGAGAGATTCTGTGATAGTAGTAAAGGTAATAAATATAGAGAAATGTTCAGTCATATTCGAAATCGTAAACTGTACAGAAAAACTTCTACTAGACTAAAGCTGTATGAATGCAGTCAGTGTGGAAAAGTCTTCAGGCATCGTTCGTCCCTTAAGAGGCACAAAAGAAGTCACACTGGACGCAAACTCTATCAATGTGAGGAATGTGGGAAAGCCTTCAGTTGTTCTTCATACCTAAGAAACCACGTGAAAACTCACAGTGGAGAGAAACCTTATGCGTGTGAACTTTGTGGGAAAACATTTATTCGTTCCCATTCCCTCACTGGACATATAAGGAGTCACACTGGAGAGAAGCCCTATGAATGTAAGGAATGTGGGAAAGCCTTCAGTTGTCCTAAATCCTTTCGAGTACATGTGATGATGCACACTGGAGGGAAACCCTATGAGTGTAAGCAGTGTGGGAAAGGCTTCAGTTGTCCCAAGTCCTTTCGAGTACATATGATAATGCACACTGGAGAGAAACCCTATGAGTGTAAGCAGTGTGGGAAAGCCTACTGTTGGCTCACATCCTTTCAAAGACATGTGAGAATTCACAATGGAGAGAAACCCTATAAATGTGAAAAGTGTGCGAAAGCATTCGGTTGGCCCTCATCCTTACACAAACATGTCAGAATGCACACTGAAGAGAAACCTATAAATGTAAGCAATGTGGGAAAGCCTTCAACCGGCCCACATCCTTCCAAAAACATAAGAATGCAGACTGGAGAGAAACGCTATAAATGTGAAAAATGTGGGAAAATGTTTGGTTGGTCCTCATCTTTACACAAACATGCCAAAAAGCATACTGAAGAGAAATGTATAAATGTGAGCAATGTGGGAAAGCCTTCAGTTGACCCCCATCCTTCCAAAAATGCAGGGATGCAGACTAGAGAGAAACCCTATAAATGTGAAAAATGTGGGAAAGCATTTGGTTGGCCCTCATCCTTACACAAACATGTCAGAAAGCACACTGGAGAGAAACCTATAAATGTAAGCAATGTGGGAAAGCCTTCAACCGGCCCACATCCTTCCCAAACAGTAATGCAGACTAGAGAGAAACCTTATAAATGTGAAAAATGTGGGAAAGATTTCAGTTGTCCCAAATCCTTTCAAGGTCATGTGAGAACCCATAGTGGAAAGAAAACCTGTAAATATAAGTAATGTGGGCAAGTCTGATGCAAATTAATTCAAGTATAACAGTTTAGAAAATTCACACCAGGACAGAAATTTTATAAAAGCTATAAATATGGTATTGCCTTAATCAGTACCTCATCCTTAAAGTGGGCCCATAGCTAATGAATTTTTATTTCTTTTTCAAGTAGACATTAAGATTAGAATTCCTAAGAATTCTCTAAATATGTCTATAGTACATGAATTTTGATATATAATGAGTTTTCCCCTCTTAAATTCAATTAATTTTTTTTTTTCCATTTTGAAGTGTGATGTACCCATTGGGTGATTTGAAGTGTATCTTAAATATGCATTAGGTTTACTTTTTATATGTTTTTTAATTGTCCTGTAAGTATGGAGCCATTAGACACTGGTATTTGTTGAGGTTTTCTTACTGGCCCAGTGAGTTCCGAACTGGATATCACTTACCCATTACGTATATTCTACCTTACTATTTTACTGAAAAAACCTACAATTTTTAACGTCAACACTTTATACTTACATAAAGTATGTGTTATCAACAGCTATCTTTTTGGCCAGAGGATCATTATTCCATTTTGCTGGCTTGCAAATTTGTAAATAATGGAAGTTGGCAGAAATTTGTAAGTATGCAAGTCTTGAAAGAGTGTAGTTTTGCACGAACTGTTATTTTGATCTGTTGCTGTGTGTTCTTTGTCTTGCTTCTGGCTGGCAACTGGATGATAGGTTTGAATTAAGAGAGACAGTGAAATCTAGAGGTGGAGATGGTTCTGTTGTTATATCAATGTAGGTAAGGCTAGCAACTACATTTCCCAGGATACCTTCTCTATAGGGTTCCATGATAGAATTCTGTAATAACTCAAGTTGCGTGAGATTTGGAAGAAGAAGTTATTCAGTTCATCAAGCCACCACTCTACAGGGAGAGAGACACCTGCATGGGGACTTTGTGGACATCAGCCTCCAGCCTATTTTCCTGAGTGCTGGCCCTGCTGATTCAAAGTATCCTCAAAACAAACACCAACGGCTTGACTTCCCTTTTATGAGAGGTATGGGCTTCCACAGACATCCCTACCAGCTTTCCCATCTGAATGCACCTCCATGGGCAGACATCCACTTTGCATTTTCCTGCAATTCCTATGCCGTCCACCAGACCACTGATTAGGATGTCACGGCTGTTGATCTCACCTGATGCTCTGACTCCCCTTTTCTCTGGATCTTACCATATTTATACAGTCTAATTTGTATACTGGACACCTCATTCTCTTAATACTTCTAGTGCTTCTGTGTTTCTGATTCCACCACAACAGATATAATGGTGCAGCCATAAGAACACATGAGACTGTGTGTCCCTGCTGCATTGTGACAGGCTTCCCTGGGCCAGTCCTTCTCTGAGATAAATAAGCACATTACTGATATACTGAGCAGACTGTGTGGGTTTTCTGTTACTCAGAGCTGAATACAATTCCTCAGTATGTGTTCAATTATTAAGTTTGATTATGTGTGATTAAACATAATGTGTATTTTTTTGGTTGGACAAAAGCTGTGTTTCTGAGAAATAGCCTATTAACTGTTTTCAAAAAAGTATACTATATATATAAAATGTTTCTGAGAAATATATTGACTGTGTTTTCAAATGAGTTGTATACTAACAAATGTCAATTTCTATTTTTCATTTACTGGAAAGATATATTAAAATATTGCAACCATGAGTTGTCAAATCAACTTTATAACTTGTGAATTTAAGTACTATGCTGAGTCAATATTACCAGGTGCACACAAGTTTAGGCATTTTTCTTTCTAGTAAGTTTTGTTTCTTATATTGTTACAATTTTATCAATATAACTTCTTATTCATTCATAATGGTAAAAATTATTTTACCAATTTAATTAAGTACTAAATAAGTCTAGTAAGGATATAAAAATGCCCTGATGAGCAAAAATTTTAACCTTTATTGGAGAATACCAAAGCAGAAATGTAGTAAAATAGAAGCTATAACAAGGGAGATCATAGGAAAGGCAGAATGAAGGACCAGGGCCTCAGTGAGTAAGGATATCATCATTCACATATTTTTATACCATCTAACATGCCTTAAACATCATTTCTGGAACTGTTCAAGGGTGTTAGTCAACAACGGATAGTGATACAGAAACAATCCTCAGCTCATGGAGTTAACAGTAATTATTCCCCACAAAAATAAAGTGATAGTTTAGCCCATTTTTTGCAATGATTAAAAATTTTAGGGCATGTCATATGTGTTTATGAGACTGGACTTTGGTATCCGGGACCAGAATCTTCACACTGATTTGCACCACTGTGTAGGGGTTTGTGTTTACCATCCTTGTGAAAGAATTTGAAGTTGCATTATATATTTGGCATTATCATTTTGCTATTCTCAAACCTTGCCTGACAAAGTTTGCTCTGCAGAAAACTGAGTTCCTCACAGTTTGAGGAAGCTTTGTGGTTATCTGCACAGTTCTAGCTCTCATGAGTCTTTTCCTTTGAGCAGAGAGATATCTATGCAAGTTCGCTATGATTTCCTGGTAGAAGCAAGAAGAGCTATGGATGGAAAAAGGGGAACTACCCAAGGAATAAGTGAAGTGAGCTGCAGACAGGGGGTATCATTTTGAGTGACATTCCAATTTATTAGATATACTCAAATAGGGAAAATTTTAATGCCTTTTTATAGGAGAAGGTGTAAACTTCTACATTTTTATTGAGATGTAATTGTCATATAACATTATATTCATTTCAGGTGTACAACATGATTCAATATTTGTATATATTGTGAAATGATCACCATGGTAAATCCAGTTAACATTCATCACCACATATTAAATTTTTGTCTTAATGATGCACAAATCCCCAAATGCCCATTTTGCTTTTCACAGGTATTGTTTCCACATGCTTAGACTCCCAGCACATATTTGGAAAGAGAAAAATATAAAAGAGCTCTGTGTTTAATTACAGGGCAAATGAAGTCCAATCTTTGTCCGTTTTTCCATGTTAACTCTTGTTTTCATAGCACAGCAGAGATCAGTGTCATGTCATAATCAGTATGACCTCATTTGATCACCGCTCTGCAACGCCCTTCCCACTGTACAGATGACAACGGTTAAGTGTGGGAGCAGAGTCCTGCCTAAGCTTATGCACCCAATAATGATAATTGAATCCTTCTATTTTGAAGGCCTAACATGTGCTACAACCTGTACTGGGCACTGTCAAAACTGAAATCTCAAAACAACTCTGGAGGAAAAGTATAATCACACAATTTCCAAAAGATAGCATCAAATTTTAAACATAGTAAAACAAGATGGCTACATTTA
The DNA here is from genome assembly GCF_041296235.1 of Equus asinus. NCBI lineage: Eukaryota > Metazoa > Chordata > Mammalia > Perissodactyla > Equidae > Equus > Equus asinus. The sequence continues at coordinate 13,420,014 of NC_091809.1, forward strand.
CATGACACCCTGGAAAAAAGCAAAGGTATAGGGAACTAGGAGAGGTCACGGGTTAACAGTGTGGCCAATGTGTCTACAAATGGGCCCTAGGAGGTTGTTTTCTTGGGAGTGATGGAGTGTTCTGTATCCTGATCATGGTGGTACATGCATGCATTTATAAAAACTCACAGAACTACAAGCACCATTGTGAATTTTACTATTTTAAAGTGAATTAGTAGAAAACACAGAAAAATCTCTTATGAACTAAGAGAGAACTTACACTCCCCCAAACCTTGATTTTCAGGTGTGCAACAACTGTACTTCCACCTCCCAAAGACTCGTGACCCAGCAGGCCTGTACTGGAACCCCGTCTGAAGTTAGGAAACTCTCTCCAGGGTCACACCCGCCCTCACCTCAGTCACTTTACCCGAGGGAAGTGAGAGCATCGTGTCTCTAGGTTCACACCATGTGTCTGGGGCCAGAACCCTGGGAGTGCTGTGATTTCAAACTTAAAAGGAATTCCAGAGAGGGCCCAAGGGGATCCTCCAGGGGGAAGTGGAAGTGGCGGTGGTTCCTAATTCTTGGGCATTGACACCATGTCCTGTACTGACACCATCTGCCACTCAGCCCAGACCACCTGCCAGCTCAGGGTCTAACCCAGTTCCACATCCTTACTGCTGCACAACTTCACTACAGATGCACGCTGGAGCCCTTCCAGCAGTCATTTCTCTGCAGAAATTTCACATGGCTGCGACGAGACAGCGAGGAGGAAGGCGTGTGACACAGCGACCCACATTCTTCATCCAGAGCAACACGTCCGCACATGAACTCAGCACCTTATCGCCTGGCCAAACTCGATTTCTCATCTGTCACAGTGTCAACACCTAGCACGTGTGCCACGTGCTGGGGAGAACCACGCGCCCTCTGCCGTGCGCACGCGCAGTCACACCGACGTTCCCGCTGTCTCCCGCCTCTGCTTCTCGCCGGGCCGCGCATGCGCCGTCAACACCCCAGGCTTCCTCATTTCCAAACCCCACCAGCTCCACGTATGGTCTCCAGAGCCCTCCCCGCTGCCACCACGCTCACCTCCTAGGTGCGAACCACTCAGTGGATCTCAAGTCCTCGGGGAAATGTGGTTTAGACTAAAAGCCTCCTCAGACCCTAGCATCCAGCTCCTCAGGTCGCTCCCAGCACGCAACGCGGACGCACCCCCATTGGTGCCGCGAAGACACCTGGGAGTTCTGAATTCGCTGGAGTGCGCAGGCGCAGGTTCCTATTGCGGAGAGTTCTTCCTGTGGCGGAAGCTGAGACGGAAGGTCTTTAGAGAGTCAGAGAATGCGCAGGAGATCTGCGGGAGGAACCGGAAGTGCTGTGGAGCCCGCTCTACTGTCCCGCCCCCACTCCTATTTACCAGCTTCTGGTTGGCTCGTCAACCCCGGAAGTCGCCTGCCTGTCGCCAGGAGAGCGGAAGAGGCCTACTTTTTCCCCTGGAGGGGTGCAGCGATTGCGTGGGATCCTGCGACGACAGACGGTAAAGGTCGCAGCGCCGATGGTGGGAGCCCACCGAGGGCTGACGGGGTGGGGATGCCAGGAAGCGAGAGGAGCGCAGCCGAGACGATGGCGGCCGAGGGACCGCAGTGGAGAACATGGCGGCGTAGCGGGCGGCAGGCCCCTCACGGCCGAGCTCCGGGTGGGAAGCAAAGGATCGAATAAAACCCCCAAGAGATGTCAGGGAGTGAGGACCCCCCCCCCCTTCCAGCAGGTGACGGCCTGGAGCGTGGGGGGCCCTGACTCTCAGGCCTGAGGCTCGGATCACAGGGGGGTGATGCCCCGCCGCCCCCGCAGGTTGTCATGGAGACGCGGGGCTAGGGTGGGTGCACACGGGCCTTGTGAGGATGCGGGTTCTGCAGGGTGACCCTCCCCAAGCAGGTCCGCTGAAGGATCCTTTGGGGGAAACGGGCACCCTGTAGTGTTTGGAATGGGGAGGATAATCGTTCAGTCTGGGCAGACCAAGTGGATGTGAGCCTGTGGGTCCGGATAGATGGGAAAGGCAGCCAGGGTGGGGTGGGGGTGTCTGTGAACCTGGCCTTTTAATAAGAATTTACAGGAGTCCCCTCTTATCACCGGGGATAGGGTCCAAGCCCCCCAGTGGATGCCTGAAGCCAGGGCTAGTACCCAACCCTAGATAGACTATTTTTTGTTATACATACATATTTGAGGTCTGGCAGCAAAACTAACACGGATTCCTTTTTCACCGTTTCACAGATAGATTTGTTTTTACCGTAGATCCTGCAACCTGAGCATATGATTTTTTTCTTTCCTTATTAAGCCGAGAACTTTCACTTAAACCAAGCACTTCACAGCTTCTCTTTGGCATATCCAAATGACCAGCATCACCACCCTTTTTTTTCTACTCATTCTCCCGCCCCCCCACCCCTTAATGCTCTTTGGTGAGGAAGATTGGCTGTGAGCTAATGTCTGTTGCTAATCCTTTTTTTTTTTTTTTTAAAGATTGGCACCTGAGCTAACAATTGTTGTCAATCTTTTTCTTTTTTCTGCTTTTTTCTCCCCAAAGCCCCCAAGTATATAGTTGTATATTTTAGTTGTGGGTCCTTCCAGTTGTGGCATGTGGGACGCCACCTCAGCGAGGCCTGATGAGTGGTGCCATGTCCGCGCCCGGGATCCGAACCCAGAAAACCCTGGGCTGCCATAGCAGAGCAGGTGAACTTAACCACTCAGCCACCGGCCGACCCTCTGTTGCTAATATTTTATTCTTCTTTTCCTCCCCTCCCTCCCCTTCCTCCCCCTCCCTCCGCCTTCTCCCCCTCCTCCCCCTCCTTCCTCTCTTTCCTTCCCCCTTCCCCCCTCCTCCTTCTCTCCTCTCCCAACCCCCCCAGTACATGGTTGTATATTCTAGTTGTAGGTCCCTCTGGTTGTGCTATGTGGGATGCTGCCTCAGCATGCCTTGACCAGCGGTGCTAGGTCCCGCCCAGGATCCAAACCTACCAACCCCAGGCTGCCTAAGCGGACCCTGCAAACTTAACCACTATGCCACTGGGCCTGGCCCCTTCTGCCCATTTTTTAAACAGTTTTCTTTCCATATTGAGTTGTGTGAGTTCTTTATATATTTTTGATATTAACCCATCAGATACATGACTTTCAAATATTTTCTCCCATTCTGTTTGTCACGTGTTCATTTTGTTGATGGAGAAAGGATTCTTAAAGTGGTTAAAGATACAACTGTTTCAGCCCCTTCACACCCATTAGGGTGGCTACTATTAAAAAACCCCCAGAAAATAGCAAGTGTTGGTGAGAATGTGGAGAAATTGGAACACTTGTGCACTGTTCATGGGGATATAATATTGCACAATTGCTATGGAAACCAGTATGGCAGTACCTCAGATGTTAAAGATAGAATTACCATATGATCCAGCAGTTGCACTTCTGAGTATATACCCAAAAGAATTGAAAGCAGGGACTCAGATCTTTGTACACCCATGCTTGTAGCAGCGTTATTCAGAGTACCCAACAAGTGGAAACAACCCAAGTAGCCACTGATGGATGAATGAATAAGCAAAATGTGATATATGCATACAATGGAATGTTAATCAGAATGAAAAAGGAAGGAAATTCTGACACCTGCTACAATGTGGATGAAGCTTGCAAATATTATGCTCAGTGAAATAAACCAGACATGAAAAAGACGAGTACATAGTGACAGAAAGTAGAGTGGTGGTTGCCAGTGGTGGGGCAGGGAGGGGGTACGATGGGAGCTGTAGTTTAATGGGTATATAGTTTCAGTTTTGCAAGATGAAAAGAGCTCTGGAGATGGATGGTGGTGAGAGTTACACAGCCACATGAACGTACTTAGTGCCCTTGAACTGTACACTTAAAAATGGTTAAGATGGTAAATTTTATGTTATGTGTATTTTACCACAATTTTTACGAATACAGCTATCTCAAATTCCGAACCCAATCCATCCAATAGTAGCCAGTCTATCCCTGCGGTGGAGGGAAAGGCTTGTCATCTAATGCTGGAATATGCTATCTATTGCTGCATAACAATATCACCTCAAAAATTACAGATTAAAACGTTTATTTTGCTAACAAATCTGCTCTTTGGCTGGGGCTGGGTATAGACATCTCTGCTCCACTCCACCTCCCACTCGAGCCAGTTGGAGTGTTCTTTTAGCCCAGTTTTTCCAGGGCCTACCCTATCTTTTTATCCTGTGGATGGGAAGTTTACAGCGAGTGGCAGTGTTAACACATAAAACAGTACAGTAACTTTTTTCCCCTCTTTTAGCAAAAGCGTTCTTTGGAGTTCACCATCGGTAAATCTGGTCTTTATCTAGTCTGAAACAAAATCAAAACCAGGCTGTAAAAGGACAAAGATACTCTCTTGGTTGGGACTCTAAAAACTGCTGTGAGTGGTCTTTTCCAATCTTGTAAAGCAGCTGCTTTGGTTGTCATTTTCTAGGGTGTGGGGGTGTGTTACCAATAGGCACACTAGATGGCAGCAGAGCGCCTCGGTCAGATTGCAATAGCGAGTGGAGCCCCCTCGAGTGTTTCCAGGCAGCGCATTTTTGGAGGCTTCAGGCTGCTGCTCAGGCCAAGGCTGCAGCTCAGGGGCCTCCCTCGCTGCACACACTTGGGGCTGTGTGTCTCTGTGAAAGCCTCGACCTATGACCCTTGGGTTCTGCCAAGCATCTTTGGACAACAGGCTGCCATTTCTTGCCACCTGGCTTTGTGATCGTAATTGTCCCACTTGTGCACCCCTCTCTGCGTGTGGATCTGAGCCGAGCCAGCCAGGCAGCTTCACCCCCACTTTTTGAGAGCATCTCAGCCACAAACATGGGTCTGCTGAGCCAAGAGTTTACCTCTGCCCCTGAGTCGGGAGCTGTATGTGGAAATTAAATGTATGTAATTGGCTGGGACACAGGGGCTGTGAGTGCGCATGTGCGTCAGTGGGTGGAGTGTGAGATTGTGATGTGGGCGTGGCGACCGGGCACGTGCTGCTGAACCAATGGTGCCAGAGCCGGTTCCTCTGCCCAAGGGGTGTGGGTAACTGTCCCGAGGCCTGGTTGCCCTCATTTCCTATTCCCTGTGGCCTCAATGCCACTTCCTGCTGCTCCAGGGAAATGTTCCCAAGATGAGAACAGAGCGGGTCTCTTAATGAAGCATCCCAACAAGAAGACACAGAACTGGGCTTGGGATGAGAATTTGAGAGCTGAAATGGGTTATGATGCAATGGCCAAAGATTAGGATCCTGCCCAGGAGGGCCCTCTTGGAGAAAACCAGGGTCCACCTTCATGTTTCAGACCTGCAGTGTGTCCAGAGCTTGGATCCCCAGGACCTTGGAGGACAGATGCCCACTCCCTTCCCCTGGCTAAGTCTCTGAGGTAAGGGCATGTCTCTATTTCCTACTGGGCTCCAAGAAAGGCCTGATGGCTCAAGATTCTCTCTCTCTTATATCGCCACTAAGGTTTTCAAGGAGGTGGAAAGAATTGTTTTTGCTTATCTAAAAATCCAGGTTCAATCCAGCTATTCCACTGCTGGGTATTTGTCCAAAGAACTTGAAAACACAAAGGCATAAAGATACTTGCACCCCTATGTTCATTGCAGCTTTATTTACAATAGCCAAGACTTGGAAGCAACCTAGGTGCCCATCAAGGGACGAATGGATAAAGAAGATATGGTATTTATACATGATGGACTACTACTCAGCCATAAAAAATGACAAAATCCGGCCATTTGTGGCAACATGGATGGAGCTTGAGGGTATTATGCTGAGTGAAATAAGTCAGAGGGAGAAAGTCAAATACCATATGATCTCACTCATAAGTAGAAGATAAAAACGACAAAAAAAAAAAAACACATAGCATTGGAGATTGGACTGGTGGTTACCACTGGGGAAGGGGGGAGGGGGGAGGGCAAAAGGGGTGATTAGGCTCACATGTGAGGGGATGCACTATAATTAGTGTTTGGGTGGTGAACATGATGTAATGTATACAGAATTCAAAATATGATGTACATCGGAAAAAAATAAAAATAAATAAAAATCCAGGTTCAGGTGTTTGCCTCTCGATTTGCATGAAGAGTGGGTTTTCTGTAGTTGATGTAAGAATATGCAATACTGTTTATAAGAGTAAAATTCCGTCTTTTCGGTGTAGTTCTTTGAGTTTTCGCAAATGCGTACCATGGTACCAACCATCGTAATACAGACTAGCCCGTCACCCCCAAAGAATCAGTAGCGCCGCCCCTCCATAGTCAAGCCCTTCCCCCCCCAAGACCCTGATCCGTTCTAGACTCCTTGACCTTAACTTTTTCCAAAATGCCATATAATAGAAGATAGATGTTTGATGTCATATTTGTAAAATTGAGTATACTTGCCTTTCAGTGATGTTCCAAGTTTTAGATTTCTGCACTGCCTAATGTAGCTCATGAAACACATTAAGTCTTCAAAACTGACATTCCTTTACTATTATAAGTTACATGAGCTTATGCAAACTGTGCTCCCTGTACTTAATTTTCTTCTTTGGAGGTTGGTGGAGATGGAGGTGGGGATCAAATGAGGTAACAATGATCGAATGACATTAAAACATCTGCAATGTTATGAAAACGTTAATATTGGAAAAAATAGACAGAAGTTTGACATCATTTGCTATTTAAGCAGAGATGTTATATTTCTTCTTTACCCTAAAATGTACTGGAAGACTCGGTAGATGGAATTAACACCTGTGAAAAGCTTTACACATCACCGAAACAAATCTTCCACCTTCTCCTATAAGAGTATTAAAATGTTCCATGTTTGAGAATGCCAAATATACCTTCTTTCATACTAAACTAGGATGATACTCAAAATGACACCCCAGCTCACTTTCCTTATTCCTAGGAAATTTTTACTCACCATCCACAGTTCTTCTTGCATCTACCTGGAGATCACTGAAACCTTGTGTAGCTATCATTTTGCTTACAGGAAAGGGCACATGCTGGGGTGTAACTGTGCGGTTGACCGTATAGCCCTTTTTTAGACTAGGGGCAACTCTATGATTTAGGATACAAGTTCTGTCATTTGGACTGTAGTAGCAAGATGGTAATGCCAAATATATACCATGATTTACAGCTCTTTCAAAAGGTTTATAAACAGTTGCTGTTTGTGGCCAAAATAAATGGTGTGACTCTGGTGACAGAAACCCATTCCAATTCATAAATACACATCATGTGACTGAAAGCTTTTAACTATTGCAAAAATAAAGCTGAACCATGAGAAGGATTTTATTTTTATAGAGACTCCTTACTCGGTTAACTCCATGAATGCAGGACTGTGTATCACTCCACACTATGTTCACAAACACCCTTGAGCAGTTCGTGTAACGTTGTTCACTTCAGACATCGTAGATGATGGAAATATAAATTAATGAAACATCCTCACTCACTGAGGCCCCTACCCTCCATAGAAAAAATACAGACTACGCCCTCCTGCTTTCCCTGTTGTCTCCCTTGTTATGGATTATTTTCCACCAAGAACCATACTTCCATTTTTATACCAAATCACTACTTTTTACATAAAAAACCTTCACCTCTTTTTACATTGCTTTTCCCACAAAAATGTATGCACCAGAACTGCAAGGACTTGTTTTCTGCCTCTACGTGGAGAGCCCACCATGCATGCCTTGGGTAGTTTTGAGCCTGATTTTGTTTTGAATTTAGAATGGCTGGTAGATTGAAAAGGTTCAAAACTTAACACGAAGTGGAGAACATGGTCTCTGAGCTCAAAGGGCTTATTTTGAATTGTGAGCCTGTCTTTACCACTTGTTAGCTTTGTAATCGGTAGACATCAGTTAACTCACAAAGGAGGTACAAGTGTCTACATTATAGTTTTGGAGGGTTAACTGAGCTAATTTATGTAAAACAATAAGACAGTGTCAGATATATAGTAAGCATACTCAATTGTTTACATAGTGAGAAAGAAAAATCGGCCCTTGAGAACTGGGACCCACCGGGCCCGGCCTTCACTCCTGGGCCATGGTGTTCTGTTGAACAGAAACAAGTTTACCCAACACTGTCATCAGACAAGGCCGCTGGGTGATTATTTTGGAGCAAGGCAAAAATAAGAGCACTCTCTAGTCATGTCATTACATAGAGTAAAAAGAAAATTATGCAAATCACAAAAATGATTAAATATTCCCCTAGTCTAGCTATTAAAACGGACTCCTGCTTCTTTACAAGTCAATTTTAGTCCCACTCCCTTCTGCCTTCCAGAAGAGGACTATTAAAATTCCCACTCATACAGATACACTCGCTCCCCGTGTCAGAAGTCCCCAAGAGCACGTTCAGGGTTGATGATACACTGGGAGGACTGACCGGATTCACAAGGGCCATTATACTCATGAGTATGGCGAAAGAATATATATTGACGTCAGTGAAGGGGAAAGGCGTACATGGTGCAGCCCAGGAGAAATCAGGCACGAGCTTCCAGTTGTCCTCTCTCAGTAGTCACACGGACGGCACCCCCAGCTTGTGAAGTATTGCCAGTCACAGCAGCTCACCTGAGCCTTGGTCTGCTGGATCTTGTGGCGGGGGTGGGGGGTCACGTGGCCATGCAGCAGTCCCATAACTGAGCTCAGCTACTCAGCCCCCAGCTCCCATTCTCAGAGGAGAGGTCAGACTGATCCAGCATCACCCATGGCTTTAGCCATACAATAACAGGTGTGCATCCTAAGTTGTGCTTAGCACAAACTAGTCAAACCATACAGTGTGGCCCAAGGCCTCAGGCAGACAACACTCTTACCAGGCAGAATATTCCAAGGACTCAGAATTGATCTTCCAGGCGTTAAGGACCATTGCTTTCTTTGAAAAGGGCAGAGGTTGAGCACCCAAAGCTGCTGAATTAACACTCTTCGGCACACTTCCTGACAACAGCCAACCCTGTGCAAAGCCTGCTTCCCTGATGCCGCCTCCGAATCACCTAAGTCTAACTGCCCTTAGTTCTTTCTGGCACGACTCCTCAGGCATCCCATGCTCCTCGTGCTGTGAGGTCACCACTCCCCACTGCAATAAGTCAACAAACCCAGGTTTGTTCAAGTGCAGGTGTGTTTCTCTAGGTTTTGGCTGGTGGGCACTGACATAACCAATATACAAGCTTTTATTCTTAAGAATGGATAAGTGGTTTTAATGGGGGAATTGTTTCAGCCCAGTCGCGCAGCAGTTAAGTGCGCACGTTCCACTTTGGTGGCCCAGGGTTCACTGCTTCGGCTCCGGGGTGCAGACATGGCACCACTCAGCAAGCCATGCTATGGTAGGCATCCCACAAATAAAGTAGAGGAAGATGGGCATGGATGTTAGCTCAGGGCCAGTCTTCCTCAGCAAAAAAGAGGAGGATTGGCAGTGGATGTTAGCTCAGGGCTAATCTTTCCCAAAAAGAAAAAAAAGAACAGGAAAATTTAAATTAAAAAATTAAAATATTTATGTATTACAACCTCAGAACATATGTTTAAAAAGACAAAATCACAATATTAATTTGACAATCCATATTGTTTTTGAATATTTTAACATATCCTCTCAGTACATGAAAGATAATGTTTTAAGTATACAGCAAGTATAAAACCAGTTTTACTAGGATTTTTCTATGAAATATATACAGAACTTCATGTTTAACTGAAAAACATGTAGCTTATTTTGCAAACATAAGAATTGTAATAATTGAACACATATTAAGTTTATTGTTTACAGATTGCATTCAGCTGTGAATAACCCCCAAATTCCCACAGTTTGCTTCATATATCTACAAGGTGCCTGTTTCTCATATGGAATTATCTAGAAACAAAAGTAGAAGGTAAATGCAACCACTCAATATGCAATCAGGAAACAAAGTCCTCCGTGTTTTCTGACACCACAATTGTAACTTTCAGGGTTGAGTCAGGGCCACTAGAAATATTACGAGAGGCTCCCTACACTAGGCCTAACACAAATATGGTAAGAACTGGAGAAAACACGGAGTGTCAGAGGCCACCAGCCAAGAAAGTATACATCAGTGGCCTGGGTGGACATGTTGGAGCTGACAAGAAAATCCACTGTGGACATGTGAGGATGGAAGTGGATCCAGTGACAGGAGGGCTACTGGAGTTGGTGCCTGTGGAAGGCACCAACTTTGAGAGAATAGAGTTAAATACTGGGTGTTTGGTTTGCGGACACTCTTGATCAATAGCCCAGAAAGCAGGAAAATCTGCTGGGAATTGGTGCCCGTCGAGCCCTGATGCACCTGTCTGCCTGTATGAGAGCTCCAAAAACAAAGTATGATGGATTCTTCATTTCTGCCTTCCTGATCTCATGCAAGGCTTGCTTCTGGCCAGCTCTAATCTGGAACAATCTAGGGAAGAGATTCTATAAAATGTACTTCCAGGCTTACCCACATCAACACATCACAATCTGGCACAACACAGCTATTCTAGCTTTTATATATTCAAGTAACAAGGTCTCTGTTTCTAATTCAAAGCCTTGTATCTGATTCCCAGCCAGGAGCTAGGATAGACAGAAATGGGCAAAAGGGGAAAGTCAGATGAAGTGTCCTCATTCACCAGCTTTACACTGAGGAATTTCTGCCAGAACAATGAAGTACTGTGCCCAATACCTAGAAAAAAATGTCAAACAGACATTTTTGATACCAAAGACTGAGAATTTAAAAAATACTGTTTTTCTTAGAAAGGAGGAAAGAGAGGATAGAGGTCAAGTATACAAATTCCAGTATGTGCAGCATTAGGCCAGAAATAAAATTCCAGTGATACCAAAGTACCAATATCATAACAACCACATGTTCATGACATACTGAAAATTAGAAATAAATAAAACTATCTAAAATCCCAACAGTTACATATTTTAAAACACACTTCAGAAGATCAGTGGGGCCAAAAGATCTGAAACTGTAAATTTAAACTTTTTTTTTTTGAGGAAGATTAGCCCTGAGCTAACTGCTGCCAATCCTTCTCTTTTTGCTGAGGAAGACTGGCCCTGAGCTCACATCTGTGCCCATCTTCCTCTACTTTATACGTGGGATGTCTACCACAGCATGGCTGGCTAAGTGGTGCCACATTCGCACCCAGGATCCGAACTGGCGAACCCCGGGCCACCAAAGCAGACGTGCACACTTAACCGCTGTGCCACCGGGCAAGCCCCTAAATAGTTTTTATGTACGCAATTCACAATTAAAATACTATATCTCAAAATGTATGTAACTTGGGGGCCAGCCCTGTGGCTGAGTGGTTGGGTTCACCTGTGGGTTCGCGGCTTCGGATTCTGGGCGCCGACATGGCACCGCTCATTGAGCCATGCTGAGGCAGTGGCCCACATAGCACAAGTGGAAGGACCCACAACTAGAATATACAACTATGTACTGGGAGGCTTCAGGAGGAGGGGAGAGGAGGAGGAGAGTGGCAACAGATGTTAGCGCAGTTGCCAATCTTTAAAATAATGAGAAAAAAAGGTATGTAATTTGGCTGACAGGGTAAGTAGTGGATAGAATGGTAGCCCTCCGAAAGATATATCCACTCAGAACCTGTGACTATGACAGGTTGGAAGGTATTTGGAAGCAGGATCTCGAGATGAGATCATCCTGGATTAGGGTGGGCCCTGAATCCACTGACAAGTGTGTTTATAGGAGAACTGGATAAAACACTTGGAGGAGAAGGGGATGTTAAGATGGAGGCAGAGGGGCCAACCCCATGGCCAAGTGGTTAAGTTTGTGCCCTCTGCTTCAGTGGTCCAGGCTTTCACTGGTTCAGATGTTGGGTGCGGACATGGCACCACTGATCAGGCCACGCTGAGGCAGCATCCCACACAGTACAACCAGAGGCACCACAACTATAACATACAACTATGTATGGTGGGCTTTGGGGAGAAGGAGGAAAAAAAAGAAGATTGGCAACAGATGTTAGCTCAGGTGCCAATCTTTAAAAAAAAAAAAAAGATGGAGGCAGAAACTGGAAGGATGCATCTACAAGCCAAGGAGCACCAAGCATTGCTGGTACCAAGAGAAGCTAGTAGAGTGGCATGGATCAGATGCTCCCTCAGAACCCTCAGAAGGAACCAACCCTAACGACACCTTGATTTCCAGCTTCTGGCCTCTACAAGTGGAAGAGAATGAATTTGTTTTTTAAGCCACTAGCTTTGTGGCACTTTGTTAGCGCAGCCTTGGCAAAGTAATACTTAAAGGAAAATTCTCTCCTAGATGTTTTTCTCAGAAAGAACTAGAAAGAATGCAATAGGGCTCTACTTTAAGAATAAGGCACTAATAAGGCCAAGACTGTATTTAAGACCTTTATAAAGATTTTCTAATGGTACACGATTTGCTGTGCACAGTAAGTGAGGGCATCTGCGTGAAGGCCTTCCAACATTGCTTACTGGCATAGTGTTTCCTCCTGTGAGAGTTCGCGTGTGTTTCTTTAAGTATAGGGGACTACCAAAGGCTTCCCCACCCTGCTTACATTCAGTTTCTCCGCAGTGTGTATTCTCACATGTCTCTGTAAGGATGAGAGCCGACTGAAGGCTTTCCCACACTCCTTACATTCATGCGGTTTCTCTCTGCTGTGAGTTCCCAAATGTCCTCGAAAAGATGAGGACCAACTGAAAGCTTTCCCACACTGCTGACATACGTAGGGTTTCTCTCCAGTGTGAATCCGTACGTGTGTTCTAAAGTAGGAAGGACTGCTGAAGGCTTTCCCACATTGGTTACACGCGTACGGTTTCTCTCCAGTGTGAGTTCGCAAGTGTCCCTTAAAGGACGAGGGAGAACTGAAGGATTTTCCACATTGTTTACACTCATACGGCTTTTCTCCAGAGTGTGTTCTCACGTGAATCCTAAGGTCTGAGGGCCAACTGTAGGCCTTCCCACATTCTGCACATTTATAGGCTTTCTCTCCGGTGTGCATCCTTGCGTGTATGATCAGGTAAAAAGAATGAAGGAAGGCTTTTCCACATTCCTTACACTCGTAGGCTTTCTCGGCGCTGTGAACCCTCGCATGTTTCCTAAGAGAGGACGAAGAAGGGAAGGATTTCTCACATTCTTTACAAGCGTAAGGTTTCTCCACAGTATGGGTTTCTCTGTGTGTCCAAAGGTTTGAGGGAGATCTGAAGGTCTTCCCACATTTTCCACATTCATACGGCTTCTCTCCAGTGTGAGTTCTTACATGGACTCTGAGTTTGGAGAAGTACATAAAGGCTTTTCCACACTCTTTACATGCGTAGGGTTTCTCTTCAGTGTGAGCTCTCATGTGTGCCCTAAAGGATGAGTAACAGAGAAAAGTTCTCCCACACTCCTTACATTGATAGGGTTTTTGTCCACATTGAGGCGATGCTATGGGACTCTGCAGGGATGAAGTATCCAGGATGGCTTTTTCAAATTTATTGTATTCATCGCATTTTACTCCAGTAGAAAGTCTCTTATGCACAATAAGATTTGGAATCTGGTTGGTTTCTCCACATTGATTACTTTCCTTAGTTTCCAAGGGTATCTCTACCACGTGACATCTGTTAAAAATAGGGATCATGTTATCAATGATTTATTAGTGATTCACCGATATCTTTTAATGATTAATATTATTACATTGTTACCATTTTCAGTGAATGGGTATGTCTTCTGCCCTGTTAGAATTGTGTCCAAGTGGTGTAAGCTGAATGCTGGCAGAGGGCTCAATCCCAGGCATCATTTCAGTGTTTTATATATACGGGATTTTGTTTCCTGACAACTGTTTACAACTGAACTGAGCCTCTAACAGTTAACATCTGCATCACTTTTATAAAATGGTCTCGTGAAAATTCTCTGTGAATACCTAATATCTGTCTCATATGTACACATACATGCACACACTTACACATCCACGTCGTGGCACTCTCGTCCTCTCCTGAGACCTGCTGTCTCTCACGTGTATGTCACTCACCTCAAGTGTGTTCCCTGGTTCTTGTGCTGATCTTCGACGCCATGGCATTTCCAGTTTTCTCCTAAAATGAAGAACCAGGAATCATTTCTTCTGAATCTTACTCTATTCTGTTCATTTCGTATTTCTTCCCCAAACGTAACACTGTAGAAGATTTGACCCATTGATTTTATGTTGAGCGTCATAATATGAAAAATAGTAACAAAATTACTTTCCTTGGAAAGAACTGGTGGGATGAAGACAAGGAAAGAAGTAGGGAACATGTACATATTTTTTCAAATAGTGATCCCAAAAGTCTACAGATTTCATAAGGAAGAATGCACTCTTGGGCACAAAAAGACTTTGAGGAGTTTGGCTGTTTCAGGACTTTAACAATAATGAGGACAAGAAGGTCAAAACGGTGGGTGATTTACTGGAAATACTTCCATGAAGACTGAGCCTTATGGTGACATAAACACCCTGTTATCAGGAAAGCAACATGGGAAAGAAACGGACAAAATGCACATGCCAGAACACTAACTTTAAAACAGGAAATATGGAAAGGCTTTCAATGTGGACAAGGACATTTGTGAGGATGGATGAAAAATCAAGAAAAGGAAGCAAGAGTATCCGGCAAAATTCAACTTCCTCAGGAAGAGGAGTAATTGAGTTTTTAAATTAATATTTCCAAATGTAATGCTCCTTGATAGGGGCTGTTCCTCTTAAGCACAGAATTATAACCCTTAACAAGACAAAGCATTTAAGAGAGACAGTAGTAGGTTTCATACATACATGAAAAAGCTATTAGACCATATGCTCCATAGTGATGTCCCATGTCTGTCTTAGTCAGTAGTAAATTCCCATTGTTCAGCCCAACTTTTAGAACAAGCTCAGTAGCTAAGGAATATTTGTGCCCTAGAGAGTAAGGGAAGGAACGAAGCCAGCCTTACCTACTGAGGCCAGGTTCCTGAAGGTCTCCAGCATCACGTCTCTGTAGAGGTTCCTCTGAGCACCATCCAGCAGAGCCCACTCCTCCGGGGTGAAGTTCACAGCCACATCCTCAAAGACCAGTGAGTCCTAGAACATCCAACAAATTTTGGGTCAACAAAGTACCATTCTCCCCCAGCGTGTGCAGGAGGAAGACGTAGGCTGACAGCACTGAGGAACTGGGATGTGATTCACAGCAAGTTCACACATGGTTCTGCCGACTCCCATCCAATCCAGGGCTCAGTCATCAGATCCCATCCCTTCTATCCTATTCAGCACTCACTTCCTCAGTGATCCCAGCCAGCCTCAGAGACTTAACAGCATCTCCAATGAACTCATCTCTCTACAGTTTGACTGTGACAACATCCACTGCTCCTCTCCATCTGAAGCATCCAGGACAGTCCGCAATACATTGGAGAAATGAAAGAAATACTATACAGATCTTCCTTAACTTATAAGGGGATTACATCCTGATAAACCCATTGTTAAGTTGAAAATATAAGTCAAAAATGCATTTAATACACCTAACCTACTGAACATCACAGCTTAGCCCAGCCCACCTTACACGTGCTCAGAACACTTACATTAGCCAACAGTTGGGCAAAATCATCTCACACAGGGCCTATTTTATAATCAAGTGTTGAACATCTCATGTAATTTATTGAACACTGTACTAAAAGTGAGAAACAGAATGGTTCTAAGTGTATCGCTTGTTCACTCTCACGATCACGGAGCTGACTGAGAGCTGCCACTATCCAGCATTGCAGGAGAGCATCGCACCACATACTGCTAGCCTGCAAAAAGATCAAAATTCAAAATCCAAAGTATGGTTTCTACTGCATGCATAACATTTTCACACCATCGTAAAGTTGAAAAACCCTAAGTCGAATCATCATGAGTTGGGGACCGTCTGTACAAATAAAACAATTATTGCCTCTTGAAAAACATCAATTCCATGTGAGGAAAATTATTTCATCTCCTTTATTGTTCACGACAGGCCTCAGCATGACATGAAGCAAAGGTAAGCCCTGGATGAGGTGTTAATGGATAACAACATGCTGAGGGCCTGGGAGCGTCTCCTGTCTTTCCCGTCACCCACAACTTGATTCTCAAGAGGCCTGGTTATGCCCAATCTTCCCCCCAGGCACGAGGATGGATATACCTCCCTGAAGAGCTCCAATGCATTATAAACGGGCAGGTCCACCTGGTGAAATACGAATATTCTTTGTGAGAAGCATTGATGTTTACTTATCTCTTATTTTCCTATAAAACAGCAACTCTTTCTCTCCCTCCATCCTCTCCAAGAAACAGTGTATTGACAAATTGGAGCTCAGGCAAGAGAAAGGAAGTGTAAGACTGCAGACCTCAGCACAATGCCTGCGTTCAGGGGCCTGGGTGCTGAGAACCACCAATTATGGGTGAAAGCTCCCCCTCAACACACACAAAGACTGAGGTCACAAGATGCCAGAACAGCCTTGTCTTGCCCAGAAAAGAGTGCCCTGGTCCTTCCTGCCTGTGAAGAGGTGGTTATGAGTCCCGCTGGAGAAGGGAACTGACTCAAGTCCAGAAGGGCTTGGCTGTGAATTGCCAAGACCATAAAATGCATGAAAGGACCGGGCAGCACCGTCCTCCAAAAGAACGTGTACTCCCACTCTTTGAAAATCCAGAGGCCCTGACTTAATCACCAGCCTCCTGGGGGCTCTACACACAATAATCGTTTCTGCCCCACCTCGGCATGCACACCAGCATAACTGCCCAGCTCCTGAGCATGGCTCTGATGGCCTGCAGTCCCCAGAAAGCCTGGCCTTTGAGAAGTACATCATTCCATCAGCTTCCACACGCAGAGGTGGGAATACAGGCTGCCACACCCAAAGGCAGGTGCTGCAACCTGTACAACAAACAGCTGCAGCACTGGAAAGCTCCAGAACTGGACCGCTCTTCTCATAAGGTGAGTAGTAAAGCCAGCTGCCTCGAGCATCTCTAATTACGCTGGGTACACTGCTATCTGGTGTCGTCTCACAACAAACTTCTAGCCCCAGAGGCATTCAACCAACTCCTCCACTGCTGTGTCAGGTGACATTTTAAAGCCACCAAAACCCCTAACAGTCTCACAACAATAATAATAATAAAATGCTATTTTTATTAAAAATTTATTTAAAATAAGACAAACACCCATGATGTGTGAAATAGTTTGCACACACTGGCTCATTTATTTCTCATAATAAATGTCCTAAGTTGACAGCATTACAGTCAGTACAGAGCAGAGGAGACTTAGAGGACAGAGTCAATTAATGACACACTCAGTGTTACCCAGTTAGAATGTTCTAAGTCAGCTTTCCTTCAAAGCCTCGCTCCTGGACAGACAGACACCTTACAGTCTGGTCATGGCGATGAGTCTTCAACATGAGTGACGTGATCCAGAGAGGTCAGTAAGCTTTGTCTAGAAAGGTCAGACAGGACATTGTCCAGGCTTTTCTGGCCACGTGGTCTTCGTTCAGGTGCTCAGCGTGCTCAGCTCTGCCTTTGTAGCACAAAAGCAGCCACAGACAACACAGAAAGGAATGGACGTGGCTGTGTGTCAATAAAACTTTATACATAAATAGATAGCAGCTTTGGCCTGTGGGCTGTAATTTTCCAACCTCTGATCTAGAGCAGTGCCACCAAATAGGACGACAATACAGACAACATACCTAATTTTGAATTTTCTTGTAGCCACTTTAAAAAACTCAAAGTATTAAAATTAATTAATTTCTTTTTAAAGATTTTATTTTTTGTTTTTCTCCCCAAAGCCCCACAGTACATAGTTGTATGTATTTTTAGTTGTGGGTCCTTCTAGTTGTGGCATGTGGGATGCCGCCTCAGCATGGCCTGATGAGTGATGGTGCCATGTCTGCGCCCAGGATCCGAACCGGTGAAACCCCAGGCCGCCAAAGCAGAGCGTGCAAAGCCAACCACTCAGCCACAGGGCCGGCCCCTGAAGTTAATTTTAATAGTATGTTTTATTTTGTCCACTAAATACAAATATCACTTCAATAAGTAATGAACATAAAATAATTACTGAGATATTTTTACATCATACTAAGTGCTACAAATCTGGTATGAATTTCACACCTACAGCCCGACTCGGTTTTGACAGCTATTTCAAGAGCTCAAGAGCCACACATGGCCTGGAGCTACTGTTCCGGACAGTGCAGATCCAGACCCTGCTAAGGACTGTGGAAACCAGAAAACGAAACATCCTCCTCACTTCCCACATCCTTGGGCTCCTTCTTCTGGCAAAGCCCTTTGTCTCAGCCAAGTTGCTTCTCCGTTGCCCATAACTCTGACCCATTTCATGTGCTAAAAATCTATTTAGATGATAGTTCCTACTGTGTGCAGCCACAGAGATACAGCACTTAAGAGAGAAATTCTGAAGCACGTGAGTCTTAAATTCTCATTGGGGAGGACAATAGGTAAAGGAAATATAATCCAGTAGATGGGGTATGTCAGCGCTGTAAATAAAATACAGGACAAGGAAGGCATTTGGAATGAGAAACAGAATGAGCAGATGGAAGTGGCGCAGGGTCAACCCAAGCAGAAAAATAACCCTCTGAGTGACACTGCAACTGGATACCTTGGCCTGGTGGTTTAAAAATGCCACTGCATTTTTCAGCTCTAAGAATAAGAAACAGAATGATTTCACCAAATCTCAGGAAAGGTTTCCATTGCTAGTCAGCTTCACCATGTCCCAGCTGGGAGACACTGGGATCAAAGTGTCCCCAGCCAAGGGCAGAAACACCGTCTGCTCCGGGAAAAGAAGGAAAGAACACCATCGATGGGCTAAAGGTGAACTCAGGAGTGTGGAAGAGAGCAGTAGCATAAATGAAGAAAGGAGGAAGAAATGTGAAGGGCAAAATTAATACAAAAATGAGGCGAAAAATACATCTCTTGAAAACTAATCAAACTGACAAAGCTTTCGCAGTTTTCTTCAAGAAAAACAAAGCATGCGCACGCAAATAAAGTTACGAATGAAGACGCAGGCATAATTAGGGATGTTCTAGGGGTTAAACACGAGGCAAGTGGAATGATCCAAAATTTTTAAATTCTCAGTACTTCCAGAGTATTCAGTTGTTTAAAATATTTTAAAGAAAAAAGGTGTTTTAAAATATTCACACAAAGGAAAGAAAAAAATCCCACATCCCAGAACCATACAACTGAAAAAAAAAATGAAATATGATATCATTAACAAATACAAGTGCAAAATTCTATAAAAAATATTAGTACCCTAATAGAGTAATGAATAATGTGCATAATGTCACCCAAGCTCATTTTACTCCAAGAATGTTTAAAAATTGATCCACAAATTAATACATTTTACCACATTAATAGAAAATCATAATTCATGTTCTTAGATCCGGAACAGTGACGGATATATTACCATCATTAACGGAAATCAAAATTTAATACACCAGAACTAGAAGGAACGTGGCTGACTGGGAAAGACGGTGCATAAAAATACCTACTGCAATGTTAAAGGAAAAATTTTGAAATAGTCAAACAGTTCTCTCCTCAGGAAGACAAGACACGGCGTACCTCATTGTACACGGAACTGGAGGTCCTGGTGAGTCATTAAGGGAAGAAAAAGAAACGAAAGGCAAAATGATCGCAGAAGAAAAAAGCTGAAATACCATTATTGGCAGGTGAGCTTCTGTATGTAAAATTCAAAGAATTTATATATGAATAACTAAAATCTTACTTCCACTTAACAAGGACAGTAGTGACAAGAATCATGCTCCCACATGAATGTACTCCTACGTACCAGTAGCAGAATTTTAAGATAAGTCTAAGGAAGATTTTGTAGAACATTGAAGACAAAAACAATACGACATTGAAAGAAATGAGGGAAGATCGAAATTAGTGGAGAGACAGGCCAAGCCCACGTGCTGGAAAGCTCAGTCCTCTAAGGATGTACATGCGCCCTCGAGCCCACAGACAGGTTCCAGGAAATGTCCACTCATTCCTGGTACTTGAAGGGCTGATTCGAATCCCAGCTTTTCACATTTGAGACACCGCCCCAGGGGCACCAGATCCACCCAGCTCAGGAACGATATCTTGGGTGCATGATGCGTGCCAGACCCTGTCCCCTGTGGCTGCGAGAAACCAATGAGAAATTGTGATCTCCTTTTTTTTTTTTTCATCGCCCATTTTAAAGCTTTATTTCTAGGAAGCGAGGTGAGTTACGCAGTAAGGAAAAACCCGCGGGGACCCGGGACCCCCACGGGAGCAGGGACACAACGCCTGGACCCACCCGGCAGTCGAGGGCGGGGACCCCGGGGGTCGAGGGGAGACCCAGGCCCGCGGCCGGTTCCCGCCGGTTCGAACCAGCCGCTCCGGGTCCCGGCCCGACCCGCGCACTCACCATCTCCGCCCGCTCCGACTCTCCGAGCGTCCTCCCCGCGGCCCCGGCAGGTGACAGCGGCGTGGATGGGACACCTGGAGCTGCGCGGGGCAGGTGCGCGCGGGGACGCGGCCGGACGAGAGCGACGTCCACGCGGTTGCGAGCGCGCCCGCCCCCGGGCCTGATTGGACGGCGCTGCAGCCCTCAACGTCTTGATTGGGCGGTAGTCCAGCCACTCCCCCTCCCAGAGACTCTGACTGGGCAGGGCTATTGGCCTCGACGCCGCTGATTGGGCAATTTGCCCCTCTGCACGCCCTTGTGATGGGCGGGGCCTGACATCACGCGGCCAAGCCGGGCGGAAGTGCCGGTTCTCGGCCTCAGCCCTTACCTGCTCCGCCTCCCCGGATTCGGACCCGCCCGCCCGGGTGGGGGTCCGAGCAGAAGCGGGTTTTGCCCGGCCAGCCCGGCGTCTGCCCCTCCCTCGGCGGCCCCTCCTTGTCCTCCCCCTGGACCGGGAAGTCCTGACTCAGTTTCCCCGCGGAACGCCCCTTCCTGCGGAGCCGGGACAAGATGAGACATGGCGGGTCAGGAGGGCCTGGTGACCTCCGAGGTCAGGGTTCGGCCTGGAGCTTTGCGGACCGCGACCTCTAGAGTTTCCGCACCGACACTGAAAATTGCAATCGTCATGCCTGAATTTTCAGGGGAAACCTATTTTTTCTAGTTTGGTCTCAAAATCTGTTGATTTTTTTAAAAAATTAAGAGCACTTAGATCCGATTCAGATTTGCTTCTTTAAGATTTCATTTATATCATCTGAATGTGTGGTCAGAATTTTTCCTCTCAATGTTTCCGTTTATACTTTGTCCTTCTCTCGGGTATTTTGTTTACAGTGTCTGCACGCGGCACCCCCGCCTGCCCGAGCTTCTGCAGCCGCAGGTCCGCGTGGGTCCGGCACCACCCCCCTAACCCCCCACCCCAGATCCAGTTAATCAGTGGCAAAATCAGTGACCTTTCCCCTGCAGGGTACTCGTCCCTCCTCCTTCCCCCGCGATCGGCGCCTCCTCTTCTGCCCCTTGGTCTTGGTTTCAAGGGCTCTGCCTCCCTCCGCCGTTTCTGGCGCATTCTTTCCTTTTGTTAATCGCTCTCATAGGAGTCTCTGCATTTATACTCATCGTTTTTATATGAGCTCGTGTAGGTGCTTGTTGTCTTGTCTCCCTGACCTCACTGAAGCACCATTCGGAGTGCCCCTATTATTATTACTATCATTCAAGTGCTAAAGTTTCTCTGATCAATTTCAGACAGTGACTGCTAGGCCAGGCTCCTGCTCCCAGAAGGTGTTTGAGAGCCGTACCTGCAGAGGAACCCGCGCCACTAAGACTTCCCCCGAAGGGAACAAGCAAACAATTGTTCTTCATTGCCTTAATCTATAAGATCATGTGAAAAAAACGCAATGATCGATAGAAAGAACAGGACAGAAGAAGGAAATGTGATTGGAGGTGATAGCATTGCCTTCTTGAGAAACTAAACACCAAACAACTGTAAAAATGTTAGAACTGATGACAGTCAATTTACTAGTTATTAAGTATATGCAATAGACATCATAAAATGTATTATTGAACTAAAATGGCACTTTCTGGAAAAATATATAAAATTTTATATAAAATATACATTTTATATAAAAACATATAAAATCATGTGCATTAACATAAGTGCAGGATCCATGTGAGAACCATTACAGGTGTTTCCTGATGAAGGGACCCGAGGTGTCATCTTCATGGACATATAAACAACTTATTGGATTGAAGACAACTTATTGGATTGAAGACAACTCCGTGCAGACGCAGGGCTCTCTAAACACAGCCGTGAAATTTAGAGAAATTCCCAACCAAATTTGCATCAGGAGCTTTGTGCCTCTTGGTAAGATCACTCTGGAAGAATCTCTGAAAGGTAGTGCAAGGAATAGCCAGGCAAATCTTGGAAACGAAGTGGGGGGAAGAACTTTCTGATCAGATCACCAATTAAAATAATTAATGAGTACAAATAATTGAAGTGGCCCCAGAACAAGGAATTATCTGACCCCTAATATCAATAGTGTTTATGTTGAGAAATCCTGGAATGAACACATACGCCCGTGAGAGTTTAAACAGACACAAGAATATAATAAAATATGTGACGCTTTGCAATCTGCAGCCGTCCTTTCTGCTACATCTGAATAAATTCCCAATGGACTAAAGATTTAAACATAAAAAAAAAGACAACATAAAAATGCTGAAGAAAACATCCGTATTCCTGTATACTTAGTGAGTGAAAGTCAGGACAAAGAAAAAAATGTATATAAAATCATGACTAGATTTGAAAAATTAAAAAGTTAAAATGTCGCAAATAATAATACAAGGTGAAAGAAACACCAAGTGGGAAATGTCAGTAGTATTGAGAAAAAGGCAGTATCGTTAATATTTTTAAAGCTGTTATACATCAAAACCAAAATATAAAAATCCATTAAAATGTGCAAAGGCTATGCTCAGAAACCTACAAAATTGTAAACAACATGTGCCTAATAAAGACATGAAAATAGGTTAGCTCTTCAGGCCCAGGATGGATAGTAGGAATAGATGTGCGTATTAACTAGCAAAGTAGCCATTTTGGTTTCCTAACTTGGCTGTTGAAGCCTATTGTTGGGGAAAGGTCAAGGGGATGCTTCTGGAACTGTTCCTTAAGATAGCAAAGCCAAAGGAACACCTAGCTCCTGGAGGAATTTCAGAGATTAGCGTGTACTGCCGTCGAAGTACCTTGCTCTTTCATTACAACCTTCGGTTGTTGGCGAGTTTGGGATATCAGAGTCTTGATGAGGCTGAGATGTTCGTCACAGCTGTATTCCACGTGTGTGTCTTTACTGGTGCAGACAGCCCAGGTTTCCAGCATCTGCTGGGCATCTATCGCTTAGCAAATGCCTTCCACCCGTTCTGCCAGGAGATGCAGTCAGGATTCATTTCCCTTTGTTTGGCAGGCCCCTCGGTGTATTTTCCAGTGTTGTCTTCCTGCTCGATCAACAGTCCTACCTTTGTCCAAATAGAGGACGGAAACACGCGTCGGACAGTGGAAGAGAAATGCAGCGAAAGTTCATGAGCCTGTCACATTACTGAGTTTCCTAGGGGTCGGGCTGTCCGAGAACAGGATGACACGTGGGAGATAAATTACTGCACTTTGTGCCGCTCGCTGAAATTAAGGAGCACCAAAGTTGGTGGGGAGCTTCAGGTTATGGAGGCCACACGTACCATATCTGGGCCTGCTATCTGGGACTCATAGCAGGTGACACATGCGAGTGCCAATTTTGAGTGTGGCCGAGAACCACAACAAGGGCAAATCTGAAACAGCTTCATGTTTCAGTGCAACTGCCCTTCCATTTGGGTTTTATGACACGACGGAACAAATGGTGTGTTGGAGGATGATCTATGGGGTTTCTGGAACCCCAGATAGGGAAATCATAGCCCAGAAACCTGGAACTTGAGCGTAAGGTCACATTCCCTTCTGGTGAAAAATCTTCTCAGTTTGAAAAAGAGCCTGGTTTGCCAGTGGCCCCCAGACTATGAGGCCACCGCATAACAAGGACCCGTGATGAGCGTCCTCAGCTGGGTGTTGTCTGATCCGCTGGACCGTAAACTGGCAAAGTGGGAAAAGGATGTATGTGTCCAGGCCTGAGCTCGTCTGGAAGCACGAGTGGGCTCAGTGAGCCGATGGCTGAAACTCCCTTTGCACCCGCGCGTGTTAACACGCCAGAGGGGTCTCTCCTAAGCCCACACCTGTGGTTTCCTGGGTGTCTTGGGATAAATTCTTGTGTTTCAGTTTCTACTTCCCTTTGTACCCAAGATTTGTGTAACAGAAGGTTTTTACTTTTCCAAGTGGAAAGGCCTTTCTGGTTTTTGTTTTTGTTCACAATTTCTCATTTTTTATATTTATTTTTTGCATTGTGATCTGAGAGTATTTCTACTTTCTGGAAACTGTGGATGTTTTCTTTATGCCTTAATTTATAATCTGTGTTTTGGAATGTGGCACCTGAGACAAATTCATATTGTCTTTTGTCACGGTGTTGCGTTCCATAGATCCATGAACTATATCCTGTTCATAAATGTTTTATCTTTGTCCTGAATTGTGACTTCTAGCATCAACAAGTGTCCTTCATTATCTCATCCAATGGTCTTGTCTTGAATTTTATGTTTTCTCACATCACTATACCCACCCCACCTCTCATTTTTGTTTTCAATTCCCTGATACATCTTTGTACCTCTCGCTCCTTCTTGCCTCCTGAATCACTTCATTTTACACGTGTCTTCTGCCTACCGTCTGTAAGTGCATCTTGTTTTCTGAGCCAGACTGAGAACCTTTTCCTACTTAATGGTGAGTTAGGCCAATTCACACTTGTTAATATGCATGATACATTTGGTCTCATTTTGTCATAACTTTTGTTTTTATTGTGGTAAAACATGATATATAATTGACCATCTGAATCATTTTAAGCGCACAGCTCAGTAGTGTTAAGTACACTCACACTGTCATGCAACCATCCCCTCCATCCATTTCCAGAACTTTCTCATCTTCCCAAACTGAAACTATGTCCACATTAAACACTGACTCCCCACCCCTCCCCCAGCCCCTGGCCCCCCCGTCTACTTTCTGTCTCTGTGGATGTGGCTCCTCTGGGGACCTCCTGTGAGTGGACCACGCAGTGTGTGTCCTTTTCTGTCTGGCTTATCTCCCTCAGCCTAATGTCTTCCAAGCTCATCCATGTTATAGCATCACAATGTCATAACTTTTTTTTAACATTCACTTTATGTTTTAGAATGATTTTAGATATGCAGGAAAAAATGTACAGATAGTACAGATTTCCCATATATCCCACATCTGGTTTCCCCCTGTGATTAATATCTTAGTCTGGTACATTTGTTACAAATAATGAACCAATACTGATGTGTTCTTATTAACTAAATCCTTATAGACTAATGCTGGAGCTCCAGCCTCAGCCATAGGTATTTAACTGGCAAACCAGCTGACACTCTATGAATAACATACATCCAAGGCAGACCATGTGATTTAAAATCTCTTTGTACCAGAACCAGCTCATCACCCTTCTGGGCAAAACCCGGGACCATTGGGAGCTTTTAGACGCAGCCACCCTTACCTGGGGCTTGACTTGGGCCAGTCAGGTCCAAGGATGGTGGTTTCACGATGCCACTGTCACCCTAGCTAGCTGTGCACCTTGATTTCAAGGTATTTGCAAGTCAAGCTCCTAGGCCCAATGTTGCCTTCAGATTCTGCGAGCGGCTCAGCCTCATGACAATATCGCAGAGGCCACAGAAGTGTACTGCACATCCACCCAAGTGGGGAGCCACTTGGAAAGGATATTCCAGCCCCACATTGCCCCAGGCAACGTGGCCTAAGTCCAAGACCTCACTGGAGATGACACCACGCCAACCCCAGACCTCACTGGAGATGACATTGCCTCAGATGACATGGCCCCAGCTCAAGACGCCACCTTCTAACCATACACTGGGAGCCCGAACTACACCAGAGCTGGGAAAGTCTCGCCACCCATGGGAGACCCCAGACACCCTCAGCTCTCCAGCGACTAATCTCACCGTTGAGTTCTGTTTTACAAGGTAGGACCCATCAGACTGGGGTCATTTTCCAGACACTGCAGTTGGCTAGCCCTGCCACCCAACCTTGCTTTGTGACACTTGTCAAATCATGAGTGCTGCCTTCTCTGATTCTACCTTATTCCATGTTAAGCCCAATGGGGACCAAGTCCAATGCCTTCCCAATGCCACCAAGATTCGGGTGGCCGCCAGTACCCCACCTAAAGGGCCATCTGAGACAGGCACCCGTGCCATATGCTCTCCTAGGCAAGCAGAATTCTGTCAGCTGCCCAGTGCTCAAACCACTCCTCCCCCTTCCTCATTATCCACATCCACACCTCACTCTCTCTTATCCTAACAGAGCCTGACCTGCTCGCTCTTCACAGCAAATGAAATCCGAACCCATTGCCAGCCCCGCCGATATTTATGAGATCCAACATACACAACGCTTCACTGAGCCGGGCTCCGGGCTGTGGGGCACTGATTGTTCAGAGCTGTTGGATTTGCCATCAGCCTGCTCCCACATACCCCTCCCCAAACATTTATCCAGGTGATTTCTCTCCCCGAGATGAAAATTATTGGGAAATTAAGATCTCTTCCAGGCGGCCACCTCCCCTGTAACTGGGGCGCCCCCTCATCACAAGTGACCACATAGCACGTATGAGCCACCTAATGGACAACCCACACCCCTGCCATCTGCCCAACAAAACCCACTGCCCTCCTCCACTCTGGATCTTTGATAATTCCCAGTTGCTTATTTTGCAATCTAAAGATAATGCACAGGACTCTATTGTGACCCGACAAAAAATGGCACTTATCCCCTCTCCAAGAGGCGCTTTCCACCACCTCCAAGTCACACACCACATGCGCTCAGGCCTGCCTCAGCCTTTCTGCTTATGGAAAAGTTAGTCCTTCTGCCCCCCACCGCCACACGTCATCGACTTGCCAGGCCCTGTGGAAATGAGCAAAGACCACCCAAGTGAGAACAAGCAGGGGCTACTCATTCAGAGCTTGCTAGAGCAGCGGAGTCGGTCGCTGTCACTCACATTTGTCAGAGACCCAAAGACAGGCAGGAGAGTGGGAAAGATACATGGTGGGAAAAAGGGAAGGCTTTTCATGCCCCGATTGGAGGCTGAAGGCAACTAGCTGGAGGCGGGGCATCCTATGCCATTGGCTGGGGGGACATTCAGCTTTCTGTGGCTTGTCCTAAGTTGGAAGCAGAGACAAAAAAAAGAATCAGTTATTAATCAAGTTCTGGCCATTTGGGGCCAATTGTTCCAGAGCTCGTTCGGCTTCCAGGACTGTGTGCCTGAGATAGAGGTCTGAGCATAGCAGGCTGGCTTCCCGGGCTGGTTCCTCTAGATAATGGGTTGTTTTCTTGGGCTGGTTGCTGTGGGTCAGAGTTCTCTTTTTACACATGGCCTGGCCACTGTCCGTCTGCATATTCAGTGTCGGTTCATGCCTACAATACGGGACTCGACAGCACTTGGGGCTTCCTGGAACAGCCGCGGAGACCCTGATCCTAATGCGACAAGCGAAAACCATTGACGCCAACCTGCAAATGCCCCAAACTCTCATCCCTCCTATTTCTCAAGTGCAACAAATCTTAGGCCTCCTTGGTCAAGCAACCCTGGCATAAACGGTCGTGACAATGGAATGGTCCTTGATTTGCTAATAACCGGTCAAGGACGTGTTGCCATGTGATTGATACTTCTTGTACGTGAAATAACAACACTATAAGGTAGCCACTCTCCCAAAAAGCCTGGATCACGAAATCTTCGTCATCAAAAACTTAACTCCCACCTGAGCACACTTCATAATTTAACCGCGATATTACGAGAGGCCTCTGCCAAAACTGACTTATTCTCCTGGCTAACACCAAATTAGTGGCAGCCTGGATACCAGCCGGCTTCCGGGGTCCTGTCGTGCTTCCATTCATTTTTTTCCTTTTTGTGTCATAATGAAATTTTTTCAGGCTGTTTAGGGCCAGTCACGCCCTCCTCTCTGGAGCTCTCCTCTGCTATTTGGGCCACTCAAATAATTGAGCTCAAAACTCATGTCAAGACATCAAGGGGCCAATTGTAATATGAGATTTCACAAGTGCTGTCTTGAGCCTGTTTGAAGTCCCGCCTAAAAACTGTCAATTCCCCTTCACCCAACAGCCCCTGGGCCGGGTACCACACAGCTCGGGACAGCTCTTACGCCCCAAGCCCAGAGTGATTCAAATTAGCTGATCCCCTGGGAGCCCGCAAAGCCAGCTTACCCCAACTCTGCTTGCCATGCAGAAATCAACACCATACACAGCTGCAGCTTGCTGTTACCCTGGCCCTGGGTGCAACCCCCGGTGGCCCAGCCTGGCATCTTTCCCTTGTCTGGGGCTGTAAGTAACAAAGAGATCTGCCTGTCAACTGCTCCAGTGTTGTGTTGTGTCCCACCAGCAAAACAATCTTTAAAACTTATAAAATACAACCCAGAAAAATGAATTTTAAAAATACTGTTTATACATAAAATGACACGTAATATCGGAGAAAGTACTTCCAATCCCATCTCGAACTGGAAATATTTTTCTTTTTAAAGATTTTCTTTTTTTCCTTTTTCTCCCCAAAGCCCCCCGGTACATAGTTGTATAGTCTTCATTGTGGGTCCTTCTAGTTGTGGCATGTGGGACGCTGCCTCAGCGTGGTTTGATGAGCAGTGCCATGTCCGCGCCCAGGATTCGAACCAATGAAACACTGGGCCGCCTGCAGTGGAGTGCGCGAACTTAACCACTCGGCCACGGGGCCAGCCTCTGGAAATATTTTTCTGAAATGGGCAGCCTATTCAATGCATTAGGCATTTTAGCCCATTCTGTAGGTGCTTTAAGAGTTGTCTGGTCCATCCCAAATTCATATGAGCTTTTCCTGTTTTTTTCTTGAATTGGTTGAATAGGAATTCAGTTGCCTTAGAGATATCATAGCCTTTTACATTTCAAAGTTCTCCAGGGACATCCTCAAAAACTGACCTAAAATAAATTTCTTTTCAGTGTAAATTGTACACCTGAGAATTTTCACGAACACATCTCACGTGTTGTGGTGGTTCTGACAAGAGTTCCCGCCCCTGGGCTAGTGTTCCAACTTCCCACCGGCACCAAGCTCTCAGGAAGCTGCAGGTTTCTTGATTGAAAGCATGCCTAATAAAAAACAAATCTACCCTTAGATACGGAGAAACTTCATTCGCAAAGATTCTTGCAATAGGGACAAGGCTCATATCTGAGCAACGTGCAAGATCTCGACTCAGACGGAAAAGGGCTTCTCGTTTCTATGTAAAGGGGGCAGCAGGGGAAACCGGGCAGATGAGCTGGCTGCAGGATCACACGGTTGGACAGCACGGGGCCTCCTGGGGTCAGCCCATTCTCGGCAGAAGCGGACCAGGGGCTTGGACAGCATCTCCGGGCTTGCTCAGAATTGGGGGGCGACCCAAAGTGCAGGGCCCGTCGGGAGGGAAGACTGACAGGTTGGGTAAGAAATGGGACCTGGTGAACCTTGGTCAGCCCCAGAGGTGGGGGCGGGGAAGGGCGGCTGGGCCTGCCGGTGTCAAAGGTCACACGTCAAAACTGACCCGGGCCCTGCCCTGCAGGCGGTGACGTTCACTGTTGAGTGTTTTTGCTCTTTTGCAAAGGGCACAGATCTATGGTGACCTGGTCCCCGGGCCGACCCCTGACCCCGGAGGTCACCAAGCCGTCTTGCTCTGACCAGGGTCCGGAGAGGGGGCGCTCCGCGGGTAAACTGAGTCGGGATTTCGCGGTCCAGGAGGACGCCGGCGGGGCCGCGGAGCTGCAGGCAGACGTCGGATCAGTCCGGCTGGAAGCGCATTCCGCTCGGAGCCCACGACCCGAGCCGGTCGGTCCGGGTCCACAGAGGAGGTCGGGCAGGGAAGGGTTGAGAGCTAGAAACAGCACTTCCGCCCGGCTCAGCCACGTGAGCTCCGCCCCCGCCTATCACTCAGGATACAGGGACTGGAACGCTGTCCAATCAGGAATAAGGGGGGCCGTGACGAGAAACAATCAGGAGCTCTGGGGCGGGACCCAGAAGGGAATGAGCCAATAAAAGGATAGGGGTGCGGGCTCTGAGGCGCTGTCCAATCACGGGCGTCGGGGGGGGGGTCTAAGAGCACTGTCCAATCAGGGGCCAAGACAGTGAAGGGGCCGGAGCACCGTCCAATCAGCACGCGGGGTCCGGGAGAACAGTCCAATCAGAGCCGGGGGCGGGCGCGCTCGCAACCGCGTGGACGTTCCTCTCTTCCGGCCGCGGCCCCGCGCGCGCCTGCCCCGCGCGGCCCCAGGTGTCCAGTCCGGTGGCTCTCACCTGCCGGGGCCGCGGGGAGGACGCGCGGAGAGTCCGGAGCGGGCGGAGATGGTGAGTACGCGGGCCGGGCCGGTTCGAACCGACCGGAACCGGCTGGAAGCGGCCGAGGGCCCGGGTCTCCCCGCGACCACGGGGGTCCCACCCGAGTCCCCGCCCTCGGCCGCATGGGGGTCCCGGGTCCCACCCGAGTCTTTGGCCGGGCGGGGGTCCGAGGGGGACGGGACGACCCCGGGCGGGCGATCAGGGCTGGGGGCGGACCGGTGGGGGACCGGACTTGGACCTGACAGATAAAATCAAATCCTGCTGGGTTAAGGAGAGGCTGTAATCCTGTTAAAAAACCAAATTCAACTCGTAGATTTTAAAGATCACATTGGTTTTTTCCAACGAGTGTTTTCCCACGAATGTTTATTCATGAATCGGGCAGCTGGAAGGAGCCTGGAGGAGCGGTAGGAAATGAAAGGCTCTCGCAGGCAGAAGGGAGCGGGAACAAGGAAGTTATGTTAGCAGAAAGTGCATTATTTGTGGCAAGGTCAGGTCCATCAGGCGGATGACCTCGCTACTGCTGGCCAGGTAATTCCTGATTGACTGGTTTCAGATTGCATTCCTGGGAGAGGCAGAAACTGCAGTCGTCTCAGTTTGGTGGCGTGTGGCTTAGCATAAGTCACTCCATTTCTGCATCTGAGCGCTCGTTCCGACGGGCGGGGGCCGGGCCTGCGGGGCGCGCGGAGGCCGAGAGCGTCTGGGAAGGAGGGGGCGATGGTGCGCAGGGGTCAGGCGGTGGAGACGAAGCATCCGAGCTCAGTGAGCACACTTTCCTGCCAGAGAGGGACCGCAGGGGCGGGAGGGGGCGCTCTGGCCGGAGGACCCGCAGGAGCTGGGCGGCGTTTGTCTGGAGCGGAGAGGAATGGACAGAGCAGGAGGCCGGGTGTGGTGCTGATGGCAGGTCCCCGAGCGCAGCCCGTCCTCGGAGGGGCCGTCTGCGGGCCCGGGCTGCGGGCGGCCCAGGGCGGGGTCTGCGGAGGAGAGGCTGAAGCAGCGTGGCCGACACGCGTTTGTTCTGCTCGTCGGTGGGGACGAGCGGATCGATTAATCCTTGAACAGACACAGAATGCAGATTTAGAGGG
The DNA here is from genome assembly GCF_041296235.1 of Equus asinus. Taxonomy (NCBI): domain Eukaryota; kingdom Metazoa; phylum Chordata; class Mammalia; order Perissodactyla; family Equidae; genus Equus; species Equus asinus. Next base: position 13,451,359 of record NC_091809.1, read on the forward strand.
CTCCCTCTGGCTGTGTCATAGTTACAACTTGTCTGTGAGTCTTAGATGGGGGGTTCCATTCACCTTTGATGGATGTTTTCCGATGTCTCAGGGAGGATTCAGCGTTGCCACCTGACCCCGTGGGCTCCCCCTCTGTGACCCTCCAGCACCCACAGTTTCTCCCGTTCCTGCCTCAGCTCCAGCAGCGGTGAAGGGACTGGACCCGTTTTCCCTCCTTTCTTCCTTGTCATGTGGGCGTCAGGGGTCAGGTCTCTGCCTTGTTCTGCTGACTGGTGTTGTTCTGAGACTGAACCAGAGACGCCGCTGTGGACAGGGTCCGTGCAGAGCGCGTCCTCTCTTCCAGGAGAATTGCGGGGACAGTGCACGCGGTTCCTCTCTTGCCTGTGGGTGGTGGGGTCACGGGCTAAAGAGGTTCATGAAAATCGTAGAGAAACTGCCATGCAGGGGGCAGTTTGTGACACTGTGATCCAGTCCCACTTCCTGTTAATAGCTGGTCGTCAAAGGTTAATGCAGATTCTGTGACATGTGACCTGTGACCAAGACGTGTTGAGTGCTGATTCCTTGACTTAGTTTGTCGTCATGAGGACGATAGTGACCTCGTGTCTGTTCTCTGAGAGGGATGAGCAGTGAACAGTTACTTAAACCATAAAGTGCCCCGGAGCTTCCCTCCCCTGCTTTGTCCTTGACGCAGGGGAGCAGTGACTCTGCGGTTCCCGTTCACACTGTCGACGAAAATATTTTCATCTATAAATGAAAATTTGGGTGAGTTTATTCTGAGCTTAAATCTGAGGATTATAACCCGGGGCCTTTCTTCTCGAAGGAAGAAAGGGCACCAAAGAAGTGGGGTGCACAGAGTGGTTATGTACCCCCAGAGAGGATGTTTCACATAGGATTGAAATGTCCCTTTTACAATAGTCGCGAGACTGCTCTGTCTGCACAGCGATTGATGGAAACAGCAGGTAGGCCTTCTGTCTCAGTGAACGCAGCAGGGTGGCAGTCTGTTGTCTCCAGCTGAGTGGTCACAGGTGAGCTGGGTGGTCAAAGGTGAGTGCAGCCATCAGTTCCTAGCCTAAGGAAAGATGCTTATCCCTAAGGAAATGCCAATGTGGGGGGAAGTTGCACCTTTATCTCAAGGGCCTTTGTTCTGGCCATAGGAAATGTCTAAGCAGATATACAACGTGTGGTCAACAGCCACAGTCAGGCCCTTTTGGAAAAAACAAAGTCAGGCCGAATTAGGTTTATACCAAATGGCTTCCTCGTATACTCCAATATATCCTATTGCTTGCCATTTTTATTTGTCAACACACTGGGACGGGGTCTCGGTCCCATTTGAAAGTCCCATGGTGCTGGGAGCAGGTGCATGTCCTGGGCTGGGGACACGCTGGCCTACAGCTGGGCCTGCGTGGGAGGAGACGGAGGGAGCAGCGGGATGTCCCCCTGCGGTGACTCCAGCCCCAGACGCAGGGCGGGAGGAGCTGCAGATGCTGAGAGGAGCCGCAGAGCAGGGTGGGGAGATGCCCCTGCGGGTGTGCTGGGGGCGTGGGGCGGCCCTGGGGCTGCTTCCTGGGGGTCGGCGCCGCATCGTGCATGGAGTGGGTGGAGCCGAGTGTGCTGCGCGCTGAGTGAGTCTGTGAAGGTCACACGTGGGGCGGGCTCCCGGGGGTCCCTGCTGGTGAGAGGGTCTGTGAAAGGAGCGTCTATACGGGGCGGAGTGGGAGCTCGGAGCGGCTCCTCTTTGCTGAGAAGGAGGCCCGGGAGGAGGGGCGCGTCCGCCCTGAGGAGGGAGCCGGGCTGAGCGCAGCCCCGGGTTCTGTCCCTCCTGCCCTGGGAGGGGCCGCCTGCCCACCTCCCCGCAGGGCGACCCCGCCCAGCTCAGGACCAGGTTCCACCTCGTGCCTTCCGTGTCCTTGTCGCTGTGGAGCAGGTGCTGCCCTGCGCTGGCTCCCACCGCGCTGCTCCTCCCCGTGTGTCCTTGACGGGGTCTGCGCCCTGTGACCCCAGGGCGCCCGAGCGCCTGGACTTTTGTTCTGTTATGTGAAGGTGTGAAGTTTTTATTTTCTTGGTTGGGTGGTGGCATCTCCCAGCGTGCTGCCCCGCCGGGTGACCACCGTCCTGCTTCTTTGTGTTTCTCTTTGTGGCTTTCCGTCTGTTCTCCGTCACCAAGCAGGGCTCTGTGTGGTTCTGCCTCTGCTGAATTTGCAGGGAGTGAATAGCACCAGGATACAGCATCCATGTCACACGGAAGGCCTCTCTGTGCTTCCTCAGCCCCAGTGTGTCACACGTGCTGGCGTCTGAGGCTGGGCTCACCCGGTTCCTCATCCACTCCACTCCTTGCAGGGCCTGGCTCGTCTCAAGTTTTTTTCTTCTGTTGGCAGTGCGGCTGCAGGCATCTCTGTTTTTATCTCCAAGTGCAAATGGGTCATCAATGTTTCACATGTTGGGGAAAAATTGCAGAGTTGTAGATTATGGGTAAGTCCCAGTTTCCTAGGAAATGCTGGTGAAGGAGTGTCGGGATCAAGTGTCTGACTGTCACACATGTGTTTATTCCGCGTCGTTTCCAGCACTTGGAGTTCACAAAGTTGTCCATCTCGAGTGTGTGAAACGGGGTCTCCTGGGGTTCCAAATTGGTCTGAACTGATTCCCGTTGGGGATGAGCATGTCTCAGGTGGCAGTTCATCTTCTGTCAGATGGATTTCTGTCATTTTCTCACCTCTCATTCATTTGTGTGTTTACTGATTTCTCATGTTTTCTTTCCATGGTCTCGACAGTCATCGTTTTTCATTTCTAGGTGTTGCAAGTATTTCCTCCCAGGTTGTGGTTTATCATCTCTGTGTCTACTCTACTCTGCACTTAGATGGACGCTTCTTAATTGAACAGACTCGGCTTTCTCAGTCTCTTCCTTGTAGCTGACTGTTTTTTTCTTCTATAAGAATAGTCTCCTAACTCTGAAGTCAAATTCATTTACCTGTAAGTTCTTGTCAGCGTCCTCCTCTCGTCTCCCACAGTTAAATCTGCAGCGAGCTGGTTATTGTCCGTGAGGTTGATCAGGAAAACGGTCCCTTATTCGCCTGTAGATCACCAGTCGTCACTGCCCCACGTATCACCGTGTCCCCATCTCTCCACCGCCCGGCAGCGCCTGCTCTGGGGCAGGTCCACGTACCGACATCGGGGGCCTGTTTCAGGGCGTCCGTTGTCTCCATTGGTGTCCTTGTCCGTCCCTCTGGTCGCCATCCTGTCCTGACCCTTGGAGTTTAAAAAGCTTGGATGTCTGTTAGGGAAATTCCCATCTCCTTCTATAGGAAATGTCAGCTAGTCTTAGAATTTGTGTGTCATTTCAGTTTTTACAGGTAGCTCCTTTTTCTTAAATTCAAACAAAACAAAACAAAAACTCAAAACGAATCCCAAAGCAAGCTTTGTTGTAGATTTAATGGAATTTTCCTGCAACTCCTGACCTCTTTGGGAGAGCTGACGTCGAGGTCTCCTTCCCGAGGACACGCGCCGGCTCTCCATTTCTTACTGCACTCTGGTGTCATTTCATGGCCTTTTGAAATATTTCCATTAAATCATTTGATATCCTTCATTAGACCTATTTTAGGCCTTAAAGAAAATTAATTTTAATAGCAATTTAAAAAGGCTATTTTAGGAATTTAGTTTTCAGTGTTGATTCTAATGATTGAGAATACTTTGAGGTTTATTCTCATGAGTTTGCATTCTAGAAACTTAGTAAAAATCTGATTCTGTGATTATCTTCCTCGTGTTTTGGGTGTGACACACAATCACGTAAGCTGTGAATAAAGGCAAATGTTTCCTTCTGTTACAATATTTTTTCTTGATTAGTTTCACCATTAGTTTCCTCTATTAATGATTTTAAAAAGCAAGCATCTACCTCTGTTCAGCGTTGGAGAGATTTCTGTGTCTGTCGTTACCAAGAGCCCAGGGCGAGGAATGCATTTGGATACTTGGAAAGACTCTGAGAAGAGGCCGGACCGAAATGTGGTTTTCTGTTGATCCATTTACAAGACGTCAGTGATCAAACAGCTAAAAACAGAGTAGAAGATAACGACAGATTTCTTAAATTCATTGTCTCCAACAAGACAAAAGTGACAAATGCAGGCCTCTTTTCCTCCCGTCGTGGTGCGTGCAGCAGAGCCGTGCTTCCAACAGGAACCAGCTCTTGTCCTCAGTCACTGGGCAGATGTGTCTTGATATCCTCCTCCACACGCCAGTGAGGGAGCTTATGACCGCAAATGTCTTGTCGCCACCAAGAGACAAGTGTAAGCAGATATCTATTTACTAAGGAGGAACTTTCACCTTTGAAACATAAAAAGTAACTCAGAGGATTATGTATAAGGTTCCAACACCAGTATTGAAATTTCTCAGGGCAATTTCTGCTTCCGTGATAAAGAGAAAGACGAGATGGAGACTTGACTTAAGATGAGAGTCCATCACCAGCGGCCATGCGGTGGGATAACTGTCCACTCGGAATTTGCTCCATTGGGATGAGAGTTTGGAAAGGGCTCCCTATGCCTTTAAAGAAATGTCACATCCGCTAGAATAAGATCTTATAAATTAACACTGATTATTATTTATTCCTCATATTTGTCCACTTTCAAAGCTCAGCAGCCTTTATAAAGTTCACTCACACATGACACGTTCACCTTTGACGGAGGCAGGTTTGTGAAAATAATTTAATACAACCACACCTCTCTGTGAACTGTCACCTGACAAAAGTTTTACCTGAGAAGTATACCAAGAATTATGTTTTATAAAAAGCCCCTGCCTACCAGGAGAGTCAGGAAGGATTTTAGACCAAGTTTACTTTTTTTTTTTTTTTTGCTGAGGAAGATTCGCCCTGAGTTAACATCTGTTGCCAATCTTCCTCTTTTTTTTGCTGAGGAAGATTAACCCTTAGCTAACTGTGAGCCAGTCTTCTTCTATGTTATATGTGGAATGCTGCCACAGCATGGCTGACCAGTGGGTAGGTCCACACCTTGGACCCGAACCTGTGAACCTGGACTGCCAAAGTGGAACACTCTGTTAACCACCGTGCTGTGGGGCTGGCCCCCCAGTTTACTTTTTAAAAAATAATTATTTAATTGTTTTAATTGAGGTAACTGGTTTGTAACATCATATACATTTCAGGTGTGCTTCATTCTATGTCGATTTCTTTGTAGGTTACATCATGATCATCACAAAAGACTAATTAGAATCCATCACCACACCCGTATGCCTGATCACCCCTTTCGCTCTCCCCCCACAGCCTTCCCCTCTGGTGACCACCAATCCAATCTCTGTCTCCATGTGTTTGTTTGTTGTTGTTTTTATCTTCTATTTGTGAGTGAGAGCCTACAATATTTGACTTTCTCCCTCTGCCTTATTTCACTCAGCATAATACCCTCAAGGTCCATCCATGTTGTCACAAATGGCCGGATTTCATCGTTTCTTATGGCTGAGTAGTATCCCTGGTGTATAAATACCACCTCTTCTTTATCCATTCGTCCCTTGATGGGCGGCTACGTTGCTTCCACGTCTTGGCTATTGTGAATAATGCTGCATGAACATAGGGCTGCGTGTATCTTTATGCCTTTGCGTTTTCAAGTTCTTTGGATAAATACCCAGCAGTGGAATAGCTGGATCATATAGCAGGTCTGTTCTTAATTTTCTGAGGATACTCCATACTGCTTTCCATAGCGGCTGCACCAGTTTGCACTCCCACCAGCAGTGTACAAGGGTTCCTTTCTCTCCACATCCTCTCCAACACTTGTTCTTTCCTGTCTTGCTAATTATAGCCATTCTGACGGGAGTGAATGATATCTCATCTTAGTTTTGATTGCATTTCCGTGATAGTTAGTGATGTTGAGCATCTTTGCATGTGCCTGTTGGCCATCTGTATATCTTTTCTGGTGGAATGTCTATTCAGATCTTTTGCCCATTTTTTAATTGGGTTGTTAGTTTTTTTGTTGTGGTGGTGTATTAGTTCTTTATATATTTTGGAGATTAACCTCTTATCAGACATATGATTTGCGAATATCTTCTCCCAATTGTTAGGTTGACTTTTCATTTTGTTGATGGTTCCCTTTGCTGTGCAGAAGCTTTTTAGTTTGATGTGGTCCCATTTGTTTATTTTTTCTATTGGTTCCCTTGCTTAGTCAGACATGGCACTTGAAAATATGCTGCTGAGAAGGATGTCATAGAGTGCTGTCTGTGTTTTCTTCTAGAAGTAATGGTTTCAGGTCTTGCATTCAAGTCTTTAATCCATTCTGAGTTAATTTTTGTGCATGGTGTAAGAGAATGGTCTACTTTCATCCTTTTGCGTGTGGCTGTCCAGTTTTCCTAACACCGTTTGTTGAAGAGACTCTCCTTTCTCCATTGTGTGTGCTTGGCTCCCTTGTTGAAAATTAGCCATCCGTAGACATGCCCAGTTTACTCTTTAAAGGATGCTCTTTCCTCGTCTCCAAGGTGGAGCACAATTTGTCACCTTTAGAGCCAATTGTGCTTAAAGGCTTATGAGATAGTAGGAAATACGTGTTGTTGTCTCCCCAGCTCCTGACACCGTGGGAATTTCCTGGGTGACACGAGTGTCTTGTTCTAATGTGGGGACTCTGGGTGGGCTCCCTAATGAGGTCTGGTCACCAGAAAGACCAAGCCATGATTCGAAGCTTGGAATTTACAGCCCTGACCCTGCCCCTCCCAATTCTCTTAAGAGGGGAGAAGGGCTCAAAATGGAGTTAATGATCGATCTTGCCTACATGATGAACCGCTATAAAAATCCCAATAGTGTGGGTTCAGGGAGCTTCCAGGTTGGTGAGGGGTGGAGGTGGAGGGAGGGTGCTGAGCCTGGACGGGGCATGGAAGCTCCACGCCCTCCATCTGGATGTGTGTCTGCATCCTTCATCACTTCCTTTAATAAACTGCTGCACGTAAGTAATGTTTCCCGGAGTTCTGCGAGCCGCTTTAGCAAATTAATGAAAGCCAAGGAGGGGTCCTTGGAACCTCTGATCTTTAGCCCGTTGGTCATAAGCACAGGTGACAACCTAGGCTCGTGACTGGCCTCTGAAGTGTGCGTTGGGGAGGTTGGGGGCCTCCTGGTCCTGAGCCCTTACCTGTGGGATCTGACGCTATCTCCGGGTACATGGTGTCAGAACTGAGTTAACGTGTAGGACACTCTGCTGGTGTCGCAGAGAACTGCTTCGTGTGGGCAAACCTCCGCACGTGGGTAAGCAGAAGTCAGCAGTGAAGTGTTCCCTGAGGAGGCGGAGGAGACACACACAGGACAACTCGCAGGAGGGAAGGGCTGGGTTGTTCCCAACACAGAAGAGGAAAAACTGTGCTTACGAGGCTTCGTCAGCCCGGCCGTCCTTCCAGTTCCCCCGGTTCTATCTGCCGTCTTACGATTCTGCACTTCGAGAAGCTCTTCTTTTTGCCTTTGTTCTCACGTGGTGGGGCCGCGTTAGGAGTCGCATCTGAGATGCTGCTGCGTGTACGCATCGCAGGATTAGTGGGGTGACCCTTCAGGAACTGTCCTTGGCAGCTCAGACAGTCCCTGGGTTGTGTCGGTTCCGAGAGGAGCCGCCGCGCTCTGCTCCGCCGCCGGCACGCGGTGGACACGTCTGGGCTGTTTCTGCCCAGTAAATATCTTGTTCCCCAGGCCTTGGGAGCACCATTTTCACCCCATATTGAAAGGAAACTGGACTGAATTCCCAGAAACTGCCCTCTCCTGGAGAAATAGCACGTAAGGCTTCCAGTTCCATCTGCGGGTCCTTCTTAGCACATGTCACATCCTGACAGTTGGTGGCCACGGCAGGTTGGGTGCCCAGGAGAGTGGGAGAAACAGACTAAATCATCTCCTTTAAAAGGTCATTTTCCTCCTGTCACTGCACGCGGAGCTGAAATTGACCTGTGAATGTTAGACTTTTCCCCGGCACCCTCGCTAAGCCGGTTACAAGTGTTAATAATGTGTCCTTAGCACTTGGGGATTTCTCCCTACCGATCTTGCCCTCTAACCACGCAGTGTCGATTCTCCCCTTTGCAGAGCTTTTACCCGTTTCCTGTCCCCGCTGCAGCGCTGGCCCGGCCTCGCGGGGAGAACTGCACACAGGCGCCGCCTCCCCTCCTTCCTGGTCTCGGAGGGAACAGCTGTCACATTTCGCGTTAAGTAGGACGTTGGCTCTGGGTCTCTCTAGATGCCATTTTTTCCTGATAATGAGTGTTCCTTTCTGGTCTCTCACCTGTCTTGTCACAGATGAACACTGATGGGGACAGGCATGTCTTTCTATTGCTGGGACACATACCCACTGAAGAGTCAACATTGCATCCATCTTGCCTTTCTGGACAAAATGAACTTGATGTTTTTCTGTTTTTGGATGTGGGCCACCACAGCATGGCCCCTCCCAGAGGAGTGCTGTATGTCTGCACCTGGGAACTGAGCCCGGGCCACCAAAGCGGAGCACGCCGAACTCCACCACAAGGCCGCCGAGGCTGGTCCTGAACCTGATTTTGACGCGTTGTGCTGTTTATGCGCTTATGTGTTAGATTTCTTTTAAAAAGCCTTTCACCTGTATAAGTGTGGATGTCATCGTCTGTGAATATTGTTAGGATTGTCCCTTTCTGGTCTTGGTAAGGCTCTGCAGTTTCTACAATGTGGAGTCGCCAATTGTTGAATGTTTGCTCCCTGGTCTGGGAATGGTGGGAACTTGGCATTTAGAGGGGACCCCTGGGTCTACGGGTAGGTTTCTTTAATGCCCACAGACGTCCTCAGATGCTCTGTTCACTGTGTCATCTCAGGGACGTTCACCGATTCCTTACACTTGTCCCATTGTGTCTAATCCGAAGGATCTTTTCCCACGAGTGGTTTGTAACATCTCCCCAATCTGCTGAATCTCGGAAACATCTGTAACTTTCTTCCTTTTCCACAATTTCTTTTATTTGCCCAAGTTCTATTTTTTTTAATAAAATTGCCATTGGTTGAAGAAGGGTGTGTGTTTAGCGTGTTGAATGTATTTTTAAGCAACTGTAATTGAGATAGTTTACATACCACAAAGTTTATTTAAAGGGCATCCCAGTAGTCTAATTTTAGAACATTTTTATCACCCCAAAAGAAAACCTGTATGTGCCAGCAGTCACTCCGTGTTCCAGTCCAGCCCGCCCTGGGTTCTGGACAATTTATTACTCTCCTTTCCACCTCTATAGACTGGGCTATTCTGTACATTTCACGTACATGCCATCGTGCTCTGTGTGGTCTTTTCTGAAGCCCATTCACGTTATTCAGGTTCATAGATTGGTGCCATGGGCCAGTACTTCGTTCCTCCTATTGCGACATCGTGCTCCATTGTAAGAATATTCCACATGTTGCTTCTCCAGATCACTTGATGGACTGTTGAGCTGTTGCCACATTTTGTCTGTTATGACTCATGCTGCTGCGAATATCTGTGTATCAGTTTTTGTGTTGATGTTTGTTGTCGCTTCTCTTGGGGAGATGGATACCTAGCATGGAATTGCTGTGTGATGTGGTAGCTCTGTGTTCATCCCTGAGGACCCGCCAGACTGTCTTCCCAAGTGGCTGCACCGTTATGTTCCCGTCAGCAATGGACGAGCTTCCACCTTCCTCACATCCCACCAGCGCTTGTTTGTCCGTCTTACAGCCATCCTGGAGGGCGTGGGGAGGGCCTGCTTGTGGTTTTCATTTGCATTTCCCTGGTGAGTGATGTCTGGCATCTGTTCGGGGGTTAGTGGCCACTTGTATTTCTTAAGAGAAACGTCGGCTCACGTTCTTTGCCCATTATTTAATTGTATTATTTGTCTTTATATTTTTCTCTTCTATTTTTTATTGTTGTCATCCGAGTTTCTTAAATACAGTGAGAACACGAGTCTCCTATCAGGTGTGTGGTTGGCAAAACCCAGTTGCTGTCCCAGGTGACATGGCCTCATTGTCTCTGTAGCTGATGTAGTTAGAATTGTTTTCTTTAGATTTTGAGAACATATATATTTTTTGCTTTTTCTTCCCAAATCCCCCCAGTACATACTTGTATATTTTAGTTGTGGGTCCTTCTACTTGTGGCATAAGAACATATATTTTGTTTTAAAAAAATCTCTGAATTTCACTTCATCATGGTTTGCTTGTTATTCCACGAATGTGGTGTCACCACATATTGTTGTAAAGATATTTATTAGGTTTATTTTTCCTCTTTAAAGACCCCTTTGGCTCTGTTGGCTTCAGATCTTTCAGAGACTCCTTTGTTGGGTCATTTTCCTCGCATTCCGAGCACTCGGTTCTTTATTGGAGAGGCCCTGCAGCTTGGGAGATTCTTCAGGAACCAGGCTCTCCTCTTACCCGTCAGGCGTCCCAGGCCCTGGCCCACGTCTACGCCCACAGCGTCCACCTCACCCGGGGAGGGGTCGTGTCTCTGCCTTTGTCAGATGTGAGGGGATCAGACCAGGGTCCTCAATGCTGTTGCCTCCAAGGAGAGAGTGTTCAGCTCAAGCCGCACTGCACGTCTCAGGGTTCAGAACATCCTGACGTTCTGGTTCCAGTTCTGCAACTGACAAGGACGTAACTTGTGATCAATCCATGTCCCCATTTCCAGGTTCTCTGAAAGGTAATTTCACTTTTCAGTCTTCACCTTATCTCAGAGTCTGCTCTGTCTCAGGAAATACTCTCATAACCATGGTTGTGGATGGGTCGACATCAGTTGTTGTGGGCGCACTTTGCTGCAGCTTCACGGGCACTTACCACCACTGTGCAGACTGCATTTGAGTTGCTCGTTCATTGTCATTTCCCTCGAGAGTGAGAGCTCAGGAGTCCTAGGAGTTGAGTCCATGTCCCCGACTGTCCTCCTCCCACACCCCTTGGTGCAGACGGGGCCTGCCTGAAGTAGAAGGTGTGGGCTGTTTCAGGACTCGCTGGTCTTTGAGGACGTGGCTGTGAACTTCACCCCGGAGGAGTGGGCTCTGCTGGATGGTGCTCAGAGGAAGCTCTACAGAGACGTGATGCTGGAGACCTGCAGGAACCTGGCCTCCGTGGGTGAGGACGGCTTCACGCCTTCACTGAGTCTGGGAGGGAACAGGTGTTTCTTGCACTTGTCCTTTCTTATTGGGGGCAGGAAATGGGAACATGTTGGAAAAAAGAGAGACACAGTCCAAGCCTCCATGGAACCACCTAGAGTCAAACAGCTTTTCCAGCAAAACCAAGTTTCATGGATTAAATGGACTTTTTATTTCTTTTGAACAAAAATCCCCCTAATTTTCTAGGTGTGAGCATCGGCTCCAGTGTCCCTTTGGGGCAATGAGGGCAGCTTTATGGTTTCCACCCCTGTGCCAGTTACACTGGTTAATACACAGGTGACATGGTGGTTTTGCTGTAACTAACCCCACACTCATCCATCCTCACTGGCCTTGAAGACCAAAGTATGGCCCCGTCTCATGGGCTGTTTGTTCCCCTCTGTCCTCTCTCTCAGTCAGCTCTTCCCCGTGAGCTGTCAGCAGCCGCACACGGCATCCATCTCCCATGGCAGCTGGGGCAGTGGAAACAGGCTCCATCTGGGTCCGTGTGCCTGCGCACACCAGGGGAGCAGCCACCCTCGGGAGGAACAGGCTCTGGAGGAGGGAATGATGTTTGGACACGTCCAGTAGACACGTCACTGTCACTGTTTGAGACGGGTGATGTTGGTCACTTACCTGGCTTCCCTGCTGACTTTTCATCCCTTCTCTCCCCCTGGGGAAGACCTTCTGTATTTCCTCTTATAAAGGGAGCATTTGGGGGTCTGCCTTTGCCCAATTCCTTCGTACTTTGCTCTTCTGATATTATTTATTTCCACATCCCTCTCCATCTCTTTTGGAGTTTGCTTAGTGAACAAGCTGCCATTTTGACTTATTCTCCTACTCTTGCCAGGTCCCAGATAGCTGAGGTCATGAGAGTTGCTCTCTGTTCACACGTCCATTCTTTCTCATAAGACTTGATTACATTGTTGGATCAATATATGAGATGAAATCCACATATCATCTGTTTTTCTCCCTTTATCCTGCCACTTTTTTCCCAAGAAATTAACTCATGCTGCTGATTGTTGCAGATTGTTGCACTCAAGAAAGAACAGGTGGATCAATTTCTCAGTGGGACATTTTGGAGAATGAACTATTCAGTGAAGAGAAAATAGTAAGATTCACAAGAAATGATTCCTGGTCTGTTTTTGGAGAAAACTGTAAATTTCAAAGCATTGGAGATCAGCACCCAGCCCAGGAGAGGCGTGTGAGGTGAGTGGCATTCCCACAGGAGGAAGGGGTCTCGGCAGAGGGCTAGACTCACTTGAAATTAAAGAAAAAGTAGAACTCTAGCTAAACAATTGTGCCCTGAGGGAATTTTCACATGACAAGATTTTCATAAATGTGATGCAGATATCGACTCTCTCAAACAAATTAGTTGAAAACAATGATCAGGAAACCTCCTATGTAATAAATTCTGGAAGTTATGGCTACATTTTATCCCTCAGCCGAGCATTAGGCCTGTTTTACTTTGTAACAATGCAGACAGTGCCAAAAACATCCCCATTCATTGAAAATGACAAATACATAGTCAAAATGATCAACGACCATCAATAAATCATTCATAAAGAAATCACTTATAACCATCAATCCTTCACAGTGTGCTTCCTATTTTGAACAGGAGCCATTGGGTGGAGAGTCTCCATGGAAGTAATGAAGGTGATGGCTGTGGAGAAACCCTGAACCAGATTACAGACCTTCCTGTGCCTGAGAGGTGTCCGACTGGAGTTAAACCCGGTGAATGCACGAAGTGTGGAAAAGCCCTCACGGATTGTTCTCTCCTTAAGAAGCGGCAACGATCTCACACTGGACACAAACATTATCCATGTGAGGAATGTGGGCAGGCCTGCAGTTGTGTCTCATGCCTTAGCACTCATATGGAAACATACTTTGTAGAGAAACCCTATAAATGTCAGGATACCGGGAGAGCATCTAAGAGATTCATAAAGAGTCTGGGTAGTAACAAGTCTTTCGAGTGTAAGAAATGTGGAAAAACTTTCACTTGCCCCTCCTCCTTTCAGGGACATCTGAGAGTTCACTCTAGAAAGAAAATCCACACATGTAAAGTGTGTGGGAAATCCTTTATGTATGACTCCTACCTGACACGACACTTGAGAACCCACACTGGAGAGAAACCCTATGCATGTCAGGAGTGTGGGAAGGCCTTCAGTTACCCCGCATCCCTGCAAGGACACATGAGGATGCACAGTGGAGAGAGACCTTATGTGTGTAAGGAATGTGGGAAAGCCTTCGGTTGTGCCAAATACTTTACTGTGCACATGAAAACGCACAGTGGAGTGAAACCCTATGAATGTACGGAATGTGGGAAAGCCTACAGCTGTTCCTCCTCCCTCCGAGAACATGTGCGAATGCACAGTGAAGAGAAACCCTATGAATGTAAGGAGTGTGGGAAAGCCTTCAGGCATCCTCGATATTTTCAGAGACATGTGCGAATGCACAGCGGAGTGAAACGTCACGAGTGTAAGGAATGTGGGAAAGCTTACAGTTGCTCCTCGTCCCTTCGAGAACATTCAAGAACCCACACTGGGGAGAGACCCTTTGAGTGTCAGCAGTGTGGGAAAGCCTTCACTCGTCACTCCTCCCTTCGAGGACACATGAGAACGCACGGTGGGGAGAGAGCCTATGAATGTTCACACTGTGGGAAAGCCTTCCGTTGGCCCTCGTCCTTACAGAAACATGTGAGAACACACAATGAGGAGAAGCCCTATGCGTGCCAGCAGTGTGGCAGAGCCTTTTGGTACCCAGCAAACCTGCGAGCACACATGAGAACGCACACCAGGGGGAAGCCCTATGAGTGTCAGCACTGTGGGAAAACCTTCAGGCACCCTGCAAACCTGCGAGTGCATGTGAGAACACACACTGGGGCGAGACCGTGAAGATAAAGACTATGGGAAAGCCTTCATTCTCCCTTAAAGCCGTGTTGTAAATGCCAGCAAACACACTGGAGAGAGATGAATGGAAAGATCGTTGGGAAACCTTCCACTGCAGCACCTCACTCATTTTGTACTGGAAAACTCGGGGCAGGACAGAAGTCTTCCAATTGTTAAAAATATTTTTTTTCTTTGTAAGGTCTCATCTTTAATAGGATTCCCGCTGTATTGATTTCTAGTTCATGTTGCTGATATAAAATACTGAATAACGTTCCTTTAGGACCCCATCATCTGTACTACCTGTATTTTGTTATCTCAAACTTTAAATATCTGTATAGTTCTATAAAAATTGTCTCATTTCCATTACCATGTGTTTTGGACCCAAGGGTGCTAAGTGGTTGTGGTTTTTTGTTTTTTATTCATGTGTAACTTGATAGAATGTTAGAGAAAATTATGTGATCATGGTATGAGACCTGTATTGCTGAAATTTCTTTTCTGGTCCAGTGCTGCACATACCAGAATTTTCTGACTCAATATCTAGCCTCCCTCAGTCTTTATTATTGAAAGATGTATCTTCCACATTTGTTTATTGCTGATGGATACCACCTCTGTGTTCCTCACAGGAACTAGCAATTGTGGAAATATGTGAGGACAGTCCCACCTGATGATGTTCATAATTTGACCTGTGGTCAGTGTCCTCTATCTTGGTTGGAAATTGTCACGATGCTTTGAGTTCAGAAGAGAGAGTTGTGGCATGAAGATGGAGCTGGAGTCCAGATGCTTCTACTGAACTGCGCTGTCACCTTGGGGAAGGTGGGAAACCGTGTGTCCCAGAGTCCTTCTGTTTGTGGCTCTGAGTTAAAGTGCCCGAGCAGAGGAGGACACATGAGGTTTGGAAAGCGGAAGTGGAGAAGCCATGATTCTCAGTTCTCCTGTCCCATCAGGAGACAGAGGTGCCTGGGAACCTAGGGGCCTGTGTCACAGCACACTTTTCTGACTTCTGGCTCTGCCCATCTGGAACAGCCCCAACCAAACACCATGTTTGACGTTGGTTCCCTCTTAGACAGCAGCTTCCACAGACTTTCCCACAAGCTCCCCCATGGTGGACTCTCTGGTTTGCTGGTTCACATGGTTCCTTGCATTTTCCTTCAGCCCTTTGGTGACAGGCCACTTGTTCATGCTGTCACACAGTGACCTCTCACCCTTGACCCCCTCCATCTCCAATGCTTCTCCTAATGACATGAATTCTGTAGGGAGAATCTTGTTCTCTACTAGTGGATCTGTTTCCTGCCTCCACCCTCACAGATTTAATGCTGCAGCCACAAATGCAGGAAACTTCCTTCCCAGGTTGCATTGTTGAGAGGCTGCAATAATCCTGCATTTCTTGTTTCTGGATATTTCCCTGATTAAAAGCAGCAGTTGTGAATGTATCTGGCACTTTATGAGAGTTTTCTCTTACAGCTGAGTACTCTCTAAATGATAAAACCAGTATGTTTAGTTACTTTCTACTTTTATATGTGATTACCCAGTGTTGTTTCATTTTTTTGTGTCATTCAAAACAATGTACATTTTTTGGTCAAATATAGTTCTCTAGATTTTTTCTTGGGAAGCACACATTACTTTGTTTTTCAAATCTCTTGTATAGTTACAAGTGTTAGGATGTTTTATGTTCCATTAACTGAGAGTATATGTTAAAATATCCCATTCTAGAGGATTAATTTATTCTTGTAATTGTGTCAATTTTTCTATTTATATTTTGGGATAATATTAACAATGTATATACCTTTTCACATTTTTCTTTCTGGTGTGTTTTTCATTAATTCCTATGCTGCTACCATCATTTTCATTCAAGTGTCTTATTCATTCCTAATAATGAAAATGTAAGTGTTGCACATGTCAGTGGTCTCCAGGCAGAGATCCCCAGGACTCAGGCTCCTGCAGACGAGCAGCGTGGGAGGCAGAACTGGACACACATCTTCCCTAGTTCTCTGTGGACAAGTAGAACCACCAGAGTTCTTGGTGAGGTGAGCACTGACTTGTGGTGGGAATGAGTTAGGAGAGGGAGCTCCAGTTTACAGACATAACCAACTTGAGTGAACTACTGATTCCTGGAAATGCTGCTTCTAAATGTTTGTTGTCCACAGAGCTCTCAGTGGTTTCATGGAAAATCAATACTGCAATGGAAACTCTTCTCCGTGTCTGTCATCTTGTTACTAGTAATTGTGCTCATTGTCCATGGGACGTTTCTCACTATAACAAGTGAGTAATTGCTGATGCTCCTGCTCAGGGATGTTCCCTTGTGTTATTTCCACTGGTTGACGCTCATGGTTCTGTTGCTCTGCCCATGTTGACAAAGGTCAGTTTCTCCCTCTGTGTCAGATGGCCTCCAGGGATCCTTCTCTGGCCCTGGGCATGGTGGATGTCTTATATTTTGACCTGGTAGGGGTTCATGTCTGAGAGGATGTGTAAATTGACTAGGCCCCCAGGCACTTAGAGAGGAAACGATCAGTAAAGGTGTCTGTACAGCCTTTCCAGAGAGGAAGCCTGTACCTAAGGGATTCCAACCACTGTCAGGATGGACTCTCCTCTCTGGTGTCATCGACTCATCAGTCAATATGACCAGTGTTATGGGGACCCCAACACACTGAAAATGCTCGGTATAGCTGCACTGACCTGTACCAGCATGGAAGGTGTGGGTCACAACCACTCTGTGTGTTTTCTCCACCAGTGGAAAGAGCCCATCCTTGACATTTTCCATGAGACTTTTGCTTTTTCATATCAGAAGCATGAAATTCTAATTTCAAACATTTTTACAAATAATTACCCTTCTAAATACCCAGAGAGTGTTTTCCTTGTGAAGTTGTGGTCCTCTCGTTTCCAGTGCCCATAGAATTTGAAGTTTGGAGGGACGCCCACTGAATGCTATTTGGAGTTGTGATGCTGCACCTGTCCTGTCGGCTTCTAGGGGATGACCAGTCACAAGGGGTTTCGGGAGGGTCAGGGAGATATTTTATCATACTCAGGTCCTAGAGAGTCACTGCAGCCCAGGAACGGGTGACAGGGGAGCATCAAGGGAATGGTCGTGACCAAGCAGGTGGGGGGCGGAGAGCATGAGGACCCAGGGGCAGGGGCCTGCAGGACCTGGATTAGTGTACAAAATAAGAGTCTGTTTTGAGCCTCGAGTGTGTAGCTGTGATGGATGCTCAACATTTAGCACCCGACGAAGATGGACTGTGAGAAAGGAAGGCCACATTTGAGTCATGATCTTTGGTTGGTCCCTTCTTATCTGTGGCCTCTGGTAAGTCACCTCCATCAAAGCCTCAGTGAACTCATCCAAGGAGATAAACGTGTCTGCCTTACAGAGTTTGCTGAGGAGGAGCTAGATTTATATGATAACTTAGTCACTTTACAAAAAACACTTAAAACAGTGCCACATGCATAGTGAGAAATACGTCAGCGTTCACATAGTCAGTGAGAAAGACAGAGGCAGCCCCAGACATCTGGAAGCTGGGCTGACACTGCTGGGCTGGGACTTACGTTGAGCAGAAACAATTTCACCAGCCCCACCGTCAGATGAGGCAAATCCGTGACTGCAATGGGTCAAGACAAAAGGAAGAGCAGGTTATAATCACGTCCACAAAATGCAACCAATGGAACAGAAGCCAAACCACACTATTGACCAAATTTTCCCGCTTCTTACTATTGTGACCTCTGCCTCTTTACCAACTAGTGTTAGCTACATGCCATCCTTTCTGATTTCTAGACAAGAACCGTTAAGATCTCCAATCATAAAGTTACATTTACCTCCTGACAGCATCGAATCAGAGCAAAGGAACTCTTGCTGGAACACTTACTCAAGTCACCTCACACAAGGCTGAATGTGTGATAGATTCTTGTCCAAATATGTCCTCACGTCACATGTGTCATATTCCCTCCTACTGACACGCCCACAGTCCTGCACGGTGTGTGCACCCCCAGTGCTCTAAGTCAGTGCACCCCACTTTCTGTGACTGCAGGTGTGATCCTGGAGGTCTTTGGCTAGAGAGCAGTGGCCCAATCACTATTTTACTTTCCTTATTGTATTACAAGTTAATTTAATGACAGAAGTTTCAAGTATATAGGAGTAAATGTTTACCTGAAAGAAAAAATTCTCTAAACTCGTATGCATGTGGTACTGTGGACTAAGAATGCATGAGAATACTGACTAAGAATTCTCAAGTTGAGAAAATTGCAAGGCTGATTGGACAACCCACAAATGCAGACATTTTAACATAATCTCTCAGCCAGGGAAAAGCACACAGTGACATTTGTTAATATACAACTGATTTGAAAACACCACTAAAGACTTTCCTGGGAAACGTGTGGAATCTTCTGAGTACACAAGTGTTTTATTCACACATAAATATGATAACTGAACACATCCTGAGGGCCTGCTCTCAGCCCCGAGTTCAGGACACTCCCACCATGTCCCTGACACATGAGGAAGGTGCTCACTTCTCACGTGGAAGGACAGGCAGTGCAGCCACTCAACGGTGCAGCAGGGAAACAAGCCCCCGTTTTCTTTGGCTGCACTGCTGTGTCCGTCGTGGAATTAGACCCCAGATCTTCTCAACATAAAGGGAATGGGTGTTCACCGTACAAGTAACATCTGGTACAAATAAGGCAAGATCCAGAGCAGAGGGGAGTCAGCGTCGGTCAAGCTCAACCACCGTGACAGCCTCCATGAGGGGCCTGGAGGGCACACCGGGGCTTTGCACAGCCCAGACCTGTGGGTCTCTGACCCTAGAGTCTGATCCACAATTGCAGAGAACAGGAGCACATGTGTGGAGGCCAGGGCCTCTAAGAAAATGGAAAGGGGAATTCGGTGTTTAGTTTGACTTGACTGACTGGGCCGGTGATCAGAAAAATAAGCTGGAAGCTGTTGCCCGTCAAGCCACTATGCATTGCTCCATCCGTATGGTGGCTCCAAACCCTGAGAGTAATGGCTGCTTCATGTGTACCTTCCAGTTGTGACATGAGTTAAGGAATTGGTGAATTCTAACCCAGAATCATAAAGACAGGGATTCTGGGACATATACCTCCATGCCTTACCAACAATGAAATGACACCATTCAGCAGAACCTCATCAACCTGTAGATTTCATTGACCTTTCATCAAACATGGGAAAAGTAGCACAGTGAGGGGATGAGAGGGAGATGGATAAGATGGATAGGGAGATTGCATGTGTATATGGGAATAATAAAGCAGAACAGTAAGATAAGTATTTCATATAACACTGGACATTAATACCTAAATTATAAAATATATACAAGGCACATAGAAACACATACACTGGGTTCAGGAGTCTGCCCCCGAATTTCATGTCTACCTGGAACCTCAGAATACAACCTTATTTGGAATAAGGTCTTTGCAGATGTAATTGTTACAGAACGCAAACACAGGTTTGTTACCCGATGAGCAGGAAAGCCAATAACTGAAATATCAGGCTTCTAGCAAGGAAAGAGGTTTCTTATCAAAAGAGCCAGATGAGGAGATAGGAGTTAAAGCTCCAATCTACCTCCTGGAAGGGAAAAAGGTAGAGGTTTTTATTTGGGGTTTTAGGAAGAGGAGGGGGCTGTGGGCTGGCGTTGTAGGTGGGCGATGGGGAGCAGGTAGCCTTGCTGGCTGGCCTCAGCCTGTGTTTTGTTTTGAAGGTTGAATCTTTCTTTCCTCAACCATCTGGACTTTTCTGGTTAGTTTTCATCCTCCGCCTACATTCGGCTTTGCGAGGCTGAATCTCCTTTCTTCTTGATGTCTGGACCTTGACTTCTTGGGGAAAACAGCTCACTCACGTGCTAAGGAGGGACACAAAGGCCGGGTTAGTTTTAAACAGCTGATTATGCTGAATCTGCACAGATGCAGTTAGCAGAGCTTAGCTCAAATTTTTCCTCTTTTAGCTCATTCATTCTTGGTTTCATAATCAAGATGAGGTCACAGTGGATTATATGAGGTCCTAGTATCCTTAGAAAAAGGGGAAAATTTGGACACAGGGCTGCACAGAAGACAGATATGTCTTCACCATGTGAAGACAGAGGCAAAGATTGGCGTGACCTGCCTACAGTCAAGGAAGGTAAAGGATTCTTGGCAACCACCAGAAGCTGCGAGTGGCTGGAACAGATGCTCCCTCTGAACCTCCAGAGGGAGCCAACCTGCTGACAACCTGATTTCAGAATGCTGCCTCCAGAACCCTGAGGGCATCACTTCCTGTTGTTTCAGCCCCCCCCCCCCCCGTGGACTTTATTCCGAGCAGACCAGTGCTGTTCCTAAGGAGGGCGTGGGCCTTGGATATTAGGGGCACAGCCAGAGGCCAGTGCACCTGGAGCAGAGAGAGGAGGAGAACGGCAGAGGAGCGTGATGGGCTGGTGCTCACATCGTGTCATGATTCACTGGCCATGGGAGACTGATGCTGGTTGTGAGTGACTTGGAGCCTACAAGTGGCCTGAGGAGGCAGCTTCACCGGATCCCTCTGTACCTTGAGAACAGACACGGGGATGATGCTGCCATTCAAGGTGCGGGTCAGACTGGGCTGGTACCTGTGACACTGATGTGCCAGGTTGGAGCCCTGATATAATCTGAAGTTAGAGCCGTCAGAATTTCTTGATGGCTTGAAGGTGGGGTGAGAGGAAGGGTGAGGAGTGACTCCATTGTTTTGTTCAGAAAAAACTGGCATGATGGAGTTGCCATCAGTTATATGTGGGTCATCACCCATGGAGAAGGAATTTGGTGAAGTGTGAGGAGTTCAACTTGGAGCCCGTCAAGATGGAGATGAGATGAGGACAAACCAAGGCAGAAGAGAAATGTATAAGGATGTCACTAGATTTTACTACAACTTACAAACTTACTACAAATTTTAAAGAATGTCACTAGAAACATTGGTTTTAATAGCAATAGCAGCCAAAAGAGCTGGCTGCCAGTAGTGGAAGGAGGACACTTAAATGGTGTCATCCTATAGGGTAACAATGGATGAATGAAGTGAACGAAGTGTGAAGGTATGGAAGACTAAACACTCTTGAACAAAAGACATTTGGTATAAAATGGTACATACCGTTTGATTCTACTTACATGCCATATAAAACAGGTGACATTGTGTACATAGGTGATGAAACTATAAAGAAACAAAAGGAAATCATCTTTTAAACGTTTGGGACGTTGGTCACTGTGAGAGGACAGGGTGGGGTCCTGACGGGCCCTCAACCTGAGTGGGATGTGGCTGGGACGGCAGCCTCTCCATCTTGTCCAGGTTGGGAGGTCATGGGTATTTATTCTGTAATGTTTCAGTCAAATGCACGTTTTATGCATCTTTCTGCAGATATATTTTACAGTAAAATGTTAGGATATCGACTAATATAACTCAGTACGATACCATGTTGAAAAAAATTATCTCAAATTATCTCAACAGATGGAGGAAAAGCATTTTATACATGTCAACATTCACCCATGCAAATATTTAGTAATTTAGGAATAGATGAGAACTTTCACCACCTTTTCAAGGGCATCTTTGAGAACATGTTTATGAAAGAACGCATGTGCAAGTGGTCAAAATTCACTCGTTCAATAATATTATGTACAAAACAAGAATGCCCCGGCCCCAGCCCCCTTCAGCATAGACTATTCATCCAGCCAGTGCCACGAGGAACAGGGGTACGCATTAGAAAGGAGGAAAAAGTCACTTGTGCCATAGCTGGAACAACTGTGTGTTTACAACCTCCAAAGTATCTAAGGGGAAGCAGAGAAAAAAGATGATCGACAGCTTGTCAGGATGCGAACCCAATAGAAACATAAACGTCATTCCATTTCTAATCACTGTCGAGAAGAAGTTGACCGATTTGAAAGACAACGTGTACGAAAGCACAAAGAAGTTATTAAGTACCAAGTAAGTCTAAGAAGGCTGTAGGAGAAGTGGACCTAAAAATTTTAAAATGAAACTGAATGACATCAAAGGAGGCTCAAAGAAAGGCAAACATGGAGCAGGTTCCACGAAAGGAGAGAGCGGCGTCAACACGGTGTCCGTATTTAATAGATGTATCGTTTTCACAAAATCCTGTTACTACTACAGTTCTTCTTAGAAAGGCCAGAAACCTTCTAAGCTTTATAAATAAGAACAAATGTTCAGTGACAGCCGTGCTGTTCTGAAGAACGAGGTGGAGGAGCCCTAAAAGGACAAAGCATTAAAACCTGTTATGCCGGGAGCATCATCATGAAAGCACAGAAGTATAGTGGGAGCACGTTCACAGAGGCAAGGACCATTATCACTGAAAGTGGAAACTGTTACTTTCAACTTCATGGCCTTTCATGTTAACACAGTGTCCAGGGACATGTGATTTATCAGAAGCTTCTTCCCAGGTGCAGGACTTGAAAGTGGCTCTGCTGAGAAGCCCCCCAGCAGACTGTCCTGGGGACCCAGTGAGGGAAGGAAACACGGACAAACCTTCACGAATTTGGATTTGTTAATGATTTCTTAAACATCACACCAAAAGCAAAAGCAACACAAGGAAAAACAGATCAATTGGACTTCTTCAAAATTAAAATCCTTTGTGCATTGAAGGACACTACACAGAGAGTAAAAGGACACCCCACAGAATGGGAAAGTCATATATGTGGTAAGGTTTTGTTTTCCAAAATACATAAATAACCCTGACATCCTCACAACAAAAATGCCAACAGCTCAGTTAAAAAATGGGCCGAGGACTTGAATTGACACTTCTCCAAAGAAGATAGACAAATGGCCAATAAACTCTTGAAAAGATTCTTGGCATACGAGTGCTCAGAGAAATGCAAATCAAAACCACCAGGAGATACCACTTCACACCCATGAGGAAGGCTAGAATAAAAAAATCAGGTAACTGGGGCCAGCCCCTGGGGCACAGCGGTCAAGTTTGCATGTTCCACTTCTCAGTGGCCCAGGGTTCGCAGGTTCGGATCCCGGGTGTGGACATGGCACCGCTTGGCACACCATGCTGTGGTAGGCGTCCCACGTATAAACTAGAGGAAGATGGGCACGGATGTTAGCTCAGGGCCAGGCTTCCTCAGCAAAAAAGAGGAGGATTGGCAGCACTTAGCTCAGGGCTAATCTTCCTCAAAAATAAAAGAAAAATCAGGTAACCACTGTTGCCAAGGATGTGTGGAAATTGGAACTCTTCTACTCGGCAGGTAGGAGTGTAAAATGGTGCAGCCACTGTGGAAAAGAGTTTAGTGGGTCCTCAAAAAGTTAAACATAGAATTTCCATATGACCCAACTATCCACTCCCACCTATGTTGAAACAGGCACTCACATTGTACATGAGTGTGCTGTGCATCACTGTTCAAATCAGCCACAAGGTGGAAACGTCCCAATGTCCATCAAGGGCTCAATGGAAGAACAAAGTGCAGCACATACAAAGGATGGAATATTATTCAGCCATGAAAAGGAGTGAAGCACTGCCACATGCTGCCCCATGGATGAACCTTGAAAACATTACGCTGTGTGAAAGAAGCCAGACACAGCAGGCCACGGAGGGTATGATTCCATTGATATGAAATAGCCAGAACAGGCAAATCCATAGTGACAGAACGCATTCTGGTGGTGGCCAGGAGGTAGGGTTATCACGGATATTATGGCCTTTAGATTTGTTTTTAGAAATGGAGAAATACACATACGATAATGTTCACAATTTTAAGTATAAAACTCAGTGATTTTTTGTACTTACACAAATCTGTGCAATATCACATTGTGAAAGCTGACCTGTGTGGAGTCACAGTGAAACAGCGGGAAGAGTCATGTCAGAGTAATTGCCTTGCATGGCTTGTTTTCTGTATCTTCAAAGTGGCCCAAACCATCACCGTTCCAAGAAGTCAGGAAGGACGAGAATACCGTGTCTGTAGGGGCTGATGAACTGGGCTTTGCTGTTGACCGAATCTCAGGCCAATCTATGAAGCAGAAACCCAGCCTTGCTCATCCAGCGCCAATGAACTCGTCTTCACTACAACTCACCTCGTCTTCCTCCCTTTTTCCCATAAAAACCCTGAGCCCGTGTCCTGTGCTCGGGACACAATTTGGGTTTCTACCTGAATCTGTGCTCCCTGAATTACAATTCTTTGATCCCCAAATAAACGCCTCTCTGCCTCTCACTTTGACTCTTGATTTTTAGGTTAACACTATACAATCTGAATAAGGAAACATAGCCTTTTACATTTCAAAATCCTCTGGGGACCAAGTGAAAACCTGATGTGACATCAGTTTCCTGGCAGTAAACGCACACGCGAGGATTCTAACATCTCACACCGTGGCTGTGCTGAGACGAGTCCTGGATGCAGCTGCGGCCGCGGGGTTCCAGCCCCAGCTCTTTCTCTTGGCAGTTTTCTCAGTTTTCGTTTCTAGTATTTTCACTCTGTTGTAAGGTGCATGCACACGAAGGATTGTTCGGTACTTTTGGAGAATTGGCCCCTTTGTCATTATGCAACACCCCTCTTTATCCCTGAGAGCTTTCCTTCCTCTGAAGTCGGCTCTGTGTGAAGTGTCATGTATCTTCATCCCTTTTCTTTTATGTGCCCTTTTATATTTACAATGAGTTCCTTGTAGACAACACACACTTGTGTCTTTTTTTTTTTTTTGAGGAAGATTAGCCCTGAGCTAACATCTGCTGCCAATCCTCCTCTTTTTGCTGAGGAAGACTGGCCCTGAGCTAACATCCGTGCCCATCTTCCTCTACTTTATATGTGGGACGCCTCCCATGGCATGGCTTGCCAAGTGGTGCCATGTCCACACCCAGGATCCAAACCAGCGAACCCTGGGCTGCCGAAGCAGAACATGTGCACTTAACTGCTGTGCCACTGGGCCGGCCCCTGGTCTTTTTTTTTTAATTAGTGAGGACGATTGGCCCCAAGCTAACATCCATTGCCAATCTTCTCTTTTTGCTTGAGGAAGCTCGTCCCTGAGCTAACATCTGTGACGGCGTTCCTCTATTTTGTATGTAGGATGCAGCCACAGCATGGCTTGATGAGCAGTGTGTGGGTCTGTGCCTGGGATCTGAACCCACAAACCCCAGGCTGCCAAAGCGGAGCGTGATAACTTAACCGCTATGCCACTCGGCCAACCTCCCTGGTCATCTTTTAATTATATGAGCTACAGTGATTGAATACATTATTGCTGTTACTACCGCAGACCATTTATTATGTTAGATCAGTCCAAAATAGTAAATACATAATTTGCTTCTTCATTCTCTTCCTTTATGCAGATCTGGGTTTCTGACTTCTATCATTTTCTCTCTTTGAAAAACTTCTAACATTTCTCGTGAGGCAGGTCTGCTGTCTACATATTCCCTCAGTGATCTGCCCAGGGGTAGTTTCATGACATTTATTCAGGTGGATGTCCTCTGAGCTTCCTGCATCTGGGGTTGGTGTCTGACTTTATGTAATTTTGTTGCGTTAACGTTTGTCAATTAGAGCCCCCAGGGTGTCAAATGGTTGGTGAATTCAAACCAGAATACCCTCTGTGGGGGTCCTGTCTAAGGGGCACACACAGGGAGGCCCTGGGACGAGGTTGATCACAGGGGCCTTTGGGAAGTTGCATCAGGAACTGACATTTGTGTGTGACTCTGGGGGTTGCTGTCTAGGGCACGTATTCCAGGAGGGGCTGGTGTCCCTTCGAGGCCCCCGGAGGCTGCTTGACCAAACAGAATGGGTGTCAAGGCAGCAATCCCATGGAGAAGTTGAGCCAAAATGTGGACAGTCCACCCCTGATGCCTTGGCACCAGGAATAGCAACCACTTGTGAAGTGAGATGTTGAAGGATGTCGCGACTGTTTCCTGAAGCCATGGGAAAGCACTTTTCATGAAGGCGGCAGTGACGAGGCCTGTGAACAGACTCAATGTTTCAAATCCCTCTCTCAGCCATTGCCCCTGGTGGAGGGCTAGAGCTGTGAGGACATCTTAGGGACCTCAGGGAGTGTGGGAATGAGCTGACATATTTTAGTGATATTCTGCCCGACCTGTATGTCTTGAGACATCTTCTGGAGGTTGGCCTGTAGCTGTCCTGAGTTCTTAATGTCCACGCAGCAAGAGGTTCCCTGCAGAGAACAGATTCCATGCCACCATAATGCCCGTGGATTCTTTTTGTGGACAGCGGCTTCACAAAGCAGAGATCACCCTGCTAAACTACGAGAGGATGCTTAGAGCGCAACCCTGCCAGGCACATGCGCTGACTTGGTTACAGCGGGATGGCCATTCAGCCTGGGATGGAATTTGAGGCGTGGTTTAAGGAGGGAGCTATTCATGTCAGTGTCACCTCCGCTGACACCATTTAATGTGGAGGGAGGTGAGCTCGGGGCCAGAATCTGTGCCCGGTGGCATGCTGGGACCTGGTGCTCGGCGTCCTGTACTGCGCTGGAGCATCTGGCTGATTTGTCCCAGTGCTTCTCCTGGGGCAGGGTTAGGGCCCAGGGGTCCAGTAGCAACCCTACTATCCGGATAAGAGGAAGAGCCACATCCAGGGAGAGTGTTTGCCTTTGTCTGGCTGGTGGGGCGTCCCTCGGGGTCAGCAGTCTGCACACTGACGTGGGGCCGAGCGTGGCCGCCGTGCAGGCTGACGTTCCTCACTCTGTCTCTGGCAGGTGGGGGGGCCTGGCCTGAGTCCGCTGATTGTGGCTGCTGGGCCCCAGGGTTTCTGTTTAGATGACATTTCCTAATGGGACTGGCATCCAGAGGTGGAGGGCGTCTCGTCCTCTCTCTGAGATGCACGTGGTTTTGCTAGTGGGTCCTGGTGCTATCATTTCAACTTCTGCAAAATTTTTGATGAATCTGCTAAAATTAGCTAGCTGTTATAATCCGAATGATGAGGCAGTGCTCCTGGCCTTAGCTTGGCGGCCGCTGCTGAGCCACCGTCTGGGACAATGAAATCCACGTAATCAAGATCTCTAAGCAATTTCATAGGGGAGTCCCCCTTGGCTATTATAACTGCTTCTATTGCACAGTCCGCCCTCCATCAGGTGGCCAGTGTGTGGAAGGTGGCGAGACAGGGGGCAAATCAAGATGAGAAGGGAGCGTTCGTCCAGGGACGGGATGTGAATGATGTCCTCCCTGGTGTTGGGAGATCCGGGATTGATGTGGGCGGTTCGGAGACCTGAGGGCTGCGAATTGAGTGCTATTAGAGACTGGGGTAACCCTCTGTCCACTCGGGGGACCACAGCTGTTTGAAGCCCGAGGAGCAGGTCTTGAGTGGGCCCGTGTGCTTCTCCACACATCCTGCCACTTGGGGCCCGTGAGTTGGGTGGGGATTACAAGGCGGCATGTTTTAGAGCCCAGGACTGAACTTGGGAGGTGAAATGAGTACCTTCATCTGAATCTGAAATGTCTGGTGGGCGAAAGGGGATGAGCACACACCCGGTCAAGAAGAGGACACGATGGGAAGCAGCGTTTCTGGAGGAGCGGCCCGCAGGAGTCCACTGAAGGTGTCCATGATGGTGCTTGCGTACCTCCTCGCTCCAGCAGAGGGTGGCAGCGGTCCAGTTCAATCCATTTCCCTTCCAGAATAAGGTCTGTCGCCCCAGGGCACATATCCTCACCTGGGAGACTTCCAGAATTTCATTTGGGAGCAAAGGAGGCCATTATCTGCCACCACTTTGGCTAAGCCAAGGTAAGGAGGACTGTCCGCCTGTGTACCCACTGAATGCTGTCACCCACTATGGTCTGATGTCACATGGACCACTCAGCTGAAGGGTGTGGTGTCTCTGGAATAGTTGAGACAAGAGCTGTGTTTGGTCCTCTGGGAGGTGGCTCACGTGGGGCCTTGGAGCAGATGCACGGTTTGGAATAAGGAGCCTATAACGTTATTATTGTCTGGTTCTGGTGTGTGGTGGCGTGTGTGTGCAGTCATGAGTGACCACAATCGGTGTGAGTTGGCCATCTCTTTCCAACTGGAGACACCCCAGACAGGCTTTCCCTGAATCATGAAATGATACCTTGGCCATTGTCCAGTCCACACTGCAAGCCCACTGGCTACTGCTCAGGGGTCCACAGAAACGTGTGCCCTTGGGAGCCTCCTTTTGATGACCTGTCGTACAGCCAGGCATACTGCCACCAGCTCTGCCAGTTGGGCCGAGCCAGGAGAGCCCTCCTCCACGAGGGATGTGCCGCCAGCATGGTGACATGCCCTGGGCTTCCAGTAGACTGCGCTGTGCACAGTGCTGGTGCTGTCATCGGGAAAGCACACCAACTCCCTTTCCACGTCAGGCAGTGGTCCCAAGGGCCTCCCCAAACTGTGAGAGGCCAGCAGTGGGGGCACCACAAGCCGCAGCTCCATGTCAGAGGGCAGGGGCTGAGCGTGGGGGGTGCCACATCCTCCTGTCACCCGGAAAGGCCCTGACGACAGGTTTAGCCTTTTCCTGGAGGTAGGACTTCCATTTTAAGTGCGAGGCCTTGTGGCCACGCCAAGCCTCTGCTGGGCTGAACCCCTGACCTAGGGCAGGATGGAGACTTGTCTGTGCAGCAGTACGGCCTGTTAATGCCTCTGTCTCTGAAAGGGCCCAGCAGGCTGCAAGATGTGGGGCTCGAGTGGGCTGTACCAGGCCGCTGTTGGGGCAGGTGTTTGGTCCAGAGCCCACGGACAGCCAGGTGGGGCCATGCTGAGTCCAGAGACTCTGTGAGGCATCATCAGGCATCGCCAATAACTCAACTCAGACGTCTGAGCCCAGAGGGACTGGGAGCGGGCTGCTGTGTGGCTTGCTGCACCTGCTGTCAGGCAGCTTCTTGAGGTCTCCCCAACAATAGAAATGAAGAAGCCAATTTGTGCGTAATGGCATAGATGGGCCTGAGTAGAATGCATAAGTGTGGCATGTGTTGCCTCCAAAAGGTAAAGAGACCTACTGGGTGCTGTGTCTGCCAGTGTTGTGGGCAGCCCGACTGGGAGGAGTTGATGTCTTTTTTTTGTTTTGCTGAGGAAGATTGGCCCTGAGCTAACATGTGTTGCCAATCTTTTTTTTATTTGTTTCTCCCCAAAGCCCCAGTACATAGTTGTACATCCTGGTTGTAGGTCATTCTAGTTCTATTATGTGGGGCACCATCACAGCCTGGCTTGATAAGAGGTGTGTAGGTCCATGCCCAGGATCCAGTGGACCCCGGGCTGCTGAAGCAGAGTTTGCAAACTTAACCACTCGGCCATGGAGCCGGCCCCCAGTAGATGTCTCATAGTGAGAGGAATTTCACGGCCCTCAGCTGACCACACAAGGCCAAGAAACTTGACAGAAGTGGCCGATCCTTGGATCTTATGTGGGGCAAGGGCCCCTCGTCTCTGCTGTAAATGTGTTATCAGGTATGTCTTTCTGGATGGCATCCTCACAGGGCCCCTGTAGTAGAATGTCATCTATATAATGTCAGTGGTGGCCATGGGCCAGCTGAGTGAATTTAGATCTTGGCCACATAGGTTACATGCGATGGGAGGCTGTTTAGATAACCATGGGAAGTGAGGAAACCCTGGGCTTCCCGAAAAGTGAGAGCAAACTGAGGTGGTCTTCAGTCATTGGGACCAAGTACAACATGTTGGCTAGATCTAGGACAGCAGTATAGGGGCCCTGAGCCTTCTGGGTGTCACCTGTCATCTCCCTAATATTGAGAATGGGAGCTGTAATGGTGGATCCTGTGCATTGAAGTTTCCAGTCGTTAATCTCCATGCATGGGTGGCTGGTTCCAGCAGTGGCAGACAGATGGGGCTACTGCAGGGCGAGATGGTGGGCCAGGGACTCCAGTGTCAAGCCTATCTTTAACCACACACCTTGCTCCACCTGACGCTGTGGCGTATTTCCTGTTTGTGCTGGAGGAAGCAGTTGGTCAGGTTCCCATTTGGCATTGCTCCTGGGCAACTGCAGGTGCAACTCAAGCCATCCTGTTGGTGATGCCAGTTGTTGTAATTTTGTTCAATCAACATTTAAGTGGAGCCCCAGGTCAATAAGAGAGCACAAGGGAACTGAATTAGGGAGGCTATTTAGTCCCATTAGGAGCTGGAGGGAGAGGGGCCCCACAGGAGGGCAGGGCAGGTGCATGCAGAGAGTGTCTCCTGCGGAGGGAACACAGCTTGTGTTCCATTCTGACCCTCTGCCTTTGGGGTGGGTTGGGATCCATCTCACTTCAGGTTGGTAGTGACGGTGGCACCTGCTCCCTTGGTGCTCCCCCAGTCACACCCTCTCATGTGCAGCAACTGTCTCTCTGGGATTTGGGTATAACACACTTTTCCAAGCCTTCCTGCGCCCCCTGTGGCTGCACAGACCTGGCCATCTGGTAAAGTAAACAGAACAGGTACAGAGTCACAGCCTCTAAGCAAATATTCAGTGAGCCTCCTTCCAACTTCATACATTCTGAAGAGCGCTGGAAGCAAAGAACTATAACTTCACAAGGAAAACATCCTCTGGGTATTTAGAAGGGAACTATTTGGAGAAAAGGTTTGAATTAAGGATTTCATGGTTCTGATATGAAAAAGCAAGAGTCCCATGGAAAATGTCAGGCAAGGGCTCTAAGCTATCCTCTCAGTTAATGAAAATGAAACATGACACTTGTAAGTAAAAAACAGATTTGAAAACCTAGGTAATGAGCTTGCTAAGAAACAACATAGGGAACTATATTTGACCAAAACTGCACATTGTTCTGAATCACATATACAAAAAGTGAAAAAACACTGAGTAATCACATATAAAAATGGAAAGCAAGAAAGCGTACATTCATCATTTAGACAGAAGTCAGCTGTAAGAGAAAACTATTACAAGCTGCCAAATATATTTACACTGTTGATTGCAACCATGGAAATATCCAGAAACAAGAAATGCAGGGTCAGTGCAACCAAAGAGGGTCCATGATGGGGGAGCTTGTGGGAAAGTCTGTGGAACCTGCTGCCTCAGAGAGAACCAACGTCAAACATGGTGTTTGGCTGGGGCTGTTCCAGATGGGCAGAGCCATAAGTCAGAAAAGTGTGCTGTGACGCAGGCCTCCGAGGGTCCCATGCACTTCTGTCTCCTGATGGGACAGGAGAACTGAGAATTGTGGCTTCTCTACTTCTGCTTTCCAAACCTCATGCGTCTTCCTCTGCTCGTGAATTTTAACTCAGAGCCACAAACAGAAGGACTCTGGGACACATGGTTTCCCACCTTCCCCAACGTGACAGCACAGTTCAGTAGAAGCATCTGGACTCCAGCTCCATCTTCATGCCACAACTCTCTCTCCTGAACTCAAGGCATTGTGACAATTTCCAAACAAGATCAAGGAGAATGACCACAGGTCAAATTATGAACAGAACCAGATGGGACTGTCGATCTTCCCACAGTTACAAACTTCTTTGAGGAACACAGATGAGGTATCCACTAACAACAAACAAATGTGGAAGAATCACCTTTCAATAATGAAGGAAGAGCAAATATTGAGTCAGAAAATTCCAGTATCAGCAGCAGACACTGTTAAAAGAGAATTCAACAATACAGGTCTCACATCACGATTGCATACTAGGAGCATAAAGTAAGAATGAAAACATAGTTCATCTAACATCATATCAAGTTGCACATGAATAAAAACAGAAAAAACAAAACCCACTTATCTCCCCTGGATCCAAAAGACACTGTAATGGAAATGAGACAAGTTTTATATAATTGTACAAATATTTAAAATCCAAGATGAGAACACATATGTAGGACAGATGAAGGGGACATAGATATGTATTACCTTCAGAGTTCAGATTAGCAACACGAACTGGCAGTCAACACACTGGTGATCCCTACTATGGATGACGAGACACTTACAAAGGCAGAGCCATATGTATATCAATTAAAAGACTTCCGTCCTGCAATGAGTCTTCATGTACAAAAGAACTGAAATGGTACATGTGACGGTTTCCCCACAGTTTTCCTATTTATAACATTTCTCTCTAGTGTGTCTGCTCACATCTACAGCAAGCTTTTAAGGCAGAATAAAGGTTTTCCCCCAGTCTTTGTATTTGGATTTTCTCTCCAGCATGTGTCCTCATAGGTTTCAGGGATACCTGTAAGCTCTGCACCTTGCTGACATTCATAGGGTGTGCCCTGTGTGTGTTCTCAAATGTACTTGAAGGTTGGAGGAAAACCTGAAGGCTTTCCTACACTGCTTACATTCATAGGGTTTCTCCCCACTGTGGATCCGCACGTGTCCTCGAAGGGAGGAGTGACCGGTGAAGGTTTTCCCACACTGCTGACATTCAAAGGGTCTCTCCCCAGTGTGCGTTCTCACATGTTCTCGTAAGGACAAGGAGTAACTGAAGGCTTTCCCACATTCCTTACATTCGTATGGTCTCTCTCCACTGTGGGTTCTCACATGATCTCGAAGGGCAGTGTGACGACTGAAGGATTTCCCACACTGCTGACACTCATAGGGTCTCTCCCCACTGTGGGTCCTCTCGTGGACTTGAAGGAAGAAGTGATGGCTGAAGGCTTTCCCACAGTGCTGACACGCATAGGGTCTCTCCCCAGTGTGCAGTCTCACGTGCACCTGCAGGGATGCAGAAGAGCTGAAGGCTTTGCCACACTCACTACACTCATAGGGTTTCACTCCACTGTGCACTCTCACGTGCCTTTGAAAATGGTGAGGCCTCTTGTAGGCTTTCCCACAGTGCTGACACTCATAGGGTCTCTCCTGACCGTGAGATCTCACATGTTGCTGAAGGGAGGAGTGACAACCGAAGGCTTTCCCACAGTGCTGACAAGCATAAGGTTTCTCTTTATTAGGAGTTCTTACATGTTCTGTACGACAGGAGTAAGACATAAAGACTTTCTCACATACGTCACACACCTTGGTTTTCTGTCCATGGTGACCTCTGTCATGTTCCTGTAAGGATGAGATATAAGTACAAACTTTTCCACGTTTCTTACACTCGAAAGATTTTTTACTACAAAGACTCTTCACGTGTCTCTCAGATGCTCTCCCAGTATCCCAATGTCTTCTACAGGGTTTCTCCACAATGTCTGTTTCCACATGAGTGCTAAGGCACGAGACACAACTGCAGGCCCGTCCACATTCCTCACATGGATGAGCTTTGTGTCCAGTGTGAGGTCTTTGCCGATTCTTTAGGAGACAACAATCTGTGAGGGCTTTTCCACACTTCGTGCATTCATCATGTTTAACTCTAGTCAGAGACTTCTCACACACAGGAAGGTCTGTAATCTGGTTCAGGGTTTCTCCACAGCCATCACCTCCACTACTTCCATGGAGACTCTCCAGCAAATGGCTCCTGTTCAAAATAGGAAGCACCCTGT
This sequence comes from Equus asinus, assembly GCF_041296235.1. NCBI lineage: Eukaryota > Metazoa > Chordata > Mammalia > Perissodactyla > Equidae > Equus > Equus asinus. The sequence continues at coordinate 13,484,557 of NC_091809.1, forward strand.
GAGGGATTGATGGTTATAAGTGATTTCTTTATGATTGATTTATTGACGGTTGTTAATGATTCTTTTGATATGCATTTGTCATTTTCAGTGAAAAGGAAGGTTTTTGGCACTGTTTGCATTGTTACAAAGTAGAAAAGGTTAATACTCTGACTGAGGCCTCAAATACAGCAGTAACTTTCAGTGTTTACTACACACGGTGTTTCCTGATCACTGTTTCCAACTGAATTCTATTTCAGACGCTCAATATCTACATCTCATTTATGAAAATCTTTGTGAAAATTCTCTCAGGACACAATTGTTTAGCTGGTTCTACTTTTTCTTTCATTTCCAGTCAGTCTAACCCACTGCTGAGACCCCTTCCTCCTGTGGGAATGCCACTCACCTCACACGCCTCTCCTGGGTTTGCTGATCTCCAACATTCTGAAATGTCCAATTTCCTCCAAAAGCAGAGCAGAAATCATTTCTGATGAATTTTACTTTTTTCTTTTCACTGGATATTTTATTCTCCGAAATATTCCACTGAGGAACTGATCCACTGGTTTTAACTTGAGTGCAACAATCTGCAACAATGGGTAGCACAGTTTAATTTCTTGGGAAAGAAATGGATACAGGAAAGAAAAGAGACCATATGTGGATTTCTTTTCATACGCTGACCCAAAAATGTAAACAAATTTTATGAAGAAGAATGGACATGCCAGGAAAGAAAAACTCTGCGGACCTCGGCTATCTGGGACTTTGGGGAGAGCAGGGTCAAAATGGAATGAGTCAAAATGGCAGCCTGTTCACTAAGAAATACTTCAAAAGACATGGAGAGGGATGTGGAAATAAATATTATCAGAAAAGCAAGATAGCAAGGAACTGGGCAAAGGCAGACCCCCCAATGCTCCCTGTATAAGAGGAGATACAGAAGGTCTTCCCCGGGGGGCGAGGAGGGATGACAAGTCAGCAGGGAAGCCAGGTAATAACAAACGTCACCCTTCTCAAACAGTGACAGAGTGACCTTTCTAATGTACGTGTCCAAATGTCATTCCCTCCTCCAGAGCCTGTTCCTCCCAAGGGTGGCTGCTTTCCTGGTGTGCGCAGGCACACGGACCCAGAGGGAGCCTGTGTCCACTGCCCCAGCTGCCATGGGAAATGGATGGCGTGTGCAGCAGCTGATGCACGGGGAAGAGCTGACCGTGAGAGAGGACGGAGGGGAACAAACAGCCCATGAGACGGGGCCATACGTTGGTCTTCAAGGCCAGTGAGGATGGATGAGTGCCAGGTTAATTCAGCAAAATGACCATGTCAACTGTGTATTAACACAGTGTAACTGGCACAGGGGTGGAAACCATAGAGCTGCACCAAAGGGACACTGGAGACTATATTCATGCTCATAAATTCAGACACCTCTGACTTTTGTTCAAGAGTAATAAAAAGTCCACTTAATACACGAAACTTTGTTTTCCTGGAAAAGCTGTTTGACTCTAGGTGGTTCCATGGAGGCTTGGACAGTGTCTCTCTTTTTTCAAACATGTTCCCCTTTCATGGCCCCAATAAGAAAGAAGTGTGAGAAACACCTGTTCCCTCCCAGACTCAGTGAAGGCGTGAAGCCGTCCTCACCCACGGAGGCCAGGTTCCTGCAGGTCTCCAGCATCACGTCTCTGTAGAGCTTCCTCTGAGCACCATCCAGCAGAGCCCACTCCTCCGGGGTGAAGTTCACAGCCACGTCCTCAAAGACCAGCGAGTCCTGAAACAGCCCACACGTTCTACTTCAGCCAGGCCCCATCTGCACCAAGGGGTGTGGGAGGGTGACAGCCGGGGACCTGGACTCAACTCCTAGGACTCCTGAGCTCTCACTCTCGAGGGAAATGACAATGAACGAGCTACTCAAATGCAGCATGCTCAGTGGTGCTAAGTGCTTGGGAAGCTGCAGCAAAGTGCGTCCACAACAACTGATGTCGACCCATCCACACCCATGGTTATGAGAGTATTTCCTGAGACAGAGCAGACTCTTAGGTAAGGTGAAGACTGAAAAGTGAAATCACCTTTCAGAGAACGTGGAAATGGGTACGTGGATTGATCACAAGTTACATCCTTGTCAGCTCCAGAACTGCAACCAGAACGTCAGGATGTTCTGAACCCTGAGACGTGCAGTGCGGCTTGAGCTGAACACTCTCTCCTTGGAGGCAACAGCATTGAGGACCCTGGTCTGATCCCCTCACGTCTGACAAAGGCAGAGACACGACCCCTCCCCGGGTGAGGTGGACGCTGTGGGCGTAGACGTGGGCCAGGGCCTGGGACGCCTGACGGGTAAGAGGAGAGCCTGGTTCCTGAAGAATCTCCCAAGCTGCAGGGCCTCTCCAAGAAAGAACCGAGCACTCGGAATGCGAGGAAAATGACCCAACAAAGGAGTCTCTGAAAGATCTGAAGCCAACAGAGCCAAAGGGGTCTTTAAAGAGGAAAAATAAACCTAATTAATATCTTTACAACAATATGTGGTGACACCACATTCGTGGAATAACAAGCAAACCATGATGAAGTGAAATTCAGAGATTTTTTTAAAACAAAATATATGTTCTTATGCCGCAACTAGAAGGACCCACAACTAAAATATACAAGTATGTACTGGGGGTTTTGGGGAGAAAAAGCAAAAAATATATATATATATATATATGTTCTCAAAATCTAAAGAAAACAATTCTAACTACATCAGCTACAGAGACAATGAGGCCACGTCACCTGGGACAGCAACTGGGGTTTGCCAACCACACACCTGATAGCAGACTTGTGTTTTCACTGTATTTAAGAAACTCGGATGACAACAACAAAAAATAAAAGAGAACAATAGAAAGACAAATAATACAATTAAATAACGGGCAAAGAATGTGAGCCGACGTTTCTGCTAAGAAATACAAGTGGCCACTAACCCCGAACAGATGCCAGACATCACTCACCAGGGAAATGCAAAGGAAAACCACAAGCAGGCCCTCCCCACGCCCTCCAGGATGGCTGTAAGACGGACAAACAAGCACTGGCGGGACGTGAGGAAGGTGGAAGCTCGTCCATTGCTGATGGGAACGTAAACGGTGCAGCCACTTGGGAAGACAGTCTGGCGGGTCCTCAGGGATGAACACAGAGCTACCACATCACACAGCAATTCCATGCTAGGTATCCATCTCCCCAAGAAAAGCGACAACAAACATCAACACAAAAACTAATACAAAGGTGTTCCCAGCAGCATGAGTCATAACAGACAAAATGTGGCAACAGCTCAACAGTCCATCAAGTGATTTGGAGAAGCAACATGTGGAATATTCTTACAATGGAGCACGATGTCGCAATAGGAGGAACGAAGTACTGGCCCATGGCACCAATCTATGAACCTGAATAACGTGAATGGGCTTCAGAAAAGACCACACAGAGCACGATGGCATGTACGTGAAATGTACAGAATAGCCCAATCTATAGAGGTGGAAAGGAGAGTAATAAATTGTCCAGAACCCAGGGCGGGCTGGACTGGAACACGGAGTGACTGCTGGCACATACAAGTTTTCTTTTGGGGTGATAAAAACGTTCTAAAATTAGACTACTGGGATGCCCTTTAAATAAACTTTGTGGTATGTAAACTATCTCAATTACAGTTGCTTAAAAATACATTCAACATGCTAAACACACACCCTTCTTCAACCAATGGCAATTTTATTAAAAAAAAAAATAGAACTTGGGCAAATAACAGAAAGTGTGGAAAAGGAAGAAAATGACAGATGTTTCTGAGATTCAGCAGATTGCGGAGATGTTACAAACCACGTGTGGGAGAACTCCTTCGGATTAGACACAATGGGACAAGTGTAAGGAATCGGTAAACGTCCCTGAGATGACGCAGTGAACAGAGCATCTGAGGACGTCTGTGGGCATTAAAGAAACCTAACCCATAGAGCCAGGTGTCCCCACCATCTAAATGCCAGGTTCCCGCCATTCCCAGCCCAGGGAGCAAACATTCAACAATCGGCGACTCCACACTGTAGAAACTGCAGAGCGTTACCAAGACCAGAAAGGGACAATCCTAACAATATTCACAGACGATGACATCCACACTTATACAGGTGAAAGGCTTTTTAAAAGAAATCTAACACATAAGCGCATAAACAGCACAACGCGTCAAAATCAGGTTCAGGACCAGCCTCGGCGGCCTTGTGGTGGAGTTCGGCGCGCTCCGCTTTGGTGGCCCGGGCTCAGTTCCCAGGTGCAGACATACAGCACTCCTCTGGGAGGGGCCATGCTGTGGTGGCCCACATCCAAAAACAGAAAAAACATCAAGTTCATTTTATCCAGAAAGGCAAGATGGACGAAATGTTGACTCTTCAGTGGGTATACTGTGTCCCAGCAATGGAAAGACATGCCTGTCCCCGTCAGTGTTCATCTGTGACAAGACGTGAGAGACTAGAAGGGAACACGCATTATCAGGAAAAAATGGCATCTAGAGAGACCCAGAGCCAACGTCCTACTTAACGCGAAATGTGACAGCTGTTCCCTCCGAGACCAGGAAGGAGGGGAGGCGGTGCCTGTGTGCAGCTCTGCCCCGCGAGGCCAGGCCAGCGCTGCAGCGGGGACAGGAAACGGGTAAAAGCTCTGCAAAGGGGAGAATCGACACTGCGTGGTTAGAGGGCAAGATCGGTAGGGAGAAATCCCCAAGTGCTAAGGACACATTATTAACACTTGTAACGGGCTTAGCGAGGGCGCTGGGGAGAAGTCTCACATTCACAGGTCACTTTCAGCTCCGCGTGCAGTGACAGGAGGAAAATGACCTTTTAAAGGAGATGATTTAGTCTGTTTCTCCCACTCTCCCGGGCACCCAACCTGCCGTGGCCACCAACTGTCAGGATGTGACATGTGCTAAGAAGGACCCGCAGATGGAACTGGAAGCCTTACGTGCTATTTCTCCAGGAGAGGGCAGTTTCTGGGAATTCAGTCCAGTTTCCTTTCAATATGGGGTGAAAATGGTGCTCCCAAGGCCTGAGGAACAGACATTTCCTGGGCAGAAACAGTCCAGACGCGCCCACCGCGTGTCGCCGGCGGAGCAGAGCGCGGCGGCTCCTCTCGGAACTGACACAACCCAGGGACTGTCTGAGCTGCCAAGGACAGTTCCTGAAGGGCCACCCCACTAATCCTGCGATGCGTACACGCAGCATCTCAGATGCGACTCCTAACGCGGCCCCACCACGTGAGAACAAAGGCAAAAAGAAGAGCTTCTCGAAGTGCAGAATCGTAAGACGGCAGATAGAACCGGGGGAACTGGAAGGACGGCCGGGCTGACGAAGCCTCGTAAGCACAGTTTTTCCTTTTCTGTGTTGGGAACAACCCAGCCCTTCCCTCCTGCGAGTTGTCCTGTGTGTGTCTCCTCCGCCTCCTCAGGGAACACTTCACTGCTGACTTCTGCTCACCCACGTGCGGAGGTTTGCCCCACATGAAGCAGTTCTCTGCGACACCAGCGGAGTGTCCTACACGTTAACTCAGTTCTGACACCATGTACCCGGAGATAGCGTCAGATCCCACAGGTAAGGGCTCAGGACCAGGAGGCCCCCAACCTCCCCAACGCACACTTCAGAGGCCAGTCACGAGCCTAGGTTGTCACCTGTGCTTATGACCAACGGGCTAAAGATCAGAGGTTCCAAGGACCCCTCCTTGGCTTTCATTAATTTGCTAGAGCGGCTCGCAGAACTCCGGGAAACATTACTTACATGCAGCAGTTTATTAAAGGAAGTGATGAAGGATGCAGACACACATCCAGATGGAGGGCGTGGAGCTTCCATGCCCCGTCCAGGCTCAGCACCCTCCCTCCACCTCCACCCCTCACCAACCTGGAAGCTCCCTGAACCCACACTATTGGGATTTTTATAGAGGTTCATCATGTAGGCAAGATCGACCATTAACTCCACTCTCAGCCCTTCTCCCCTCTTAGGAGAATGAGGGCAGTGCTGAAAATCCCAACCTTGTATTCGTCACTTGGTCTTTTCCGGTGATCGCACCTCATCCAGGAACCAGCCGGGAGCCCACCCAGAGTCACCTTATTAGAACGAAGGACACGCCTATCACCCGGGAAATTACAAAGGTGTCAAGAGCCGCGTGGGAGGAGCTGGGGGCAGAGACCAATATGTATTTTCTATTTTCTCACAAGCCTTTCAACACCAACTGGCTCTAAAGGTGGTGAATTGTGTTCAGATCTGGGGACAAGGAAAGAACATCCTTTAAAAAGTAACTAGTTCATAATCCTTCATGACTGTTTCCTAGTAGGGAGGGGGCTTTCTAGAAAATACGATTCTTGGTATATTTCTCAGGTAAAAACTGTTGTAAGCTGACAGTTCATAGAGAGACGTGATTTTATTAAATTATTTTCACAAACCTGCGTCATCAAAGGTGACCCTGTCGTGTGCGAGAGTACTTTATAAAGGCTGCTGAGCTCTGAAAATGGACATATATGAGGAATAATTAATAATCTGTGTTAATATATAAGATCTTATTCTACTGGGTCTATTTCTTTAAAGGCATAGGGAGCCTTTTGCAAACATTCATCCCAAAGCAGCAAAATACTGAGTTTACAGTTATCCCACCGCATGGTCCCTGGTGATGGACTCTCATCTTAAGTCAAGTCTCCATCTCGTCTTTCTCTTTATCACGGAAGCAGAAATTGCCCCAAGAAATTTAAATATTGGTACTGGAACTTTATACATTAGTCTCTTTGTCCCTCCTTTTCATTTTTCAGAAGTAAATCGCTCCTCTATAGTGAATATCTGCTTCTATTTTCTCTAGGTTTGGGTCAAGAGGTGCTTGGTGATAAGAGCTTTCAATGGCATGTGGAAGAGGAGACTATAAACGCGAATCTGCCCGATGAGCAGAGAAGTGCTGGCTCCGATTTAAAACACATCTTTCGGGGCTGGCCCCGTGGCCGAGTGGTTAGGTTCGTGCGCTCCGCTGCAGGCGACCCAGTGTTTCGCTGGTTCGAATCCTGGGCGCGGACATGGCACTGCTCATCAAACCACGCTGAGGCAGCATCACACATGCCACAACTAGAAGGACCCACAACGAAGAATATACAACTATGTACCGGGGGGCTTTGGGGAGAAAAAGGAAAAAAATAAAATCTTTAAAAAAAAAGTCATTAATGGAAGAAAATAATGGTGTATTTTGATCAGGAAAAAAATATCGTAAGAAAATAAAACGTTTGCCTTTATTCATAGGGCAAATGATCGTGTGTGGCACACCCCAGAAGACTATGAAGATCATCATAGAATCAGATTTTTAGTAAGTTTCTAGAATACAAACTCACAAAAGTTAATCTCAGAGCATTCTGAATCACTCAAAACAGTTGAAAAGTAAAATCTTAATTAGATTTTTAAACATACACTTTTAAAGCTAATTGCTATTACAACTAATTTCCTTTAAGTCCTAAAATGTGTCTAATGAAGGAGATAAAACAATTTAATGGGAAAACTCCAAAACGTTCCTGGATGACACCAGAGTGGAGTGAAATCAATGGAGGGACGGCGCGTGTCCTCGGGAAGGAGCCCTTGACATCAGCTCTCAAACAGGGGAAGAGCTTTAAGAAAATTCCATTAAATCTATGACCAGGTTTGTTTTGGGGTTTGTTTGTTTCTGTTTTGTTTAAAGTTAAGAAAACTACTTCTAAAAGCTGAAACGGAAGATAAATGGCTAAGAACATCTGATGTTTCCCATAGAAGGAGGTGGGAATTTTCCTAACAGACATCGAAGTTTTTTAAACTCCAGGGGTCAGGACAGGATGGCGACCGGAGGGACGGACAAGGACACCAATGGAGAAAACGGATGCCCTGAAACAGGCCCCCGATGTGGGCAAGTGGACCTGCCCCAGAGCAGGCGCTGCTGGGCGGTGGAGAGATGTGGACATGCTGACACGTGGGGCAGTGACGACTGGTGATCTACAGGCGAATAAGGGACCGTTTCCTGATCAACCTCACGGACAATAACCAGCTCGCTGCAGATTTAACTGTGGCAGACGAGAGGAGGACGCTGACAAGAACTTACAGGTAAATGAATTTATGACTTCAGAGTTAGGAGACTATTCTTATAGAAGAAAAAAACAGTCAGCTACAAGGAAGAGACTGAGAAAGCCGAGTCTATTATAAGTAAGAAGTGTCCACCACAGTGTAAAACAGAGTGAGAGAGATGATAAACCACGACCTGGGAGGAAATATTTGCACCACCTAGAAATGAAAAAGGATGACTGTCCAGACCATGGAAAGAAAACGTGAGAAATCAGTAAACACACAAATGAATGAGAGGTGAGAAAATGACAGAAATCCATCTGACAGAAGATGAATGTCACACGAGCAATGCGCACCCCGAGGGGAATCAGTAGAGAGCAATTTGGAATCAAAAGGAGATCCCGTTTCACACACTCGAGATGGACAAAAGTTTTAACTCCAAGTGCCGGAAATGACAGGGAATAAACACACGTGTGTGACAGTGAGTCCAGGCGCTCGGGCGCCCTGGGGTCACAGGGCGCAGACCCGGTCAAGGACACACCGGGAGGAGCAGCGCGGTGGGAGCAGCGCAGAGCAGCACCTGCTCCACAGCGACAGGGACACGGAAGGCACGAGGTGGAACCTGGTCCTGAGCTGGGCGGGGTCCCCCTGCGGGGAGGTGGGCAGGCGGCCCCTCCCACGGCGGGAGGGACAGAACCCGGGGCTGCGCTCAGCCCGGCTCCCTCCTCAGGGCGGACGCGCCCCTCCTCCCGGGCCTCCTTCTCAGCAAAGAGGAGCCGCTCCGAGCTCCCGCTCCGCCCCGTATAGACGCTCCTTTCACAGACCCTCTCACCAGCAGGGACCCCCGGGAGCCCGCCCCACGTGTGACCTTCACAGACTCACTCAGCGCGCGGCACACTCGGCTCCACCCACCCCACGCGCGATGCCGCCCGCCCGCCTGCTCCCCTCCTGCCCGGCAGAGGAAAGCCCTTTGCTGGGGGGTTCGGGGCTGGAGGACCTGAGAGGCGCCCTCGGCCCCGTCCCACCGTCTTCGGATCAGAGTCTCCGGCCCCCAGTCCGGACGGGGCTCAGCGTCAGGTCAGGGCGGGCCCACCCCGCGGCCGCCCCGCCGCCCCAGCCCTGACCGCCGGCCGGGGTCGTCCCGTCCCAGGACGCAGGTGGAACCCGGGACCCCCGACACGGACCCGGGACAAGACCCCGGGACCCACCCCGCGGCCGAGAACGGGGACTCGGGGGGACCCCGGGGGGCGCGGGGAGACCCGGGCCCGCGGCCGCTTCCAGCCGGTTCCCGCCGGTTCGAACCAGCCTCTCCCGGTCTCGGACCGGCCCGCGCACTCACCATCTCCGCCCGCACAGACCCTCCGCGCGTGCTCCCCGCGGCCCCGGCAGGTGACAGCGACGGGACGGGACACCTGGGGCCGCGCGGGCAGGTGAGCAAGGGGACGCGGCCGGACGAGAGCGACGTCCACGCGGATCGGAGCGCGCCCGCCCCCGGGCCTGATTGGACGGTGTTTCAGAGCCCGCGCACTCTGATTGGACGGTGCTCCCGGCACTCCCCCTTCTGGTGACCCTGATTGGACAGTGCCCGCCGCTAAGGCCCCTGATTAAAGTTCTCCAAGAGCCCGCCCCCTGCATCTTGAGTGACAGGCCGTCCAGACACCTGTAGCTGACCCGCCTGCCGGGGACACTGGCTCTGAGCAGAACCCAAGCGGGTAGATCTGGGATCTGCCTGCAGCTCGGCGGCTCCTCCCCTTCCTGCGTCCTCTTCCTGGTCCGGAAAGTCAGACTAACTTCCCCGGGGTGGCCAATGTGTGACTGGGAACCAGGCAAGGAAAGGGTTACTGAGAATCTGATCGATAACCAACACGGTCTGTCAAATGTTTTCCAGAGAACGAGAAACTAAATGTTCTGTTTTTCAGAAGTTGATGTCCCGGTTTTTTGCAGATGTTGCCATCTGCCAGTGAAACTTACAAGGTTGCAGCAAGACGCCTGCAAATCGCTCCAGCCCCAAGTTTCCAGAAGTTACCTCGCGCTCGCTATGGAATGGCCGGTTCCTTGCACTCGCTATGGAATGGCCCGTTTACCTGCTGCACCCGCGCCCCGACTGAGCACAACTGTTACACAGGTGTAACAAAGAAACCTGTTGGCCCCCGCAGTCTTAGGTGTAAACTCTCCACTGGCACTGGGGCCGGGGAGACACTGCTTTTGGGAAATGCCCCAGGACTCCTTCTTTGCTTGTGCAGGCAATAAACCTTTTCTTCCCCTTCTTGGGCCTTGGTCATGCTTTTCGGCTCCGCACTCACCAAGAAACGAACCCACTGAGTTCGGTCACAAATCTGGCGACACGGATCCCTGTCCCTCAGCTTCCAACAGGGGAAGCCATGGGCAGCGGCAGCTCCCTCAGGCTAAGTCCGCCACAATGCTGGGGTGGGACCTGCTGCAGGGTGCAGGGAGAGGCTCCTCTCGGCGCCTGGCTTGCCTGCCCTGCACGGCTGCTGCCCTGGACAGACTCGCGGCTGCACCGGGCCGTTTTGTCCGGGAGTTCCCCTGGAGCGGTGAGCAGCGCCGGACCCACGACTTGGCTGTAAGAGTCTCTCTGAATTGGGTGAAGAATGGTTTCGGGTATGAACTGCACAGATTTCTGGTTCCTGGGTTTGGTTCCCGTTCTGGCTGAACCAGCTAAGGTCTAGCGGACTGGCGACACCGGCATCCTGCCTGAAGGGGAGGCTGGTTGGGGATGCCTGAGGGAGAAAAACCCGCTGACCTGGGGAGAGCCCTCCACAGGCAGCTCCGAGTTCCCGGGAGGGAGGGTCACCTGCACATCCCGGAGCCCCCGTGGGGGCGTGATATTGCTAGACAGCTCCAACGGTGGTAGGAAAGTAAAGTAATGTAATGGCGTCTAGGTTAGAACTGTAGGATTTGCGTGTTTACTAACCGCCCCTTACCTGTAAGGCCAATATGGGAAATACAGCGTCCACAGCGAAGGAGAGCCCACTGGGGTGCGTCCTCCGTCACTGGCAATTGTTTGGCTGTACTCCCAGGACCAAGAAGACAATGACATCCTTCTGTAATACACCTTGGCCCCAATATAACTTGGGAAATCAGGAAAGGTGGCCAGAAAATGGGTCGCTGAAATATACCACTATCTCACACTCGGACTTTTTATGCAAGAGGGGAGGGAAATGGGAAGAAATTCCCGGCGTAGAACGCTTTATGGCTTTATATCAAAATGAAGGGCTCCTGCAAAAATATGAATTGGGCAAACTGAAGAAGAAATCTTCTGTCCCAGGAGAGAATACCTTCCCAGTGCTACGATGCCCTCCAGATGAGGAGGACCTGTTCTATCCTGCTAGGGGACGGGGCAGGAAGCCAGGCCATCCGCTCCCGCTCCCGTGGACGCATATGGCAGCCCCCTCCTGACCCTCCTAATGGAAGTCCCCCCCAGGGGCCACACCCATCCACTGCCACTCCCAACCCTGGCCCCTCCCTTGCCCGACAGCACTACCAGACACGGACGTGCTACAATCCAGGGAAGAGGCGAATTTCTTCCTGACGCCAGGTCCCGCGCGGGGGTGGGAACATTGTAAACATGCACGTGCCCTTCACCACCTCTGACCTTTACAACTGCAGGGCACATTCTCAGGGCCTGCGGGCGGACCCTGGGGAGTTCTTTAACTTGACGGGCAGATGTTCTCTACCCATAACCCCACTTGGGCTAACACACAGACGCTCCTGTCAACCCTCCTAAGAAAAAGCAGGAGGTTTAGCTGAAGCCCGAAAAGAGGCAGATAAACAGCATGGCAGTCGGCCTGATCACCAGTGTGGGGACCGGCTGAACAGTCAGTGCCTGTCGCAGATCCGGACTGGGATCCCAATAGAGTGGGGGACGAGGCAGCCTTAGGGCACCACAGAAACAGGCTCCTGAAGGGGATGCACACACTGGGAAAACCCCGTTAAAAATTAAGAGGAATTCAGCAAAGGCCGGATGAGAATCTGTCAGCCTTTCTGCAAAGACTGAGGGAATGCCTTCCAAAATATACTCCTGGCACCTGACGGGGAAGGTAGGCCAGCAGTGCTGGGACGCTATCTCCTGTCTCAGGGGGCCCCTGATGTCCGCAGGACACTCCAAAAATTGGCCAGTGGTCCTGAGACCAACCCCTCCCGGTTGGTGGAGACTGCCTTTAAGGTCTTCAACAGCCAAGATGTGGCAGGAGAGGAAAAAGAAGAGATGAAAAAGCAAACCACCTTGTTAGCAGTGGTATTGCAGTCGGTCCCAGGTAACTCAGGAGGAAGGAAGAAATCGCCATGGGTGAGTGCCCCCCGTTCCCAGGATGGGACCAAAAGGGTGGCTGTAGGGGTTGGGCCTAGTCAGTGTGCCTACTGCAGGCTGGGCGGACACTGGAAGAGGGAACGCCCACATCGTCCCAAGGACGAGTCCACTGCCTTCCAGGTACCCCTGACAACTGGTGAGGCCAAGGGGCTCCCCACTCAGCTCTCAAAATCTCCTCCCAGGCGCCCCGGGTTAGACATTGCAGGAGAGGAAATCGAGTTCCTGCTGGAGACGGGAGCCACATACTCTCTGTTGACCACTACAAAGGGCGCTGTACCCCAGAGGCGAGGTAACATCCAAGGGCTATACGGAAAAGGACAAAGGAAGCGCTTCCTGGGGCCTCTGACCCCTGAAACATATTCTAAAGTGTTAAAACACTCTTTGAATAGGTTCCAGAGCATGCAGTTCCCTTGCTGGGGAGACATCTGTTGGCACAGTTGGGGCCACCATCGGTCTACAGCAGGATGAAAGGGAAATTTGGGGTCCTCGGAACAGAGGAGCAGACTTTGTGGCGCTCCTTCAGGAGCCAAACGAGCAGCTGAGGTCACCCCAGAAAACGTTCTAACTCAAGCTGACCCCAATGTTTGCGCACAAGGGCTGGTGGGACGGGCTGTTAACGCCCAGCCTGTCAGGGTGGACTCGAGGCAGAATGACCACTGGCTGGGGTAAAACCAGACCCTTTAAGACCTGAGGCTTTAGCTGGGACCCAGCCTGTCGGAATCAGGCCGTGCAGATGCCCCTGCAACACGCCCATCCCGCCCCCTGGGAAATCCGGGAGCGGAGGAGGCCGGTTTGTACGAGCCCTCAGAGCTGTCACGAGGCTGTCAGGGACCTTCACCCGGCCGTCCCCAACCCATACGCCCTCCTAGCAGACCTTCCTAGAGATAATATCACGCCGTCTGGACCTAAAGGCTGCTTCCTTATGCACTCTTTGGGTCCCGAGTCCCAGGAATTACTCGCTTTGAATGGCAAGACCCTGAGACTCGTCAAAAACAGCAATACCGTTGGACGGTACTGCCGCAAGGCTTCAAAAATTCCCCACGCACTTCTGGAGAAATCCTGGGTAGAGACTCAAAGTTAAGCTGTGGGGCTTTTTTGCAACATGTAGATGGCATCCTTATTGCCAGCCCCACAGAGGAGGACTCGGACGGGAACACGGTTGTGGCCCTGAACTTTCTAGCTGAAAGGGGGTATAGAGTCTCTAGAGAAAAGGGGCAACTGTTAGGTATTTGGGGTTCAGGATGTCACGGGGCGCACAGCCTCCCCCAAGAAAGGAAGTTAGCCATTTACCAAGTGGCCCCTCCAACCACCGGGAAACCATTACGAGAGTTTCCGGGGATGGCAGGTTTCCGCCGCGTTTGGGTTTTTAATTTTGGATTAATAGCAAAACCCTTATATGGTGAGTTGTAGGGGCAAGAACCGATCCTAACCCTGTGAGTAGGACGAGCGATGGGAGCAGGCTTTCCAGACTCAAAGAGCTCCTGATGAGAGCTCCCGCCTCGGGGTCCCCTGATTTCACTCATCTATATGTGCATGAAAAACCAGGAGTGGTCTTGGAGTATAAACCCAAATGCTTGGACCTCTTAAGAGAGCGGTGGCCTATTTTTCAAAACAATTGGATATCACATCCAGAGGCTGGCCGCCTTGCCTGTTAATTAAAGAAGCAGAAAAACTCACTACGGGACAGCCCCTAAGTGTGTGGACCCCACATCAGGTTTCAAGTGTTTCAGAGAGGAGACGACACCACTGGCTCAGGAGTGGCAGAAGGTTGCGGTATCAGGCGACACTCCCGGACACCCCTTAGCTACTCTTAAAGCCTCGCCAGGTCCGGAATCCGCCACCTGCCTCCTGCGTCACAGGAGCCTCTGGTGCGAGACTGTTCTGAGCTGCTGGGTCAGGAGCACCGAGCAGGAGAGCCGGCCAGCATGGGGAGGTGCGGCTCGTGGACGGAATGGTCAGCGCCGGGAGGGCTGTGCCGTGGTCTCCCCTCCACGCGACCATGCCACCATGCCACCGTGGATGCAAAGGCGCTCTCCCCGGGAACACCAGCACAAAAGGCAGAACTCACTGCCCTGACGAGGGCATCAGAATTAGCAAAAGGGAAAACTGTGACCATCTATGCTGCCTCCAAATATGCCTTCTCTGTTATTCATGCTCATGGGCCTAAGCTCAGTAGACAGTAAAGAAATTAAATATGGAAGGGCCGCTCCCAGGCCCTTGTATACTGCAAAGGATGTCAGGAGGGAGACTCAGAAAAAATGAAAAGAAATCACTTGGCTGACGCAGCTGCCAAATGAGCAGCCTTAACAGAGGAAGATTTCCAGTTGGGGTTCTTCCCTCTTTACCCCTCTATAAATTTACCCCCAAATACACCCCAGAAGAAACAGAGACAGCTAAGAGGGCGGGCTTCCAGACTCTCCTGCCTCGGGGGAGGGACAATGGACAGCAAAGGAAAGGTCTGGTGGCCTAGAAACACAGCCTGGGCGAGAATGAAGTCTGCACGAGGGAAAGGAGACCCTGCGCAACTGGCTCCTGGGCATGGTGAGGACCCCGGGTTTAAAGGCGACAATAGACAAGCTAACAGAACAATGTGTCCACAGCCAACAAAATAATGTACACACCGGGCCACCGATACCGCCTCTGGGGAGAGCCGTGCCGTCCAGGGGAACCTGCCGGGGGAGGACTGGCAGGCAGGCTTTGCGGTTCTGCCAACCGCACCAGGAGGGTTTAGGCATCTTGTGGTTTTTGTGGACACCCTTACAGGATGGGGTGAAGCCTTTCCTTGTAGACAGAAAAGGCAGGGGAAGTGACAAAGGCCTTTCCCTTTATCGACTGATAAAAGCACGCATCCCAAGGTCTGGACCGCCTAGGTCAGTCCAAAGTGACAACGGCCTGGCCTACGTGTCAAGAATAGTTGCCAGAGTTTCTCCAATACTGGGAGTACAATGCAAACTGTGTGTGGCCTGGAGACCTCAGTCTTCGGGGAAAATGGAAAGAACCAACCGCACCCTGAAGGTCACTTTGGCCAAACTCGGCCAGGAGGCACAGGACAACCGGCTGAAGCTCTCGCCCATCGCGCCACCCTGCATCAAGGCTGCTCCCAAAGGAAAGCTTAAGCGGAGCCCTTTTGCGATGTTGTATGAAGGGCCCCTCTGGGCGATACAGGGTTAATAATGCCCCCGATAAGGAGGTCGAATGAGCTGTAAAGCACATAATTAACCTGGGGAGAGCGATGTCTCACCTTCACAAACACTTCCATCTGAATCCGCCTTCTCCTCCTCATCTGGGTTAAGCCGCATCCCCACGAGGTGGCAGAACGGGTGGACTTCAAAACCTGGATGCCCAGGCCCCCCAGGACCAGCTTGAGCCCACTGGGACAGGACCTTATTTGGCTTTACTAACCACTCAGTCTTCTCTCAAGATGTGACCCTTTGGATCCACCACACTTGGGTTAAAAGAGCTCAAGAGCCGGAAACCGTCACGAATCCCACCGACTCCTATTCCTATGAGCCACGATCAGACTGGAAGTTCCTGCTTGGGAAGGGTGCCAAGGATCCAGAGATAAGAAATGCCTGAGTCTGGGGGTGTATTGCAGCTTATATCCTTGTCTACCTTCCCTCACAACGGGCATCAACACAGACCCCCTTAATTCCTTGGGAAACTAACACAATTGTAAACCTTTCTAGGATTGCAGCGAAAGGTAATGAATTAACCCAATGTGGACATGCCATAGGCATCCCCAAACAAAAGTGGGTCACCTGTCACATACCCCATACAATCAGAACCCAACATGAGCCTCTTGAAAGGGTCCCCAAGGCTTTTAGCAGACCCCTGTCAACTGCAGTAGAGTTGGGCTTCTCAAGTATAAACCTAAAATGTTTAACTCTCACCCCAGTAACAAATCGCACCAGCCGTGAGGGGATAATGTGTGCGAACGGCACTTCCATCCGTGAAACCGTCTCCAATGTTCCCCAGCCACGGGCAACGGAAACCCATTTGCCATCGGCCCCATCACTCTCAGTGTCACCCATTCCTGCCGCCCCAATGAAACTCACTGGTGCCCTAAGACCAAAGGACAACCTTCTACCCCAATGCAAGTTCGGGACAGGAAGACAAAAGCAAAAGCCGCCTGGATACTGGGGGCTTCTCATCTGTCTCCCCAGGAGCTGGCAGGGGACCCACAGGCCCCAGAAAAGACAGCTTCACTCACGGGGACCGTCATCTCCCCGCTGCAGAGACAGCGCCCCCTGCTGGGGCATTGCGTTACTCAACTGGTGTGACAGCACTACACCCACAGGCCTGTGCACCCCCAGGGCGCGTCCCTCTCTGCGGCTCCCCACCCCACAGGCTCCCTGACCATCATTCCCACTCTGTGTCTTCCTTTCCCCAACCCCTGCAACAGCCCATCCGTGCTGGGATAACGTGGAATATGTGGGACGATGTCCAATGGGAGGGATGGGACCCACAGGTCTGACAACAAACAGCCACGCCCAACTCCATCCCCGGGAGAAGAGGCTGTGGGATTGATTCCGGCAGGAACCGGGCTCACAGCAGGTCTGGCTGCACCCTGGGGAGGTGACCCTAAGGAACCTAACTAAATCTCTTGAAATATCAGATACAGGACAAGCACTCTACAACATCCGGGTATCCTTCTAACTGTACCCACACTCACTGGGCTTGTCTCTCTTGATGGCGGAGCTGAAAAGCACAACCAAAGCTGAAGAAAGAGGTTGCTTGTTTGCACAAACAATGGAGAACACCCAGGATAGCTCCCAAAGCGGCGCCCCCTGCCCCAGCCTCGTGCTGGTGGAGACTTTATACCCAAGGGTGCAGAAGATGTGTTACAGCTGTGTGACAACTGGGCGCCATCAGGGCGCGTGTGCAGGCCATCACAGGCCCAGTTCACGGTATGGTTACAGAAGGAGTTCAATGCAACATGCCCATTACATAATGAGGGCAAGGAGCCCTTGCATAACGGGGTCAGCGATGCACCATCTGCAAAAACGGGACAACCACCTCTGAGAAACCGCACATTTCCTTATCTCCTTGTCTGGAAAACATCTGACAGCCCATGTTAGTTATCGATCAGGTTCTCAGTAACCCTTCCTTGCCTGGTTCCCAGTCACACACTCACTAGCCAGCGTGGTGCCAGATAACGGAAGGGCCTTCGAGCTCCTCCTGGCCGTGCAAGGAGGCGTATGTGCGATGACTAGAGGTGAATATTAAGAAAATATTTGGCCAAGCTACACACCTTCAACCAGAAAGCCAATAATACAGCTACCGAGGTATGGGACACTGGAAATGGGGCCATTCCGTCTGTAACCCGGTTCTTGCCTTTGACAGGCCCTCTTGTACTTCTGTTATTATTAATTTTTGCCCAGGCATCTTTAATATGCTAGTGAGGTTTGTTAGCTCTCCGTTGGAACAGTTCAAGTTACAAATGACAGCTCTGCCACGACGGTACCAACTGTTGCAAAACTCCTCAGGTAGGGGCCCGCCTGGTGGAGCAGCGATTAAGTTCGCACGTTCTGCTTCTGGGCAGCCCCGGGTTCACCAGTTCGGATCCCAGGTGCGGACATGGCACCACTTGGCAAGCCATGCTGTGGTAGGCGTCCCACATATAAAGCAGAGGAAGATGGGCACGGATGTTAGCTCAGGGCCAGGCTTCCTCAGCAAAAAAGAGGAGGATTGGCAGTAGTTAGCTCAGGGCTAATCTTCCTCAAGGAAAAAAAAACAACTCCTCAGGTAGCCCTGAAACCGATCTTAGCCTGGCAGAATGACAGTTTTACTCTAACTCGCCTACAACGACCCGGATCAGCAGGAAGCACTTACAGAAGACAGAACGCCAACCCTTCTCTCTCCAGAACGAGGAGTAAAATATCTCAAGGGGAGTTTGTGCCTGGGAACCAGGCAAGGAAAGAGTTACTGAGAATGATCACTGACTGACAGGGCTGTCAAGTGTTTTCCAGACAAGGAAAAACTAAACGTTCTGTTTTTCAGAAGCTGATGTTTCTGTTTTGCAGATGTTGCCATCTTGCAGAAGAAACTTGCATGCTCGCGGCAAGACCCCTGCAAACGGCTGCAGCTCCCAGCAACCAGAAGTTCCCCCGGACGCCTTACGCAACGGCGTCAGGTAACGGCATGTTCCGAATGGGTTATATAACGGCCTGCTCACCTGCTACACAGGCGCCCTGATGCACCACAGTTGTCACACAGTTGTCACAAACCTGTTATCCCCGCACTCTTGTGCATAAAGTCCACACCTGCACAGAGCTGCGGGAGACACAGCTCTGGGAGCTATCCCCAGGGCGCTCCACTGCTCGTGCAAGCAATAAATCTCTTCTTCCCCCACTTCAGCCCTGGTTGTGCTTTTCAGCTCCCACTCACCCAAGAGACCAACCCAGTGAGTTCGGTTACACTTCCCCGGCAGAGAAAAGCCCTTTTCTGGGGGGTTCGGGGCTGGAGGGCCTGAGACCCGCCCTCGGCCCCGTCCCACCGTCTTCGGAACCGAGTCTCCGGCCCCCAGTCCGGACGGGGCTCAGCGTCAGGTCAGGGCGGGCCCACCCCGCGGCCGCCCCGCCGCCCCAGCCCTGACCGCCGGCCGGGGTCGTCCCGCCTCCTCAGACCCCCCCCGGACAAGGACTCGGGTGGGAGAGGGACCCCCAGGCGCGCTCGGGACACGACGCCGGGACCCAGCCCGCGGCCGAGGGCGGGGAGTCGGGGGACCCCGGGGGGCGCGGGGAGACCCGGGGCCGCGGCAGCTTCCAGCCGGTTCCCGCCGGTTCGAACCAGCCTCTCCCGGTCTCTGCCCGGCCCGCGCACTCACCATATCCGCCGGCTTCGACTCTCCGCGCGTCCTCCCCGCGGCCCCGGCAGGTGACAGCGACGGGACGGGACACCTGGGGCCGCGCGAGGCAGGTGCGCGCGGGGACTCAACGGGACCAGAGCGACGTCCACACGCGGAAGCGAGCGCGCCCGCCCCCGGATCTGATTGGACGAGACTCCGGGAACCCGCGCTCTGATTGGACGGTGCTCCCGGCACTCCCACTCCTGGTGACCCTGATTGGACAGTGCCCCGGCCTGGCCCTGTTGGGCCCTGGAGCCCGCTGCTAATGCCCGAGATTGAACTTCTCCGAGACCCCGACCCGTGGCTGACCCGCCGGCCTGGGACGAGCTCCCCGGAGAACCAGCCCGGGAGGGTAGATCCGGGGTCAGCCTGCGCCGCGGCGGCCCCTGCTGCATCCTCTTCCCGGACCGGGAAGATCAGACTCATTTCCCTGCGGGCCCGCGGTGGATCCGTGCCCTATGTTTACTAACAAAGACATCGAGTCACGTCACCGCGTGCAAGGCAGGGTCCGGCTCTGTTTTCACACGTGACCTTTGGGGCAGGAAGCCCCGCGCGCCCTCCCCACCTCAGGGCCTTAGGGTCAGCAACCCCGGCTCCAGGACCTTGGCACGTGTGGGAATGGGAGTCCGCGGCCCCAGCCTGCAGATAGGACTGATCTCAGCAGAGCCACAGTGTGAGATGTTAGGATTCGCAGATGTGCGTTTTACTCAAGGAAATTTGTGTCACATCAGATTTTTAGTCTCAGAGAACTTTGAAAATGTGAAAGGCTGTATTTCCGGATTCAGATTATATGCTGATGGTGACACAGCTTTGGGAGTGTAAAAAAAACCCCTGCGTGTCACACTTAAAGGGGGAACATCAACGGCACGTGAATTATATCTCCATTTTAAAAACAAATTTAACGGCCATAATAGCCATGATAACCCTACCTTCTGGCCACCACCAGAATGCGTTCTGTCTCTATGGATTTGCCTGTTCTGGCTATTTCACATCAATGGAATCATACTCTCCGTGGCCTGTTGTGTCTGGCTTCTTTCACACAGCGTAATGTTTTCAAGGTTCATCCATGTGGCAGCATGTGGCAGCGCTTCACTCCTTTTTATGGCTGAATAATATTCCATCCTTTGTATGTGCTGCACTTCGTTCTTCCATTCAGCCCTTGATGGCCTTTGGCGACTTTTCCACCTTTTGGCTGTTTTGAACAGTGTCTCAACTGTGTGTACACATATGTGACGATCTGATTCAATGTGGGTGGCCATGGAATAGTTGGGTCACGTGGTGATTCTGTGTGTCACTTTTTGAGGTCCTGCCAGGCTGTTTTCCACAGTGGCCGCACCCTTTTACATTCCCGCCAGCAGCGTACAAGGGTTCCAGTTCCCCACAAACGCCTTGACACTTGTTTTCTGATTTCTTCATTCTAGCCTTCCTCATGGGTGTGAAGTGGTTGGTCTCTCCTGGTGCTTTTGACTTGCATTTGCCTGATGACTTGTGATGTGTTTATTTCGTGTGTTTATTGGCCATTTGTCGATCATCTTTGGGGAAATGTCTATTTAAGTCCTTTGCTCATATATTCATTGGGTCATTTGCCTTTTTGTTGTGGAGATGGGAGGGTTCTTTGTGTATTCTGGAGAAGAAAACCTTGTCACATATGTGACTTACAGATATGTTCTTCCGTTCTGTGGGGTGTCCTTTTACTCTCTGTGTAGTGTCCTTCGATGCACAAAAGATTTTAATTTTGAAGAAGTCCAATTGATCTGTTTTTTCCTCGTGTTGCTTTTGCTTTTGGTGTGATGTTTAAGAAATCATTAACAAATCCAAGTTCGTGAAGGTTTATCCGTGTGTTTCCTTCCCTCACTGGGTCCCCAGGACAGTCTGCTGGGGGGCTTCTCAGCAGAGCCACTTTCAAGTCCTGCACCTGGGAAGAAGCTTCTGATAAATCACGTGTCCCTGGACAATGTGTTAACATGAAAGGCCATGAAGTTGAAAGTAGCAGAGTTTCCGTTTTCAGTGATAATGGTCCTTGCCTCTGTGAACGTGCTCCCACTATACTTCTGTGCTTTCACGATGATGCTCCCGGCACAGCAGGTTTTAATGCCTGGTCCTTTTAGGGCCCCTCCACCTCGTTCTTCAGAACAGCACGGCTGTCACTGAACATTTGTTCTTATTTATAAAACTTAGAAGCAAGGTTGTGAGGTTTCCAAGAAGGACTGGTGGTAGTATTAATGGAATTTTGTGAAAACGATACATCTATTAAATACGGACACCGTGTTGACACCGCTCTCTCCTTTCGTGGAACCTGCCCCACGTTTGCCTTTCTTTGAGCCTCCTTTGATGTCATTCAGTCTAATTTCACAATTTTTACGCTCGCTTCTCCCTATAGCCTTCATTAGGCTTATTTGGTACTTAATAACTTCTTTGTGCTTTCGTACACGTTGTCTTTCAAATCGGTCAACTTCTTTTCAACAGTGATTAGAAATGGAATGACGTTTATGTTTCTCTTGGGTTCACATCCTGACAAGCTGTCGATCATCTTTTTTCTCTGCTTCCCCTTAGATACTTTGAAGGTTGTAAACACACAGTTGTTCCAGCTATGGCACAAGTGACTTTTTCCTCCTTTCTAATGCGTACCCCTGTTCCTCGTGGCACTGGCTGGATGAATAGTCTATGCTGAAGGGGGCTGGGGCCGGGGCATTCTTGTTTTGTACATAATATTATTGAACGAGTGAATTTTGACCACTTGCACATGCGTTCTTTCATAAACATGTTTTTGAAGATGCCCTTAAAAAGGGGGTGAAAGTTCTCATCTATTCCTAAATTACCAAATATTTGCATGGGTGAATGTTGACGTGTATAAAATGCTTTCCTCCATCTATTGTGATACTTTGAGATGATTTTTTTCAACATGGCATTTGGTGAGTTATATTAGTCGATATCCTAACATTTTACTGTAAAATATATCTGCAGAAAGATGCATAAAACGTACATTTGACAGAAACATTACAGACTAAACATCTATGACCTCCCAACCTGGACAAGGCTGCCGTCACAGACACAGCCCACTCGGGTTGAGGGCCCATCAGAGGCCCCACCCCGTCCTCTCGCTGCCAACAATATCCCAATCTTTTAAAAGATAATTTCCTTTTATTTCTTTATAGTTTCATCACCTATGTATGCGATAATGTCGCCTGTTTTAATTACATGTAAACAGAATCAAACTGTGTGTACCATTTATATCAAATATCTTTTGTTCAGAAATGTTTCGAATCTTCCATAGCTTTGCACTTCATTCACTTTATTCACCTATCGTTACCCCTGTGACCACACCATTTTTGTGTTGTGTTGATTCAACAGCTAGCCCCAATTTGGCGGTTCCACATTTTGGCTGTTGGGACCGATCATTCTAATAACATTCTATTTAAAAACTTTTTAAATCTAATAACATTCTTACATGGTTTTTTTTCTGCTTTAGTTTTTCCTACTCTCATCTCTATCTCAACACGCTCCAAGTTGAACCCTGCCCCACCAACACCCTTCTCCGTGTGTCACAAGTGTCAAAGACAACATGAGTGGCGCCACATTAAAATAGAGCCAGAGCAGCCATTTCAGGGGAACTGCCTTGCCCAGCTTGTTTTCTCTGCTTTTTTTAAAAGATTGGCATCTGAGCTACCATCTGTTGCCAATTTTCCTTTTTTTCCCCCTCTTCTCCCCAACGCCCCTCATCACATAGTCGTATATTCCAGTTGTAGGTCCTGCTGGCTCTGCTATGTGGGACGCCTCAGCACAGCCTGATGAGCCGTGCTAGGTCCTGGCCCAGGATCCGAACCAACGAAACCCTGGGCGGCTGAATCAGAGTGCACGAACCTAACCACCTGGCCACGGGGCTGGCCCCATCTTGTTTTCTTTATCTTCCAAACTGGACCAAACCACCAACATTCTAAGAAGTCAGGAAGGACAAGAATGTCCTGTTTGTAAGGACTGATGA
This sequence comes from Equus asinus, assembly GCF_041296235.1. NCBI lineage: Eukaryota > Metazoa > Chordata > Mammalia > Perissodactyla > Equidae > Equus > Equus asinus. Next base: position 13,507,716 of record NC_091809.1, read on the forward strand.
AACTGGACTTTGCTGTTGACCAAATGGATAACCAATCAATGAAGGACAAACCTGGCCTAACTCGTCTAGCACCAATGAACTCTACAACTCGCCTCATCTTCCTCCCTTTTTTCTGTAAATCCTGTGCCCTTCTTATGTAATTGGGACAGTCTTTGGGTTTCGACCTGAATCTGTGCTCCTGGAATTGCAATTCTCTGATCCCCAAATAAATGCCTTTCTGCCCCTCCTTTTGGCTCTTTATTCTCAGGTTAACACCACCTACATCTCAGCTGATGGCGACATAAATTTCCTTGAAATAAAGGTACACATGACAATTCTAACATCTCACCCAGTGGCTGTGCTTAAATGAGTCCTGCGCAGGCTGGGGCCGCGGGGACCCCCTTCCCACGGGGGGCAGAGGACCCGGGACCGCGGTGTTCTGAACTCTAAACTGGAGGAGGGGACAGAAGGCGGGCCCCTCGGAGTCAAAGGTCACATGTCAAAACCCAGCCAGACCCTGCCTCGCATGCGGCAACGTCACTGTTAAGGGTCTGTTCTTAAAGGGCACCGATCTACGGTGATTCTGCCCCCAGGCCGACCCCTGACCCTGCCGGTCACCAGTCCCCCATCCCATCCTGTCCAGGCTCCGGACAAGGGGCGCTCCAGGGAAACTGAGTCAGGACTTCCCAGTCCAGGAGGAGGAAGCAGATGGGGCTGCCGAGCTGCGGGCCGAGACTGGGTCCACCCAGCCGGCAGCGGCTTCTGCTCAGAGCCCACGACCCGAGCGGTCGAGTCCGAGCGCTGTGAGGAGCCGGGCAGACAACCGCGCAGGAAACCGCTGAGGCCGAGAACCCGCGCTTCCGCCCGGCCCTGCCACGTGACCACCGCCAGGACCTGTCAGGCACGCCCCCGAGTTGTAACACTGTCCAATCAGGGAGGACAGGGGGCGGGACCGGAGAGCAACGGGGCGAGTAGGGGCGGCCCAGCAACCGCTCAATCAAGGGACAGGGGCGGGTCTTTGGGAGCTGTCCAATAAGAGGCGACGGGGGCGGGACCCGGAGAAAAATAGGCCGCGCTGGGGCCGCCCGGGATCTGTTCAATCAACGGACAACTTATTAATCAGGCCCCGGTGGGGGGGGGGGGGTGAGTCAGAGCACTGTCCAATCGGAGTCTCTGGCAGGGGGAGTGGCTGGAATTTCATCCAATCAAGATGTTGAGGGCTGCAGCACCGGCCAATCAGGCCCGGGGGCGGGCGCGCTTGCACCCGCTTGGACGTCGCTCTAGTCCGGCCGCGTCCCCTTGCTCACCTGCCTCGCGCGGCCCCAGGTGCCCCGTTCTGGTCATTGTCACCTGCCGGGGCCGCGGGGAGGACGCGCGGAGAGTCCGGACCTGGCGGAGATGGTGAGTGCGCGGGCCAGGCCGAGACCCGGAGCGACTGGTTCGAACCGGCGGGAACCGGCTGGAAGCGGCCGCGGGCCTGGGTCTCCCCGCGAGTCCCCGCCCTCGGCCGCGGGGTGGGTCCCGGCGTCGTGTCCCGACCGCGCCTGGGGGTCCCGCTCCCACCCAAGTCCTTGGCTGGGCGGGGTCCGAGGGGCACGGGACGACCCCGGCCGGCGGTCAGGGCTGGGGCGGCGGGGCGGCCGCGGGGTGGGACCGCCCTGACCTGAGAGCGGGTCCCAGCGCAGCGCTGATGGTCCCGCTTCCCTGGGGCCTCAGGTTTCAGGAAACGGAAAGTTTTTCTTCTAGTTAGAATAGTTTTTCAGGTTTGCTCGTTGCCCCCAGATGCTGACTCGTGTTGTTCCGGGGCTCAGTGTGGGAATGCCCTCTGTTCCACATTAGTGATGGGGTGAAAGGCAGGAAGATGCACGCAGCCCTGCCAGACAGCCCAAGTGACCCTCCGTGTAAGGAGGGCCAGGCCAAGGCCTGGAAGGAGCCTTCGCGGCAGACGCCCCGCTTGAAATGACTCCAAAGACAGGCCTCCTCTCTGCGGGCGAATTAGAAGCCTGTGACTCCCCAAGTCAGTGCATTTAATTTTGCATGTTTTCTTTTGAGTGCAAAGGGCATCGCACTGTGTGCAATTGGATGTCGGTTTTCCTCCGTGCAGATATGTTAGTTTGCCATGGAGTGGTAGTTGCATTCACTGTTGTTGCTCTGTCGTGTCTGTCCCCTGATAGGACTGGACCATTTTCCTTTCTTGATTCTCTTGCTAGTGGCCATGTGATGGCTTCAGAGTTTTCTATTCTAAGTGCTTCTAAAACCGTTATTGGATCTCTCTTCCACTCATCTTCTCCAGATTTCCCATCCTCGGCCCTGTTCCTCACACCAAAAACATGTTCCACGTGTGTCCTTCTGTTTTGTGGTTGCCCTTTGGGGATGAAATCAAACCTTCTCCCCGCACCCCTCTGACCCAAAATAGGTTTGGATGTTTTGGGGGAGCAAGAAACTTTGTCTGCTGTTGGAGGTTTTTCTGGCCGGTCTAAGAAACAGATCAACACGAGACAGATTAACAGGAGAAAAACCTGATTTGATTTCGTACGTACAGGGACCCCACATGCATAAGAGATTCAAAGACCCCATGCACATGAGAGGTTCAGAGACACAAAGGAGGTATATATGCCCTTCTGAGCTAAGGAATGGGATAGGGGCCTGGGGCTTCTGACCAGAGAAGGGTGACTCATAGGACGAGGAGAAGAACAGACACTCAGTAATTAGAGGTTTGCTCTGCCGTACATATAGGTCATAAAAAGTTATTTGTGGTGGTAACTCTTCCTATGGGCAAGATCCCCAACTTAAATTCTTTAAGGGAGAGGTAAAAATTTCTCTTGCTCCCACAGGGTCTCCGGTGCCTTCAGCTCAAAGTAATTCACATACCAATGTGGCGCATCTTAGGGAGGCCAGTTCTGAACCCCTTCAGTGTAAAGACTCATGCCACACACACCAAGAGGATCAGAAAATAGTTGGCAATCTGGGGAGATCGTGGCAGGTGTCAGCTCTTGCAAATGACCAGAGACAGTGGATGGGGCCTCTGCAGTGGCCAGGGCTGGGACTGGGCGTTCATGAGGTTTCACCCTCCCACCCGCGAGGATCACAGGACGTGTGGCACTCCTAGGCCTCTTTATTGGGTTGCCGGAAGTTGACCAGGCAGGGAAGAGGGGTGGGGGTGTCAAAGCTGTTACCTGTCAGACCACAGATCAAATCACAAGTGAAGCCAGCCTCTCGTATATAATTGATCAGTGGCTCACATATGCCTCATCTCTTTTAATTTAGTGTGGATTTGTCTGAGTGTGAATTTTAAAAGTCAAGTGCCCTAGCGACATGAGTTAGTTAATGGGGGGCGGGTGTTGGAATCCGTTTTCCCCAGGGCAGTGGAGAGAGGAAGGAAACGTGGTGGGGAAATGGGGCTCTATTCAAATAGTCTGCACCTTTGTTGACTGTTTTCAGGGTTGTCTCATTGTTGAGTTTTTAGTGTGGGCCTGTCAGGTTGGTGTACCCCAGTGCATAATGCCCTCTCGATGGCTGGCAAATAAAGAGTCCACAGCCAGCGTCCTCAGCTCCGTGGCTGGCACGAGAGTTGTCTTCGTGGAGAGCTCTAAGCAGGAGCCGTGTGCGGTTAGAGTGTTTTGCACACTTCCTCAGCGCCGTCTGTGTCGTGGGTCTTGAGTTGCCTGAGTCTCATGGTCCCCCTCTGGCTCTCCCCGGGCTCATGTGCTCCTGCCCTGTGCACCACCTGTGCTGCTCCTGGGTTGTCTGGGGTGCTGGGTTCCTGGGTGTCACCGTTGCTGTCAGGGGCCTGGGTTCTTTTTTTTTTTTTTAAGATTTTTATTTTTTCCTTTTTCTCCCCAAAGCCCCCCTGTACATAGTTGTGTATTCTTCGTTGTGGGTCCTTCTAGTTGTGGCATGTGGGACGCTGCCTCAGCGTGGTTTGATGAGCAGTGCCATGTCCGCGCCCAGGATTCGAACCCACGAAACACTGGGCCACCTGCAGTGGAGCGTGCGAACTTAATCGCTTGGCCACGGGGCCAGCCCCAGGGGGCCTGGGTTCTTATATGCAGTCCTCACTGCTGATAGAGCTGGTGTCAGGCGTGCCACCGCTGGGGGCTGGGTCTTAGGTTCTGCTGTGGTTCCTGAAGCCTCAGGTCACAGGTGCCACCTGCCACTGCTGGAGGAGTGGCAGTGGCTAAGCCACAAGTGTTGGTGGCCCTGCAGTCTGGTCACTGGCACATGCCAGTGTGCTCTTTGGGACCTCAGGTCAGGGCAGCCTGCTCCTGCCGGTGAAATCTATGTCTTGCTCCTGTCCCTACTGCTGGAAAGCCTGGTGCCACTGTCAGGGGAGAAGGAAGGGGCCGGGTTGCTGGCCTCGCTCTGTGTCCTGAAGCCTCAGGACATGTGCACCACCTGCCACCACTGCAAGGTGGGGTGGTCAGGGGCCAATCCACGAGTGCTGTTTGCCCTTGCAGCCTGTGGTGGATGGCGACTGTGCCAGTGTCAGGGTCTGCGTTTCAGATTGCCGTCGCCAGGGGAGGGGGAAAGGCCTGCTGCCTAGTTCCGCTGCCCCTGGAGGTGCAGTCCAGCCACATTCAGATGTGTAGATGCATGGATCTCAGCCGTGCTGGTGTGCTGTGCAGGGAGCTGGTTTAAACTTAGAGGGGAGAGACAAAGGGAACGACTCACTCCGCCATGATGCTGGTGTCACTCCTCCAGTCATCTTTATGTTACTCATTTCCAATTTAATTCCATGGTGGCCTAAGAGTGTACGTTGTATGACTTCTGTTCCATTTTATGTTGTTAAGGTGTGTTTTATGGCCCAGAATGAGGTCCATGTTGGTGGATGTCCTGTGCGCGCTTGAGAAGGATGTGTGTTCTGCTGTCGTTGGATGAAGCAGTCCGTAGATGTCGATTGTATCTAGCTGCTGCGTGGTGCTGTGGAGTTCCGCTATGTTCGTACTCACTTTTTGCCTCCCGGGCCTGTCCGTTTCTGATATGGATGTGTTGAAGTCTCCAATTTTAATAGTGGGTTCCTCTATTTCTCCTTGTGTTTCTGTCAGTTCTTGTCTTGTATTTTTTTTGTGTGTGAGGAAGATCCGCCCTCAGCTAACATTTGTTGCCAATCCTCTTCTTTTGCTTGAGGAACATTAGCCCTGAGCTAACATCTGTGCCGGTCTTCCTCCACTTTGCATGTGGGGTGCCTCCACAGCATGGCTGGTGAGTGGAGCAGGTCTGCACGTGGGATCCAAACCAGTGAACCCTGGGCCGCCAAAGCAGAGTGCATGGAACATTAGCCACTCGGCCACGGGGCCAGCCCCGTCTCTTGTATTTTGACTCTCGTTAGGTGCATACACATTAAGAATTGTCCTGTCTTCTTGGAGAAATGACCCCTTTGTCATTATGTAATGCCCCTCTCTACCCCTGAGGATTGTCCTTCTGAAGTCTGCTCAGTGAAATCAATGTGACTACTGCAGCTTCCTTTTGATTAGTGTTAGCGTGGCGTATCTTTGTCTCTCTCTTTACTTTTAATTTATTTGCATCTTTGTATTTAAAGTGGGTTTCTTATAGGCAGCATCTAATTGGGCCTTGTTTTCCCGATCTACTCGGACAGTCTTTGTCACAAGAGCAACTTGTCCAAGGGGCACACAGGGAGAAGTGGGGGCAACTGTTGATCACAGGGGCCTTTGAGGGGTTCATATCGGGGACTTGCATTTGCTTGTGAATCTGGGGGCTGCTGTCGGGGGCACACACTCCTGGAAGGGACGAGTGGCAGTTCAAGGACCCCCCACAGGCAGCTTGGCTAAACAGAATGGATGCTGAGGCAGCAGTACCGTGGAGCAGCTTAGCTAAAGGCTCAGCACTCCATCCTGTGATGCTGCGACTTCAGGAACGGCAGTTGCTTGAGTGGCAGATGTTAATGGACGTACATGGTTTTCTGTCGTAAAGCACATTGAACCAAGGCAGTAAGGATGGAACCTGTGATGAGCAGACTCCCTGTCTCAGCCGTTGCCCCCAGGTGGACGGCTAAAGCCATGAGAACAAATCAGCGACCTCAGGGAGTGGGGGACAGTAGGGGTTGACCTGTTCTGTCTTGAGCTGCTGATGTGCATGCAGCAAGAGGTGCCCTGTACAGGACAGTCTCCACCCTGTTTAGCCAGTAGGACTCTGACTCCGACTGACTGTCCGTCATCTGTGTTAGTCACTGTTGCAGCATCAGACCCAGAGTGTGTGGTGGTGTTTATCTGTGGTTGTTTAGGGTTGCTGATAATTGCTTGATTTCTTTTAATATTCGATCTTTTGGGGCTAGGGCTAACACACCCGTCCCTGTGCCTGCCAGCCCACTGGTGATGGCCAGTCCCAACAGGACAGGGATAAGAATGGCCCTTTTGGTCCTCAAGTAGGATGTCTCTTGTGGAAAAGTGCTGGGAGGGAGTAGGGGGGTGGGATATTAAGGTAACAACACTGTAATCACGGGGACATCCCCATGGGTACCTCGTGGACTGGCAGGCTCAAGTGGACCTGCTCCTGCCCCGCCGTTAGGTCCACTGTAGAATCTGAGTGAAGTGTTATTCATTTGGGGGCGGTGCGTACAGAGGGTGAGGGCTGGCCTTTGTGTTGGAGTATACTTGGCAGCCTTAAGAAGGTACCACCATTTGAGGTTCATTATTTGGATGCTTATCCACAGGTGCCCTGTTTGGGGTCCTGGTTAGGGATTCGGTTTAGCCTCAATGAGACTTAGGGTAGTTTGGAGGGAACTAGTGCAAGGGGCTGACCACCGGGAAGAACGGCAGGATAGGTAGTGACGTGGGACTGGAGGTCTGGCGCTGTGTGGACACAGATCCAACATCATTTTACTTGCAAGGTTTGGGCTGCTGTCAGAGTTTTGTCTGAATGTATTTGTTGTGTCGGGTCTGGCCCACTTGGTTGTGGCATGGGAGAGGATCGTGTGTATAACGGGGAGGAGCTTATGGGTAAGACGTGGAGAGGAGTGGAGGAGGTGCCAGCAGTGGTGGTGGGAACAGTAAGAGAGTAGGGTCTGTCGTGGATACACTGGGGAGAAAGCAAAAGCTGTAATCTAGTACCCAGGGCAGGGAACACAGAAGACAGACGTCCCTGACCGTGGGGTCTAGGCAGGTCAAGGCAGGGTGACGTGAAGAAGTGCCCTGTTGTGACTAGTGTGGTTTCGGCCACATCATTTGGCTTGCCATCAAGGTGAAATGACATCTAGTGGTGCCATATGGTTGGCAGGGGACCTCCTAAGCGTTTTGATTGAGGCAAGGTTCATGAGGCAGGCCATTAGCTGTTTCAGCAGCACAGTCTCCCTAGACTTCTCAGGGCCAATCGGCTGGAGACATGTTTGCAACATGGCCTTGGGGCTGACAGGCACCCCAGTCATTTCCTTTCAGAAGTGGAGGCGATCTGGGAGGGGAAAGTCCCACTGTCCAGTGAGGTTGGGGAGCGTTGTCTCCCTCCCACTTCTCTTGGGCTGTGGCATCTGTGTCTGAGGCCTCGTCATCTCCAACATTGAGCTCCTGGGCTGGGGCAGTGTTAGCTAAGGCATTGGTGAGCTTGGAGGTGGCCTTCCCAGATGGGCACCCACGAAGAGCAGGAGTGGCTGGCAGGTGTTAAATTATCAGTATCTATGCTGGAGGCCTCGCTTATGACTGAACTTGAGAAGTGAAACGAGTACCTTGATCTGAATCTGGCGAAGATTGAAATGTCTGGTAGGTCAAAGGGGATGAGCACACACCTGGTCAAGAAGAGGACACGATGGGAAGCAGCGTTTCTGGAGGAGTGGCCCGCAGGAGTCCACTGAAGGTGTCCATGATGGTGCTTGCATACCTCCTCGCTCCAGCAGAGGGTGGCAGCGGTCCAGTTCAATCCATTTCCCTTCTAGAATAAGGTCTGTCGCCCCAAGGCACATATCCTCACTTGCGGGACTTCCAAAATTTCATTTGGGAGCAAAGGAGGCCATTATCTGCCACTACTTTGGCTAAGCCAAGGTAAGGGGGACTGTCCACTTGTGTCCCCACTCAGTGAGTCCTGTTCCCCCCCCATGGCCTGATGTCAGTGGGCCACTCAGCTGGTGGGTGTGGTGTCTCTGGAGGGCTAGTTGAGTCTGGGGCTTGTCTGGTCCTCTGGGAGGTGGCTCACCTGGGGCCTTGGAGCAGATGCACGGTTTGCATAAGGAGTCGGTAATGTTCTCGTTACCTGCTTCTGGTGTGTGGGGGCGTGTGTGTGCAGTCATGAGTGCCCACAGTCAGCATGTGTGACTTGGCCTTCTCTTTCCAGCCGGCGACACCCGAGTGAGGCTTTCCCTGAATCATGAAATGATGCCTTCAGGAGGCTGTTTAGATAACCATGGGCAGCTGAGGAGAGGTACCCTGGGCTTCCTGAAAAGTGAGAGCAAGTTGAGGTTGAATAGTCAGTTATCGGGACTGAGTGCAACATGTTGGCTAGATCTAGGACGGCAGAGTAGGGGCCCCAAGACTCTTGGGTGTCATCTGTCATCTCCCTAATTTTGGGAATGGGAACCTTAATGGTGGACCCTGTGCATTTCTTAATCTCCACTCACTGGTGGCTGGTTGTAGAGTGGCAGATAGATGGGGCAAGATGGTGGGCCAGGGACCCCAACGTGAAGCCTGTGTCTAATCACATACCTCGCTCCAGCCGACACCGTGGCATATTTCCTGCTTGTACTGGAGGAAGCAGTTGGTCAGCTTCCCATTTGGCATTGCTCCTGGACAGCTCCAGGTGCAACTCAGTCCATGCTGTTTGTGATGCCAGTTGTTGTGGTTTTGTTAAATCAACATTGAAGTGGAGCCCCAGGTCAACAAGAGAGCAGGAGGGAACTGAATGAGCGGAGTTAATGGCTCACAGGTCCTGGAGGGACAGGGCCCACTCCAGGGGCCCCACGGGAGGGCAGGGCAGGTGCGTGGACATAATGTCTCCTGCGGAGGGAACACAGCTTGTGTTCCCTTCTGACCCTCTGCCTTTGGGGGAGTTGTGATCCATCACATCTCGCGTTGGTATTGACAGGTCTGACACTCGCTCGCTGTTTCCATTCTGTTTGTGTGTCTCCAGTCTGTCTGTGTTCCTGCCCTCCTCCTCTGCTACTTTGTGTTGCATTAAGTGAATATTTTCTAGTAAAGTATTTCAGTTGGCTTAATGATTTTTTTGGTATTTTTTGCTTTTAAGAAGTTGATTGCATGAGAGTCACCACCTACATCTAATCAGACCAGCTCCAGATTTACAGTCGCTTCCTTCCAGTGACATGCAGAAGTGGTGCTCCCGTGTCACTCTCTGCCCCCTTTCTGTGGTGCTGTTACATAAATCGTATTTGTCCATGTCACCCGGCCCACACTGCGTGTGTCAATACTTTACCGTCTCTCATCGTTCCCTTTCCTTCCACATCCAGCTCTGCTGCCATCCCCTCCTTTGGGCTGTTATTGGAAAATAGATTACAAATATGTGACATCTTACATGAGATACACCCAAAAATACATTATAAACAATATTTTACACAACTGCTTTTTAAATCATTTAAGAAAATAAAGGAGAAAAACATGCATTCATATAATTACCTTTACTAGTGTGCTTTGTTTTTTCATGTGAATTCGAGTCACTGTCTGGGGACAATTGCAGTTAGTTTAAAGAATGTCCTTAGTATTTTATATAATGTGCTTCTCCTGGTCAAAAAAATTAGTTTTCCTTTATCTGGGAATGTTTTCATTTCACCTTTATTTTTAAAAAATAGCTTTCTGGATGTAGGTCCCTTGTTGACAATTGCTCTTTCTCTCCATGTGGTTTGGTGTCTTTCAATAAATTTAAGGTGATTTCAGCCATTATTTCTTCGAGTGTTTGTCCTGCTCCTTTCTCTCCTGTCCTTGTGCTGCCATCACACGGGTGTCCGTGCCCCAAATGGTGCCCACCTTTCCCCGAGGTTCTGTCCTTAAATCTTGCTTCTCCCTGTCCTTCAGATTGCGTAATCTATCAGACTGTCCTCAAATTTGCTAATTCCTTATTCTGCCACTTCCAGTCCACTGACAGCCACTCTAGTGAATTACTTTTTACCACAAGGAGTTGATGGTCTTCTGTGTCAGTGTCTCCAGGACCACTCTCGGGTGTTGGGGATTCACTCCAAAGGCTCACAGAAGCGTTTATTTCACAGAAGGACTTTTTTGGGAAAGTGGTTGTACACAGTGTTGGGGTTTATTAAGGGAAAGGATGCATATTAAAATTAATGAAGAAAAAAGACACATAGGGCAGAATTCAGGACAAACAGGCCCAAACTCAAATTATCCCCTCTCAGTGGAGCTGCACAGACAGAGCACCATGTGTGGCAACATGTGAGAAATCGAGCTCACCCACACCTGGGACTCCAGGGTTTTATCGAGTGTTAGCCACATAGGCATGGGGTGCCCCTCTGAGTGCCCTTGGCTACTCCGCGTCCAGCTCCTCCAGAAGTTGAACTGATGCAGTGGGCCCAGGGCCCCCAGTGGAGCAAATAGGCAGGCATTCTAAATCACATGGTTGGCGTAAACTTGGGCATGGCCCAAGGCCCCAGCTCTACAGCACTCCTGTCAGGTGGTGTATTCCAAGGGCTTACAGACTTTCCCCCAGGAGCCGGCCACGGGCTGGTCCTGAAGAAGGTGTGGCATCTGGGCAGCTGAGGCCTGCTGCACATTCTCCAGTTGAAGCATTTATTTCATTCGCGTAGCATCTCCCTCCCGACCCTGCTGGTAGAAAGGAATAAGGTGAATAATCCCAGCCAAGTGTGGAGTTAAGTTCCGAGCGTTAGTGCTGCTGCTAAATCCATTAGGAAGTGAGGGTGAGAGAGTCAGAGCAGATGTGGGGGACCACAGACTCCCGCGTGAACCTCCTGTGGGTTGACTTCAGCTCCCCAGGGCTCTCAGGCTCACCCATCCTCCTGCACACATTCTGACGTTCTAGGACACGGTGGTCTTTGAGGACGTGGCTGTGGACTTCACCCCAGAGGAGTGGGCTCTGCTGGATGGTGCTCAGAGGAAGCTCTACAGAGACGTGATGCTGGAGACCTGCAGGAACCTGGCCTCTGTGGGTGAGGACGACAGCATCATCTCACTTACTTAGTGAACAAGCGTGTCTCATCGGTGCTGTGCCAAGATTTGAAAAGTGGACAAGGAATACATGGGCAAATAAGACAGAGATGGTCACAGCCATTGTGGACCTAGACGATAATAATATTTCTATGACAATGGAAATCTATGTATGAAACTGTGTCTTGTATCTTTGTTTTTGTTTAAAATACTTGAAGCTCCTTCAGTGTCATCAGTGTGGGTTTTGCTTTGTGGGTCCGTTGGGTTCACAAGAGAGATTTCTTGTTTGAAAACTTGGTTGGTCTTTAGGGAATTGCCTAAGATTTTGACCCCTCATGCCTGTCCTTGGTGAAGTCCCCAAAGTGCTCAAGTCTTTCTTTGCTCAGAAATGCCTTCTCCCTTCGTCTGTTTACTTACTTCTTTTGTTTCAGATTGTGAGACACCATTTAAAGCCAGTGGGCCAGTTTCTGAACAGGATATGTATGAGGAAGAAATACCTAATAAACAGAAAAACTGGGAGGACCATAGTATTGAAGTTCAGCACAAAAATCATGGGAGAGATCTGAGGTGAGTTGCTCTCGCAGATGTCTCAGGAGAGAATCTTAGTGTGCCATGAAATTTAAAAAAAGAAAATTATGGGGCCGGCCCTGTGGCCTAGTGGTTAAGTTCAGCGCACTCTGCTTTTGTGGCCCCAGTTCAGATCCCAGCTGTGGACCCACACCACTTGTTGGCAGCCATGCTGTGGCAGTGACTCATGTACAAAATAGAGGAAGATTGGTACAGATGTTAGCTCAGGGCAAATCTTCCTCACCAAAAAAAGGAGAGAAAGAAAGAGAATTATAATCCTAGCTCCAAATTTGTTTATTCACAAGAATTTTAACAAAGAAAAAATTTTAATTTAATTAGACATTGAGTATTTAGAATATAATTCAGTTAGAAACAATTAGGGAGCAACTTCTATATAATAAACAGTGTATGAATAGTGAACACGCCTGAGCCCTCTGCTAGAGCATTTAGTTAGTTCTTTCAAACAATTCAAAGGAGTAGAAAAACTTCCTGTCGACTGAAATGCAGTCACACATGGCGTTTTTAAGACTCATTAATCTGGAAAAAAAAACCTGTTAATGAATATACTGTTAATAAAGCACTTCTTACTCTTAATAGAAACCGCGTGGTGGACAGATTCTGTGAACGTAATGAAGGAAATCCATGCAGAGAAGCCTGCAGTCACGTGCCCAGCCTTAATCTGTACCAGACTGTTTCTCCCGGAGTCAAACCGTACGAATGCACCAAGTGTGGACAGGGCTTCCTGCATCTCTCCTCCCTGAAGAGGCACGTCCGGTCTCGCCGTGGACATAAACCGTACCGGTGTCAGCAATGCAGGCAGAGCTGCTTTTGTCCCTCACACCCAAGAACTCACCCCGGGGAGAAGCCTTATGGATGCAAATTATGCGGGAAAACCTTTCCTTATTTCTACTCCCTCACTCAACACATCAGGGCTCACGCTACAGAGAAAAACTATGGATGTGAGCAATGTGGGAAAGCCTTCAGTGAGTTCTGCAGCCTGACTAGGCACATGAGGACTCATGCTGGGGAGAAGCCATATAAATGTAAGGAATGTGGGAAAGCCTTCATTTATCCATCCATCTTCCAAAGACACGTGATAACACACACTGGGGAGAAGCCCTATGAATGTAAATTATGTCAGAAAGCCTTTCACCATTCCTACTCCCTCCGGCAACATATGAAGATTCACACCTCAGAGAAAACCTATGAATGCAAGCAATGTAGGCAAACCTTCAGTCAGTTCTCTAGTTTTACTAGGCATGTGCGAAACCACACTGGAGAAAAGCCGTATAAATGTAAGGAATGTGGGAAAGTCTTTGTTTATCCCTCAGTCTTTCAAAGGCACATGATCACACACACTGGGGAGAAGCCCTACGAATGTAAAGTATGTGGGAAGTCTTTTCGTCACCCTTACTCCCTCACTCAACATCTGAAGATGCACACGGCCGAGAAGAGCTATGAGTGCAAGCAATGCAGCCTAGCCTTTAATGCGTCTTCCAGTCTTACTCGACATGTGAAAACCCACTCCGGAGAGAAGCCTTATCAATGTCAGGACTGTGGGAAAGCTTTCATTTATCCCTCCACCTTTCAAAGGCACATGATCACACACACTGGGGAGAAGCCCTACGAATGTAAACAGTGTGGGAAAACCTTCAGTTATCCCCAGTCTTTTCAAAGACATGAAAAGACTCACACTGGAGAGAAACCCTATGAATGCAAGGAATGTGGGAAAGCCTTCAGTTGGCCTGAGACCTTCCGAGTGCACATGAGAATGCACACTGGAGAGAAACTCTACACCTGTGAAACCTGTGGGAAGACTTTCAGTTCCCCCAAGTCCTTTCAAGGTCACGTGAGAACTCACACCGGAGAGAAGCCTTACAAATGTAAACAGTGTGGAAAGGCCTTCAGTTGGCCCTCAACCTTTCGAGAACACGTGAGAATTCACACCGAAGAGAAACTGTATAAATGTGAAAAGTGCGGCAAAGCTTTCACTTCTTCCAGGTCCTTTCAAGGCCACGTGAGGACTCACACTGGAGAAAAACCGTATGAATGTCCTCACTGTGGGAAGGCCTTCAGTTGGCCGTCATCCTTACAGAAGCACGTGAGAATGCACACTGGAGAGAAGCCCCATAAATGTGAGCAGTGTGGGAAAGCATTCAAGTGGCCCTCATCCTTTCGAAACCACGTGAGAATGCACACTGGATAGCAACTCCATGGATGTGTGAGAGATTCAAAAGCTTTTAGAAAGCCCTGCTTTCTCTGGAGGAATCCTATAGCTGTAAGGAATGTTGGAACACCTCACGCAAGTTACTGTGTAATGCCCCAGGAAATTCGCACCAGGAGAGAAGTATTACAGACGTTACAAATGAGGTCTGTCCTTGTCACTACCTCACTTCAAAACTGGGTTACTAAGTGAATTTCTAGTTCTTTCACAATACATATTTATGTCAGAAATACTTCTGTAAGTCCTTTGGGCTCTAGTGCATAAGTTTGAATAGCACTTTTTTCTGATTTTTCAGTTAATACATGTTTTCCCTTTTCCTTTTGAAGTTTATTGGGCCATGGTGATTACAAGTGTGCTTTTAATATGACAATGTATTTAAATTTTTCTTTTCTTTTGAGGAAGATTGGCCCTGAGCTAACATCTGTGCTGATCTTCCTCTATTTTATGTGTGGGACACTGCCACAGCATGGCTGATGTGTGGTGTGTAGGTCCCTGTCCGGGATCTGAACCTGTGAACCCCGGGCCACAGAAGTGGAGCATGCGAACTTAGCCACTGCTTCACCGGGCTGGCCTCAAGTTTAACTTTTATATAACATTGCAATTTAAGGGTCAGATGATAAGCTTTGTTCACTGGAGCGTAAGTGCCTTACAGTAAGCTTCTGAATGCTGAGGCCTCCATCTCAAAGACACATCTTGAACCAACATTGCCAGCGCTCTCACACAGCTGCTGCCAGAGCAACTAGATAAGGAACCAGGCTGCCTCCTACCCACGAAGTTCCCCTTCCCAAAGCCCTGGGTGCCCTGGAGAACTGACTGCTTGAGGGACTGCGCTTTTTCCTTTCCTCGCCCGAATCCCCACCTTTACATTTTAAATTCACCAATAAAGAGTGAACCTCTGAAAGCCTCGGCCCCCCACCCTCCTCCTGAATAAAGGCAGAGCCCAATTCTGTTCTCTCTCTCCCCCTGACCTCGCCATGCTGCCCTCAGGCATGCTGTGTGCTCTCCAGGATTTGTGAGCAATAAATTTTTTTCTTCTAAATTCCTTGCTGGGTTTTTTTTTTTTTTTCTGAGGTGTGTCTTACAATCATGGTAAGAACTATAGGAGCCAGCCGAGCCACAACATTGGGTCCAGCCGGGGAAATAGCCGGGGGGCTTACTGCAAGGAGTACAGCTGCAGGCAACTGGCTGGGACGTTTGCAGCTGACAGGATCCCTGCAACAGGCTGAGGCCGACAGAACAACCAGTTAAAGTTTGTGAGTAAAGTATCAGGACAACGATGCTGTTTCCCTCGCCTTTCCCCTGACACACAGCTGATGAAGGCGGTTCTCCCCAGAAACACATTGGTCTTTTCTGGGCCCTTCACTAGTGGCCTACCTTGCTTTATTGTACTTCACTGTGCTTTGCAGATACTGTGTTTTCCACAAGACCCTCCACCAGCAAAAAGGTTACAACTCGCTAAAGGCTTAGATGATGGTTAGCGTATTATCAGCAAGAAAGTTTTTTTGTATGTGTGAGGAAGATGGGCCCTGAGCTAACATCTGTGCCAATCTTCCTCTGTTTCATGTGGGACGCTGCCACAGTGTGGCTTGAGCGGTGCTAGGTCTGTACCTGGGATCCGAACCTGTGAACCCCGGGCTGCCGAACCTTAGTGCATGAACTTAACCTCTACACCACCAGGCCAGCCCCAACAGTCAAGTTTTTAAAAACTAAGATATGTACATTGTTTTCTTTAGAGATAATGCTATTGCACGCTTATTAGACTACACTGTAGTGCAAACATAACTTTTATATGCACCGGGAAACAAAAAAACTGATGTAACTCACTTTACCACAATATTTGCTTTGTTGCAGTGGTCTGAAACCACATCTGCAATATCTCTGAGATATGCCTGTGTGTAAATGATCAGGACCACTGGGGTGGGAGGTTATGAAAAGCATTTTGGAAATTTCTGAAAACTTAGGATTTCATCCTGAACAATTCCTAAAGATGAATTGTTCTGGGTAACTCATATTGAAATGTTCTTCTGTGGAAACACTTTCATTCCTCATCTGTACATCTTCCAAAAGAAAGGTCTGGATGAGAATAGGGGATGATTTTTCTTTCTTTTTTTTTTTTTTTTTGAGGAAGTTTAGCCCTGAGCTAACTACTGCCAGTCCTCCTCTTTTTGCTGAGGAAGACTGGCCCTGAGCTAACATCCGTGCCCATCTTCCTCTGCTTTATATGTGGGATGCCTACCACAGCATGGCTTGCCAAGCGGTGCCATGTCCACACCCGGGATCCTAAGCGGCGAACCCCGGGCCACCGAGAAGTGGACCATGTGCACTTAACCAGTGTGCCACAAGGCCAGCCCCCTAGGGGATGACTTTTGAAAATGTAATGTTATGATTGCTAAATGGCACACTACAAGTCTGACATTTGGGAGATGACCAGGGCAGAAGGCAGAGGCTATTGTTAATTTTATAGTTCAGAATCCTTTCTGCAAACTTTTCCCTCTTCCTGAAGGAAATCTCTGCCTCCTGCCTTTCCAAACTATTATGAGTGCAAGCTGACATACTGAACCTAGATCACACTGGAATTAGAAAAAGAACAAGTTAAACCCAAAAGTAGCACAAGGAAATTATAATAAAGATGAGAGCGGAGATGTGCAGAAGAGAGAATAGAAAGACAATAGAGAAAGTCAATAAAACCAAGAGTTGGTTCTTTGAAAAGATCAAAATTGACAAACCTTTATCTAGATGGACTAAGAAAAAAGACCCAAATTGCTAAAATCAGAAATGAAAGTGGGAACACTGCTACTGATTCTACAGAAATAAAAAGGACAAGGAGATTACTATGAACAATCGTATGTTAACAAATCAGATAACTGATGTGAAACAGACAAATTCCTATAAGCAAACCAAAAAAAATAGACAATCCGAATAGTCCTATAACAAGTAAGGAGATGGGGTCAGTAATAAAAAAAACCTCACTACAAAGAAAAGCCCAAGACCTGATGGCTTCACTGGTGAATTCTACCAAACATTCAAAGAAGAACTAGTACGAAGGCTTCTCAAACTTTCCCCCCAAAAATTGAAGAGCAAGGAACACTTCTTAATTCATTCTGAGCCAGGCAAAGACTCGACCACAAGAAAAAGCTACAGACAAACATTCCGAAATGTGCTGCGTAAATCCTCAGCAAAATACTAGCAAATCGAATTTAGTGCTACAGTCAGCACCACGTAATGACATTTCCGTCAATGATGGACCACATATAGGACAGTGGTTCCATAAGAGCGTAATGGAGCTGAAAAATTCCTATCACTTAGTGATGTCGCAGCAGAACACCTCACTCGTGTTTGTGGTGATGCTGGCGTCAACAAATCCACTGCACTGCCACTCTGATGAAAGTATGGCACATACAACTATGTACAGTACATCATACTTGATAATGGTAATAAATAGCTATGTTACTGGTTTATGTATTTACTATACTAATTATCTTAAAAGTGTGTCCTTTCTACTTAAAAAAAGTTAAAGGGAAAACAGTATGCTGTGTTATGCTGGCAGCAGCCTCATACATCTCGATTTTGCCACATCTCTTGATTGGATTGTTTTCTCTTGTGCCTGACTTAATCTCATGTTGTTTTGTTCACCTTGGCCCCTAAGCGTACAAAATCCACTGCAAATATTGCCAGTAAGAGGCCACATCAAGTGACTGATCTGGAAATGCAATTCAAAGTGATTAAGGACTATGAAGGTGCAAAATCAGTGCTAGTTATTGCTCGGCAGTCAGGTATGTCCCATTCCGTCAAAGCTACGATCCTGAAGAGCAAACTGAGAGAAGCTGTTAAATGATCTGCTGCATCGAAGGCCAAGAGGCTAACGAAAATTCAAGGACCTACGTGTGACATGGAGAAACTTCTAATGACCTAGATTGAAGACGAGACACGGAAGGATGGCCCTCTCAGCACCGGGATGATAACAGGCAAAGCAAAATGTTTGCTATGTTGAAAGAAAAGGCTGGACCTGCCCATGATGTTGAATTTACTGCTAGCTCTGAGTGGCTGAAACAATTCAAGAATCGTTATTCCTTACATCAGGTGGAAGCGAGCGGTGAGTCTGTGAGTGCTGGTGTGAAGGCAGCTGAAGAATTTTTGGAAACTCTAGATAAGCTGATTGTGGAGGAAAATGACTTGCCCGAGCAAATATCCAATAGGAATGAATCCTCCCTATTATGGAAATAGATGCCTAACAGGACTATCCCCAGGCATAATAGGGAAGATACACAAGGGGTGCAATGCCGGGGGACGTCCCCATCGCCTCTTGCTATAGGAACCTCAGAGGCAGAACAATGGGTAGGACGCTGCCCTAGGTTCAGGGGGGATTTTCAAGGTAATGGACCCTTTTCTTTCATCTCTCTTCATCTTTTTGCTTCCTAGGACCATAGAAGCTTCTCATTCTGTTCTTAAGGACTCACCTTGGGGTTGCCTTTTAAATAACTGGGCAAATTTGATCTACAAGATCTAAAGAAAAGGAGACATCTTTTACTGTAATACTGTTTGGCCTCAATATACTCTGAGTGAGGAAAAATGGCCCATGAACGGCACCCTAAATTTTAATACTACTTTTCAACTAGACTTATTTTGCCGTTGCCTGGGGAAATGGTCTGAAATTCCTTAAATTCAAGCATCCATGTCCCTAAATCAAGATCCTGGACTCAGAGCAGCTTGTTGCCTGTGTCTCGTGATTAATAGAGGGGGTGAAGAAGGGATTTACAAAGCCAGTGAATTTTGACAAACTCCGGGAAATAACTCAGGGAACAGAGGAAAACCCTGCCCCTTTTCAAGGGAGATTAGCTGAAGCCATTCGAACAGACACTAATGTAGACCCTCCTTCTCCGGAAGGGACGGCTATGCTAAACATCGCTTCATTAGTCAGTCGGCCCCAGACACATGCAGAAAAGAGACTACATGGGCCTTGGGTCCTCAAACACCTGCACAGAGACCTTTGGGGGTTGCTACTCAGGTGTTTAATGATCGGGACTTGACTCTTAAACAGGGTAAGGACAGGGGCCAGCCCGGTGGTGCAGCAATTAAGTTCGCCGGTTTGGATCCCGGTGCAGACATGGCACCACTTGGCAAGCCATGCTGTGGTAGGCGACCCACATAAAAAGTAGAGGAAGATGGGCTTGGATGTGAGCTCAGGGCCAGTCTTCCTCAGCAAAAAATAAATAAATAAATAAAAGAGGAGGACTGGCAGCAGACGTTAGCTCAGGGCTAATCTTCCTCAAAAAGAAAAAAGAAAAACAACAGGGTAAGGACAGAAGGGCAAAGTTACAGGGTAAGGCACAGGCTCACATTTCAGCAGCTGCCATTGCAGAAATGCCACAGATACAGGCTAACCAGTGGCCCAAGTCTCAAACTACCGATGCCAGAGGCCCAGGTGAGTCCCCTTGCTACCGTTGCCATCACCTTGGACCCTGGAGGAAACAGTGCCCCAGAAAGGAGCTTCCTCCTGGGCCTTGTCCTCTCTGCAAGTGAGAGGGACATTGGAAGCACGATTGTCCTTGCCTCCAGAGTGAGGAGGGGCCAAGAACACACTTCCCTGCCCAGGGGTGTGACACTGAGGACTCCGCCTGAAGGGGCCCAGAGGCCAGTCCGGCTTCCGTCACCATCGAACAGACTGAGCCCCAGGTGACTCTGGATGTGGAGGGGAAGCAGATCAACTTTCTTATTGACACAGGAGCCACTTACTCTGCACTTGTTTCTCACTCTGGCCCAACTCGGGAGTCCCATCAAAATATTGTCGGAATAGAGGGCGACTCTAA
Source organism: Equus asinus (assembly GCF_041296235.1). NCBI lineage: Eukaryota > Metazoa > Chordata > Mammalia > Perissodactyla > Equidae > Equus > Equus asinus. The sequence goes on from NC_091809.1 coordinate 13,527,356, forward strand.
GTTTTGTTATCAGACTCTTCCTGTATCTTGCCAATACGGGACTCAGGTGGTTTCCCATACTTTTCTAGACCTACCTGCTTGTCCAATTCCACTATTAGGGCAGGGCTCAATGAAAAAGTTAGGAAGCTGATTTATTCTAACACGAGAGGAGGATGGCTTGTTTGCTGCACTCTCTCCAAGCTCTGTTGTTTCCCAGATCCCCTCTAATATTGCACCCCATATATGTGAAGAGCTGATCCCCAGGTTTGGGACTGCTCCCTTCCAGGAAGGGCTCTAACAGCACAGCCGGTCTCTATGACCCTGCAGGACGCTTCTCTTCTCCCCAGAAGAAGCAAAACCCTTCAAAACCAGAGGCAAAGGATCACAACCCCTCTTATTAAAATTCCTCAGTCACGGCCTCCTTCAATGACATCAATCTCCCTATAACACTCCTGTCTCGCCTGTGAAGAAGCCAAGTGGAGATTATCGTTTGCTCCAGGACCTCTGCATAACTAATGAGGCCACTGTTCCTGTCCCCCCATCGAGCCTACCCCAGATACTACACTTTCCCAGCTCCCGGAAATCTCTGATTGGTTTAAGTCCTGGACTTAAAGGATGCTTTCCTCTGGATTCTTCTGGATGCAACTTCCCAACCTTGATTCTCCTTTGAATGAAAGTTTCCTAATGAAGCTCTTCCCACCCAATTGACAGGACAGCCCTCCGGCAAGGTTTTCGGGGTGGCCCCCATTTGTTCGGAAGTGCCCCAGGCAAGGAGCTGCGGGATGCTGAACTCCCTGTTGCCGGCTTCATACAATATGTTGATGGTGTTCTTGTTTGTAGTCCCACAAAGGAGGATTCTGATCACAACACTGTCCTTGTCCTTAATTTCTTAGCCCAATGGGGATATCGAGTGTCCCCACAAAAGGCACAAATTTCACAACAGCAGGTGTCCTATTTGGGCTACGATTTAACCCCAGGACATGGGGCAGTTTCTGTGAATAGGAAAACGACTATCCTCGAACGCGGACCACCAAAGACAAAATGACACTTGGCACTTTCCTGGGTGTGGCAGGACTCTCTCGTTCATGGCTTCCTCAGTTCAAGGTAACAGCAAAGCCCTCACATGAAGCAACCAGGGGACCTGATCGGGAACCTCTGGAATGGACAGAAATCAAGGACAAGGCCTTTTGGTCCATTCAACAACTGTCTTCTGCCCCAGCCCCAGCTCTGCCTAGTGAAAAGCAGGGCCAGGCCCTCGGTACCCTCACTCAAGGACCAGGCCTAGAGACCCGAATTGTTGGCTATTTCTCAAGAACTCGAGACTCGGTGGCTTTGGGATGGCCAGCCTGCTTCAGGGCCGTGGTAGCTACAGCTCCGTTAGTTGAGGAGGCCTCTCAATTAACTATGGGACAAGCTTGAACAGTCACGACTCGCCATCAAGTACAAGCCGTCTTACAACCTAAGGGACATCAATGGATGACCAGAGGACGTCTAACTAAATATCGGGCCATCCTCCTAGACTCCCCTGATGCCATCCTCAGGGTCTGTCAAGATTAATCTGGCAGACATTGTGCCCGGTCCTGATTACCCAGCCCAGGATTCAAGCACATGCTCTGAAGTCATAGGACAAGGGTGCTCTCGCAGGCCTGACTTGACCTGCTGGACTCCCCCATGGATAACGCGGATGACACCTGCTGTATAGACGGCAGTAGCTTCACAGAACAGGGCATCCACGAGGCCGGCTGCGCCATAGTAAACGCCTTCCCGTCCTCAAGGCACAAGCCCTTCTGGCCAATACGTCTGCCCAAGAGGCTGAACTCACTGCTCTCACCCGAGCTCTTTGCCTGGCGAAGGACATGGTTCTTAATATTTACACTGACTCACAACATGCCTTCTCGGTGCTGCATGCACACGGGGCCACATGGAAGGAAAGGGGTTAACTCAACGTGAAGACCTCCCCTATCAAACACGGAGCAGAGGTCTCTGCTCTTTTAAACTCTGTGCTTCTTCCAGAGCAAGTAGCTCTGTCCATTGCTGGGGACACCGGAAGGACTTAGCCCTTGAGAGCAAGGGGAATAACTTCACTGACTGGGAAACTAAACAGGCAGCTAAACAAAGTAGTCTTTTAAGCTGACTTCCCCTTCCCCCTGCTTTGGGCCTCATTAGTCCTATTTGTACAAATCGAGAAATAACCCTGGCTCAAGAAAAGGGAAACACCCAGGAAACAAAGCAGTCTTGGCTAATTAACGATCAGGGAAAATTTTCTCACCTAAAAGCCTCCAGTGGACATCAGTTAATGGAATTCATCAGGCTGCCCATTTCCGCAAACGATCTTTGACTCAACCACTTTCCAAATCCTTCGATGGCCATACTCTCCAGGCCACCATTAGGCAGCTCTGCCGCTCTTGCGCCACTTCTGCTCAAGTCAATCCAGAGCGGGCAGCTAGAGCACCTCCTCTGTTACGGCCTGTACGACGCCGGGGCCCCTATCCGGGCAAGACTGGCAAGTGGACTTTACTCAAGTGCCTCCACGTCATGGCCATAAACATCTTTCGGTGTGTGTCGATACCTTTACAGGCTGGACTGAGGCCTTTCCTTGTCGAAGTGAACGGGCAATCACAGTAACAAAGGCCCTTCTGAGGGAGATCGTCCCACGCTTTGCCTTCCCCCAGACCTTACAGAGTGACAACGTCCCTCTTTGTAGCTCAAATAACACAACGCGTCTCTTCAGCCTTACAAATTAAATACTCCTGCATTTGGGCTGGCACCCACAATCCTCTGGGAAAGTGGAGAAGGCAAACCACACTCTAAACGACATCTCTCCAAACTAAGTCTCGAAACCCAGGAAACTTGGATTACACTCTGACCTACTGGCCTCCCACGGACGAGAACGGCCCCTCAGAACAGGTTGGGGTTAGGTCCTTAGGAAATCCTTCCCATCCACCGACATAGTATTGGACTCTGATTACCACCAGCTGGCCTGATATTCCACTGAGGCGGGCCTCATACGAAAGGAACTGGATGAGTGTGTTGATAATCATGTACCCAAGGCGGAACCAGTCAGCCGATAGACCGTGCCAGGTAAGTCCTGGAGATGTTACCAGCCAAGTGGGCTCGTCTGCTCACCGCAAGACACGACAATAATCAGGAGGCAAGGTGGCAGGACAGAGAGGACTTCATTACGGCTTGCTAGTGTAGGGACCTGAAATTGGCCACCCCAAGATATGTCTCTTTGGCATCAGGATTGTTTGAGGCTGATTGCTTTTGATAAACTGGAACAGGAAAGGAGGCTTTGAGGAATGGAACTTGCCCTTTGTTAGGACACATTTACATTTGTAAGGTAAATCTCTATCTGTACAGGTGCCTCCCTCTCTGTACCAGGAAGAAGAAAGGAGATGATCTTCTCTCTAGAAACTCTTAATCAATACCAAAGGCAAGGACTTAAATCTCCATTTTATTGTGCTAGTCTGGTAACCTCCTGTAACTGACTTCCCTCCCCCTCCCAACCTTGGCATTTCTTTAAGGATTAAGCATCTTTTCTTAGGCTAGGAACTGATTGCTGCGCTCACCTGTGACCGCCCACCTCCAGACAATCAACTTGCCTCCTGCTACGCCCACCGAGACAGCAGACCACTACCTGCTGTGTCCATCAAGCACTGTGCTGACGGGGCAATCTTGTGACTATTGTGGGAGGGACATTTCAATCACATGTGAAACACCCTGTTTGGGGGTATATAACCACTATGTGCACCCCACTTCTTTGGTGCCCTTTCTTCCTTCAGGAAGAAAGGCCCCGGGCCATGGTTCCTCATAAATCTTTAATTTTCTCATGTGAGTCTAATTCGTTCTCCGGCCAGACGAACCCCCATTTGGGAAGAGGGAATGTCTTCCTCCCCTACACTAGCAAGAAGGAAGATGGCTGACTCTTGTCCAAAATAACCATCTCCCAGAACAGAGACTACAGGTGAGTTATATACGGGGCTGGTCTCCAGGAGGGGGAGGTGGCTGGGCCCTGGGTGGGGCAGACATCTGGTCCCAGTTCCTGAGAGTCCTTTGTTTCTCCGGATTTGCAGCAGAGAGTGGAGCAACTGCCCTATACTCTGCTCTTTCAGTTGTCATTGATGATGGCTATCAGCATGGCTCTCTGCCCAGAGGTCATGACATTCCCAGAGAGCTCAAAAGAACAAAGTTATCTTAAAGCCACTGGGAGGGGCCACCAAATCTACAGAGCACATCTGGGCTAGTGAGTCAGAGGTCCGTTCAAGTTACAATATGGTTTCTTTTCTACAATATGGCTTCCCTCATGTCAACCTTGTGTTGAGCCGGTATTAGAGACATGGTGTATTTAAAGGATTGGAAAACACATGCTGATGGGCTGAACCCAAAACGGAAAGGACCTTATCAAGTCGTTCATTTTTTTTAACATTTTGTTTTTTACAATTTTACTTTTCCTTTCTCTCCCCCAAGTCCCCTGGCACATAGTTGTACATGTTTACTTGTGGGTCCTTCTAGTTGTGGCATGTGGGACGCCACCTCAGCATGGCATGACGAGCAGTGCCATGTGCACACCCAGGATCCAAACTGGCGAAACCCTGAGCCGTCAAAGCAGAGAGCACGAACTCAACCCCTCGGCTGCCAGCAGGCCCCTCAAGTCATTCTAAGGACCCTCACAGCTGTCAAGTTAAAAGACCATACTTCTTGGACTCATGTTTCCCAATATGACTTCTTTATAGGACAAAGCTGATCCAGATCCTGCTGTTGAACCGGACTACTCTTGTGAACAAACCGGTGATTTAGAACTACTTTTTAGAACAAAACGAGCCCTATCTTGATTATTTTCCTCTGTTGATGAAAATAATCCATAACCAATCTGTAAATGAAAATTTGGGTGAGTTTATTCTGAGCTGAACTCTGAGGACCATGGCCCGGGGACTTTCTTCCCAAAGGAAGAAAGGGCACTGAAGAAGTGGGGTGCACAGAGTGGTTATATCCCCCCAAACAGGGTGTTTCACATATGATTGAAATGTCCCTCCCACAATAGTCACAAGATTGCCCTGTCAGCACAGCACTTGATGGACACAGCAGGTAGTGCGTCTGCTGTCTCAGCGGCCGTAGCAGGAGGCAAGTCTGTTGTCTGGAGCTGGGTGGTCACAGGTGAGCACAGCAATCAGTTCCTAGCCTAAGGAAAGATGCTTAATCCTTAATGAGACGCCAACGTTGGGAGGGGGAGGGAAGTTGCACCTTTATCTCAAGGGCCTTTGCTCTTGCCATGGGGAATATCTAAAGCAGATATACAATGCATGCTCAACAGCCAGGTCAGGCCCTTTTGGAAAGACAAGGTCAGGCCGAATTAGGTTTACACAAAATGGCTTCCTCATATTCTCCAATATATCCTATTGCTTGCCATTTTTATTTGTCACCTCTTATCTCCTTTTGTAATGACAGACAATTCTTTTTAAAAATGGGCTCAACATTATGCTGAGCTCCATAACAAAACCACGTGTTGGGTTTGCAGACCCTTGCCTCTGACTAGGGCTTCCGGGCTCCCCTGGTGGGTCACTCCCCTCCAGGGCACTGACTGGCGTGCAATGCTTCCCTTTACTACACCAGGTATTTCTAGCTCTTCTCTTCTACAAGATTCAGCTGTTACTAATCATAATGTCTCCTTGTGGCCATCCGTCTCTGTCACCTGGGAGTTCCCTGGCCACAATCAAACCTTTTCCTTCAACTCTATTGCCCACATACTAACTAGACTCGCCTGGTCCCAGGGGGATCATAGACGAATTCCTAAGGTAAAGCCCCCACCCATTGATACACAGGATGGACTATAGCAAACTTGGGATGAATATACTTGGCTCACACCTACTAGTGGTCACCTCAGTCAAAAGGCCACTCTATGTTGGGAACAAACCAATCACACTTGTGATACTCCATGTAATAGCACCCGACCTATGGGACAAATGCCCCGTTATGTGTGTTCTCATATCATAGCCTTAAAAAATACTGATTGATCTGGGACTGACTGGGACAGATGGCCCAGCACACATTGGCTAGCCCCTAACGGCACTCGGTGGTTATGTGGCTCCAACTTATGGCCTTGGCTGCCTCCTGGATGGACTGGACGATGCACCCTAGGCTTTGTCTGGATGCAAGGAAGAACTCCATTTACTATATCTCCCCTGCTGACCTACCCACCCTGCAACAGCGCTGGACCCGCTCTGGCTTCCACTGGGATGACCACCTTGCCTCAATTTTCCTTCCCCAATTAGGAATCGAAAGTGTCATCCGGCACATGGAAGCCCTAAACAAATTTACCACGAAGGCATTGAATGATACACAACATAGCCTTCTGCTGCTGGATTTAGAAGTATCCCAAATGCGTAAGGGGGTTCTGCAAAACCAGATGGCACTGGGGGGCACTTATGCCACTATAGAAACTAAATGTTGTGTCTGTATTCCTGAATACCATCAAAATATCTCTGGCCTCCTATCTGATATGAGCCACCAAATTAAATCCATGCCCGACCCCACCCTCATTGGTTGGACTCCTGGTCAGGTCCAGGCCCCTGGACTACTATCAAAGCCTTATTCACTGGGCTGATCATACTGCTTGTATTTCTTATCATAATTTGTCATCTATTTCATTGTTTGTCTTGCGCATGTCAACAAAATTTTGCCTCCTGAAGCACTTCTCATCAAATGATTCTCCCGTCTCCAGAGGATCTGCATACCTTGTCTGCCTTAGACTCCATGGGCACAACCTTCCGGTCCACTGAACTTCCTGCCTGAACCCCTGTGGCCCCATTTAGGGACAGCTCTGCGATCACGTACAGCTGGAAGTAGTCACAGAAGACTGACCACCCTCCATGTCCCCAAAGGATTTCAGGGCCTAATGGATTCAAGGGGATTTTGTGATGTGGATCAAGGCTCCCCAGGGAGAGAAGCCCAAGGCATCCTGGCCCACACGCCAATTGAAACGAGCCTCTGGGAAGTATAGGGCGTCCTGACCTCATTCATATCTAACGTTATACGACCACACGATAACCAGACCCCACCTGCACTGACACCATTTTAACAGCTTTTTAAACATGATGTTTCCTTTGTCTAGTAAAAAACAACGCACTTGCCTGTGCCTTATAAATTTATCCCTATCCTCAACCCATTGCAGCTCTTCCCTGCCCAGGGGCCTGTCCCCATGGTACTCTCTGGGTAAAAGAGCATGACACCAGATCTTGAGAGTCCCAGAAATCTCCCTGACTCCTGGGCTCACTGAGCTCGCATCAAATGTGATGCCTGGAGCCTGTCTCGCCTGGAGCCCACATCCCTGAGCCCCTCCTCACCGCCCCCTTTCCCTACACAGCTGCCTCGAGATTCCGTAATCCTTGAAGAGGAATCTTTGAGACTTAGTGACCCGTCTTCCGAATAGCCCCCTAATCTAATCTAACTAAACTTCCTTTCTCCATCTAACTCATTGGGATTAATTGGCTCAGATCGCGGAGAGCAGAGCGAGCCCGTTGCTCAGTATCAGGTAGGGGGCGGGTGTCCCAGCGTCAGCGGTCACACAGGTAATCCGAGCGCGACCCAGGCTCGTATGTGGTGACATCACTGTTGCGCGTCTGTTTTTAAAGGGCACCGATCCACGGTGACTCCTCCCCGACGGCGTCTGACCCCGGAGCTCACCAGGCCCCCTGTCCCAGCTCCAGATGGGGGTACTCCAGGGAAACTGAGTCAGGACTTCCCGGTCCAACATAAGGACGAGCTGCAGGATGACGCCAGGTCCGCCAGCCGGCAGCGGCTTCTGCTCGAAGCCCACGACCACAGCGGGCGGTCCCAGTCCGGGGAGGAAGCCGGGCAGGAAGCCGCTGAGGCCGAAGGCCCGCGCTTCCGCCCGGCCCTGCCACGTGACCGGCGCCAGCGCCTGTCAGGCACGCCCTGGATTGTAACGCTGTCCAATCAGGGAGGACGGGGGCGGGACCATAGGGGAGCGCTGCCGCGACCCGGGAGCGGCTCCATCAAGTGACAGGGGCGGGTCTTGGACATCTGTCCATTCAGGACCCGGTGCGTGCCAGAACCCTGTCCAATCAGAGTGCGTGGCAGAATGAGTGACGAAGATACCATCCAATCACCACACAGGAGCCTGCAGCTGCGTCCATAAGAGACGCGGGCGGGGGCGCTCGCATCCTTTTGGAAGTCACTGTGGTCCCGCTGCATCCCCGTGCGCACCGGCCCCGCGCGGCCCGAGAAGTCCCGTCTCCGTCGCTCTCACCTGCCGGGGCCGCGGGGCCGCGAGGAGGACGCCCGGAGGGTCCGGAGCGGGCGGTGATGGTGAGTGCGCGGGCCGTGCGGAGACCGGGAGGGGCTGGTTGGAACCGGCGGGAACTGGCTGGAAGCGGCCACGGGCCCGGGTCTCCCTGCGTCCCCCGGGGTCGCGCTCAAGTACCCAAACTTGGGTGCGGGTTGCGTCCTGGCGTCTTGTCCCAGCCCCGCGTGGGGGTCCTGGTCCCACCTGAGTCCCCACTGTGGGCGCAAACAATCCGTAAGGGATCCGTAGATCAAAGCTGGGGTGAGTTTGTCACCCAGATCTGAGGACCGGCCTGGGGCCCTGCGTCCCCACGAAGGACGGACACCAAAGAAGTGAGTGTGCACAGTGGTCATATACGTCAGAGAGCAGGTGTCACAGATGATCGGAATGTCCCTTTTACAGCGGTCACCAGGTCGCCCAGCCGGCAGAGCGATCGCACAGCAGGGAGCAGGTCTGTGGTCTCCAGCTGGGGGGTCGCAGGGCGGGCGCAGCAAGCAGTTCCTGGCCTGGGGAGAGACGCTTATCCGAGGGGGAGGTTACATCTTCCTTCATCTTCAAGGGCATTGTTCTCGTCTCTGGACGGAGAAGATGGTGAGGGCAGAAATACAGGGCGTGCTCCGTGGGCACGGCAGGCGCTTTGGGAAACAAGGTGAGGCCGAATTAGTTTTACAAGTAGCTTCCTCGTGTCCGCCAGTATAGCCTACTGCTCCCCACTTATTTATCACCGCCCTGGTCGTGGGGTGGATCCTGACATCTTATCCCAGCTCCTTGTCGGGGGCTCTGGGTCCCAGCCCAGTCCTTGGCTGGGCAGGCGTCAGAGGGGGATGGGTGGACCCCAGCTGGGCAGTCAGGGCCGAGGATCGTGGGGTTCCGTCCGGACTGGGGGCCGGAGACGGTGGGACGGGGCCGAGGGCGGATCTCAGATGCCGCAGCTCGGAACTCACCGGAAAAGGGCTTTTTTCTGCCGGGCAGGAGGGGAGCAGGAAGACGGGTGTCAGGACCCCCGCCCCGTGGTCGCGCAGCTCGGGCTCGGGTCCAGGCCCGTCCGCATCTCAGCGCTCGTTCCGACCGGCGGGGGTCGGGCCTGCGGGGCGCGCGGAGGCCTAGAGCGTCTGGGAAGGAGGGGCGATGGTGCGCAGGGGTCAGGCGGTGGAGACGAAGCATCCGAGCTCAGTGAGCACACTTTCCTGCCGGAGAGGGACCGCAGGGGCGGGAGGAGGGACGCGCCCGGGGCAGGGGCTCCGCGAGAGGGGGCGCTGTGGCCGGAGGACCCGCAGGAGCTGGGCGGCGTTTGTCTGGAGCGGAGAGGAATGGACAGAGCAGGAGGCCGGGTGTGTTGCTGATGGCAGGTCCCCGAGCGCAGCCCGTCCTCGGAGGGGCCGTCTGCGGGCCCGGGCTGCGGGCGGCCCAGGGCGGGGTCTGCGGAGGAGAGGCTGAAGCAGCGTGGCCGACACGCGTTGGTTCTGCTGGTCGGTGGGGACGAGCCGTGGGGCTGCTTCCTGGGGGTCTGTGTAGCTGAGTGTGCCGCGCGCTGAGTGAGTCTGTGAAGGTCACACGTGGGGCGGGCTCCCGGGGGTCCCTGCTGGTGAGAGGGTCTGTGAAAGGAGCGTCTATACGGGGCGGAGCGGGAGCTCGGAGCGGCTCCTCTTTGCTGAGAAGGAGGCCCGGGAGGAGGGGCGCGTCCGCCCTGAGGAGGGAGCCGGGCTGAGCGCAGCTCTAGATTTAACTGCCCTGGTTCCTTGGTGCCCCCTCACTCCTTCCCTGGGAGGGGCCACTCTGGGTACCTCCCCGCGGGTGAGCCCGGCCCCAGCTCACGACCAGGTTGGACCTTCCCTGTGGGAGCAGGTGCTGCTCTTCCTGTGGTTTCCTTGACGGAATCTGCTCCCAGCGTGCTGCCACCCCAACCCCCCCCAACCCCGGGTGACCACCGTCCTGCTTCTTTGTGTTTCTCTTTGTCGCTTTACATCTGTTCTCAGTCACCAAGCAGGGTTCTGTGTGGTTCCGCCTCTGCTGAATTTGCAGGGAGTGAATGTCATCAGGAACACAGCATCCATGTCACACGGAGGGCCTCTCTGTGCTTCCTCAGCCCCAGTCTGTGTCACACGTGCTGGTGGCTGAGGCTCGAGGCACTCTGTTCTCTCATCCATTCCAGTCCTCAGAGGGGCTGTGTTGCCTCTCGTTTATGTTTCCCTTTTCTTGGCAGAGCTGCTGCAGGCATTCTTGTTTTTATCTCCAAGTGCAAATGGATCATAAATGTTTTTCGTGTTGGGGAAGAATGTCAGGGGTGTGGATTATGGGTAAGTTCAAATTCACTAGGAAATGCTGATGGAGGAGTGTTTGGATCTAGTGTCTTACTGTCACACGTGTGTTTATTTCACCTCATTTCCTGCACTTGCAGTTAACCCACGTTGGTCCATCTTGAGTGTGTGGAATGGGATCTCCTTTTGATGCCATATTGTACTGGTTCCCATTGGGGTTGAGCATTTCTTGTGTGGCGTTTTAAACGTATCGGACAGTTAGCCCTTAATGATTATGTAGCTAGTGACTAGTCTTTTTTTTTTTTTCTATCAGTGATTATAGCGTTTAGTTGTTTGCATGTCTATGGTTCATGGTGCTGCTTAGGAAATTTATTATTGGACTCCCACTAGGTTCTTCCCAGATAACATCTCCCTGACACCTGGGTCACCATGGTAACAGAAGCCAGAGTTATTTTTCAGGAACTAAGGCTCGACCCCTATCCGGCTAAGGCCGGTGGAGACCAGCAAACGACCAGTTGGGGCTGCGCAGGTGTCCGATACATGAACTCCTGAAATCAGGGAGCCAAACACTACACCCTCAGGTCATGTTAAGGCCACCGTTTGGTGACCGTGCGTCCTATGAGGAGCCATGAGGATTCCCTACGTTTGCGCAGATCGTCAATTACCTGCCTTCTCCTTACCTCCCATCGCCTGTCTCCACACTTCAGACCACCCCACCCCTCCATAAATATCCTTAGTCCCCATTTTTGGGGGGCAGACTTGAGATTTGTTCTCCCTTCTTTCTTGGCCGCCTTGTGAATAAACCCTTTGCCGCAAACTCCTCTTGTGATTGGCTTTTCGTGCAATGGGCAAAACGAACTTGGTTTGTTAACTTCATCGTCTGTCAGATAGTTTTCAGTTATTTTCTCACCTTTAATTCATTTGTGTGTTTACTGCTTTCTCATGTTTTCTTTACATGGTCTGGACAGTCATCCTTTTTCATGTCTGGGTATTGCAGATATTTTCTCCCAGATCATGGTTTATTGTTTCTGTCTCGTCTACACTTTGACGGACACATCCTAGTTTAATAGACTTGAATTTCCCGCTCTCTTCCTTTGTAGCTGACTCTTTTCTCGAATAGGAAAACTCTCCCAGCTCTCAAGTCATAAACACGTTTGCCTGTGGCTTCTCCAAGTGTTCTGTTGTCGTGTCTCACAGTTAGATCTGCAGTGAGCTGGTCATTGTCCGTGAGGCTGATAAGGACATCAGTCCCTTATTCTTCTGTAGATGCCAGTTGTCCCTGCCCCACGTGTCACAGAGCCTCCATCCCACTCTTGCCCGGCAGCGCTGCTCTGGGGCAGGTCCACGTGCCCACCTTGGGGGCCTGTTTCAGGGGGTCCGTTTTCTCCATTGGTGTCCCTGTCCCTCCCTCTGGTGATGCCATCCTGTCCTAATCACTACAGTTTAACAAGTTTTAATGTCTGTCAGGGAAAATCCCACCACCTTGTTTACAGAAAATGTCAGATTTTCTTAGGAATTTGTTTTACATTTCCATTTTTAGAAGTAGTTTTTCTTAAGTTCAAACAAAACAGAAACAAACCCAAGACAAACCTGGTTGACCATTTAATGGAGTTTCCTTAAAACTCGTGAGCAGTTGAGAGAGCTGCCATCACGCTCTCCTTTCTGCGGACGTGTGAGGTCTCTGCATTTGTTGCGCTCCACTCTGGTGTCACCTAGTAACACTTTGACAGATTTCCAGTAAGTCATTTTTCATCCCACATTATATGTATTTTAGGAATGAAATAAAATTAGTTGTAATAGCAATCAGCTTAAAAATTCTATGTTAACAAAGTCTATCTTAAAAATGTACTCTTCAACTGCTTGTTTCTATTGATTCAAAATACATGTGATTTTTTTTTTATGACTTTGAATTCTGGAAACAAACATCTGATTCTATGATTATCTTCTTATTATTTTCGAGTGTGACGTGCACAACTATTATGCTATGAATAAAGGGAAAGTTTTTCTTTCGTTACAGCGTTTTCTTGTCAGGAAAAGGGCACCATTAGTTTCCTCGATTAATGATTTAAAAACTAGCCTGTACTGCATTTCAGCACTGCAGAGGTTTCTCTGTCTGTCATTACAGAGAGCTCATAGTGAGGAACACATTTGCTTATTGCTGGGTCCCTCCCTCAGGAGCTTCCAAGATGGAAACTGAAATTGGCCCCATACGTACAGGGCAGGCAAAGACCTAAGAAAGGGCCAGGACACTCCAGATTTTAGGTGGCAGTTTTAATGAGCATGGAAACTTACGAGGCTTGTCTTATGCAGCCCAAAGATGAGTAGTTTCTGCTCCCACCCACCAGATCTGAAAAGTTTCTCTAGGTGCCTTAACCAGGTTCGATCATGTCCACAGTCCAGATGGTCTCAACACTGACTCACTCTCTCAAGGCTGTGACCTTGGGGCAGCTTCTGGGAGTTGGGAAGGCAAGCGGAACCCACATTCCAAGCATAGTGATAGGGCAGGCAGCCTCCAGAGGCCCGGATTTATCTCCAGGGTCAATGCCCCATCATGTCTTGTGTTGACCTCTGCAAGAGATACTTGAAAACACTGAAAAGATGCAAGACTTTCAATGTGGTTTTATGTTAAACCATTTACAAGACCTTAGTTATCAAACCTGAGCAACTAAAAAGATAGAAGATTAAGAGGAATTTATTTTGTTTTTTCTTTATTTGTATAAAGTATTTTAAAACGAGTTTCTTAAACTCATTCTCTCCCCCAATATTAAGGTGACAAATTAAAGCATCTTTTCCTGCCATTGTGGTGCGTGCAGCAGACAGCCATGTTTCCAGTAGGAACCAGCACTTTCCTCAAGTGCATTGGGCGGGTTTGTTTTTATATTCTCCTCCTCCACATGCGAGTGAGGGAGCTTATGACCACACATCTTGTCCCCACCAAGAGACACGTATAAACACATAAATGTTTACTAAGGTGGAGGTGGTCACCTTTGAAAAATAAAAAGTAACTAAAAAGCAGGTTTTCTGTAAAGTTGCAGTACTGGTATTTAAATTTCGCTGAGACATTTTCTGCTATAGGAATAAAGAGAAAGACAAGATGAAGCCTTGATTTAGGATGAGAGTACATTATTATGGGTCGTGTGTTGGAATAATCATTCACTCAATATTTCGCTCCATTGGGATGAGAGTTTGAAAAGGGCTTCATACACCTTTAGAATTCATCACATACACTAGAATAAGGTCTTATAAGTTAACGCTGATTATTACTCATACTTGTCCATTTTGAGAGCTCAGCAGCCTTCATGAAGTACACACACACACATGTTCACCTGTTATGAGGCAGGTTTGTGAAAATAATTTCATACACCACATCTCTCCATGAACTGTCAGCTTACAGCATTTCTTACCTGAGAGATATCCCAAGAATAGTGTTTCATAGAAAGTCCCCTCCCTACTAGGAAACAGTCATGAAGGATTTTGAATCACTTTACTCTTTAAAGGATGTTCTTTCCTCGTCTCCAAGTCCGGGTGCCATTCATTCCCTTTAGAGCCAGTTGTGTTGAAAGGCTTGTGAGATAATAGCAAACATGCATTGTTGTCAGCCCTCAGCGCCTGACACCCTTGGAATTTCCTGGGTGATAGGAGCATCCTTTGTTCTCATGAGGTGACTCTGGCTGGGCTCCTGGAGGAGGATTTGTCACTGGAAAGATGAAGCCATGACTAGAAGCTTGGGATTTTTAGCCCTGCCCCCACTGTCTTGAGAGGGCAGAACGCCTGAGACTGAGTTTAATGATTGATCATGTGTACGTGATGAAGCCTCTGTAAAAGTCCCAATAGTGTGGGGTTTGCAGAGCTCCCGGGTTGGTGAAGAGATGGAGGGGCAGGGAGAGTGGCGGCTGCTATATTCGAATTCTGTGTTCATCATTTTTGGGACCCGCCAGATTGTCTTCCAAAGTGGCTGCACCGTTTACATGCCCGTGAGCAATGGCTGAGCTTCCCCCTTGCTCACGTCCCGCCAGCACTTGCTCCATTTCTGCAGTGAATGAACAGGGCTCTGCTTGTACCCTTGATTTGCATTTCCCTGCTGGCCAAGGGCCAGCCTCTGCTCATGTCTTCTTGGCCATTCTTATTTCTTCTTTGGAGACCAGGCTGCTCACATTTCTTGCCCATTATTTAATTATAGCGTTTCCCTTTATATTGTTGTCTCTTTTTTATTGTTGTGATCTGAGTTCTTTAAGCACGGTGAGAACACGAGCCTCCTACAGGCGTGTGGTTGGCAAACCCCAGCTGCTCCGCTAGGTGAGGTGGCCTGACCTTCTCTGCAGCTGATGCAGCTGGGAGTTTTATCTTTAGATGTCGTAGTGCTCTTTATGCCATGTGTGTGGTGTCATCACGAAGCATTCTAAAGTCATTTAGGTATTTTTTCTCTTGGTTAAAGTCCCATTTGCCTCTATTGCTTTCACATCCTTCAATGACTGTTGTTTGTGTGACCATTTTTCTTGAATTCTGGGGACTTGATTAGTTATTTGAGAGGTCTTCCAGCTTCCCAGAGTCTTCAGCAAACAGGCTCTCCTCTTATCCAGCTGGTGTCCCAGGGCCTGGCTCACACCTCTGCCCACAGTGTCCACCTCATCCTGGGAGGGGTTGTGTCTCTGCCTCTGTTGCCATTTAGGGAGGAGTCCAGGGCCCTCGACACTGTTGCCTCCAAGGAGAGAGTGTTCAGCTCAAGCCGCATTGCTGGTCCCAGGGTTCAGAACATCCTGACGTTCTGGTTCCAGTTCTTGGAGCTGACAAGGACATAACTTTTGATCAAGTCAAGTACCCATTTCCATGTGATCCGAAAGATGATTTCATTTTTCAGTTTTTACCTTATATCAGAGTCTGCTCTGTCTCAGAAAAAAATAAGTCTTAGATTCATGCATGTATGAGTCTATCAATTGTTGTGGTTGCACTTTGCTGCAGCTTTACAAGCACTTACCATCGCTGAGTGTACCGTGTGCCACTTGCTTGTTTATTGTCATTTCCCATGAACATGTGAGTTTAGGAGTCCTAGGAACTGAGTCCAGGTCCCCGGCTGTCACCCTCCCACACCCCTTGGTGCAGACGGGGCCTGGCTGAAGTAGAACGTGTGGGCTGTTTCAGGCCTCGCTGGTCTTTGAGGACGTGGCTGTGAACTTCACCCCGGAGGAGTGGGCTCTGCTGGATGGTGCTCAGAGGAAGCTCTACAGAGACGTGATGCTGGAGACCTGCAGGAACCTGGTCTCCGTGGGTGAGGACGGCTTCACGCCTTCTTAGTCTGTGAGGGAGCAGGTGTTTCTTACACTTGTTCTTTCTTATTGGGGCTATGAAAGGGGAACATGTTTGAAAAAAGAGAGACACAGTCCAAGCCTTCATAGAACCACCTAGAGTCACATAGCTTTTCCACAAAAACAACATTTCATGTATTAAATGGACTTTTTGTTACTTGAACAAAAGTCTAAGATGTCCGAATTTTATAAGCATGAATATCATCTCCAGTGTCACTTTGGGTCAGCTTTATGGTTTCCACCCCTGTGTGTTCCGCTCTGGTTAATACCCAGGTGACATGGTAATCTTGCTACAGTTCACCCCATGCTTATGCATCCTCACTGGCCTTGAAGACCAGAGTATGGGCCTGGCTCATGGACTGTTTGTTGCCCTGCATCATCCTTCATGGTGAGCTCTTCCCTGTGAGCTGTCACCAGCTG
Source organism: Equus asinus (assembly GCF_041296235.1). NCBI lineage: Eukaryota > Metazoa > Chordata > Mammalia > Perissodactyla > Equidae > Equus > Equus asinus. The sequence continues at coordinate 13,543,618 of NC_091809.1, forward strand.
CCCTCACCATCTGTCTGCCATGGCAGCTGGGGCAGTGGAGAGAGGATCCATCTGGGGCCTCTGTGTCAGCACCCACTAGAAAGAAACCTTATTTCTGTAAGTGATGGAAAACCTTGGGTTGCCCCAGTAACTTTAGAAGACACACAAAAGCACACAGTGGAGTGAAACCCGGTGAATGTCCTGAGTGTGGGAAGCTTTCTGTTTTCCCTCATCCCTCCAGGAACAGGAGAGAATGCACACTGGGGAGAGACTGCTCTCATGGAGAGCAAGCACCCTCGGGAGGAGCAGGCTCTGGAGGAAGGACTGACGTTTGGACACGTCCCTTAGAAATGGGACTCAGCCACTGTGTGAGAAGGGTCACGTGTAACTTCCCTGGCTTCCCTGCTGACTTTTTGTCCCTCCTGGCCGCCTGGGGAAGACCTTCTGCATCTCTTGTTATACAAGGAGCACGTGGGGATGTGCGTTTGCGCAGTTCCATCCTATTTTGCTTTTATGATCATTCTTATCTCAATGTCACTCTCCATGTGTTTTGCAGTATTTCTTAGTGAACAGACTGCCATTTTGGCTCATTTCCCTTGCTGTTGCCAAAGTGCCAGGTAGCTGAGGTCCTGAGAATTTTTCTTTACTCGCATGTCCGTTCTTCCTCATAAAATTGGTTTACATCTTTGGATCAGTGTATGAAAATAAATCCACATATCGTCTGTTTTCTTTCCTTTATCCCACCATTTCTTTCCCAAGAAATTAAACTATGGCACCAATTGTTGTAGATTGTTGCCCTCAAGTTAAAACCAGTGGATTGAGACTTCAGCAGGGTATATTGGAGAATAAAACAGCCAGCGAAGAGAAAATAGTAAGGTTCATAAGATGTGAGTGCCGGTCTGTTTTTGGCAAAAACTGGACATTTCAGAACATTGGAGATCACCCAGCCCAGGAGAGGCCTGTGAGGTGAGTGGCATTCCCACAGGAGGAAGGGGTCTCAGCAGAGGGTTAGACTCACTTAAAGAAAAAGTAAAATCGTGGCTAAACATTTGTGTCCTGAGACAATTTTCAGAAGATATTTTCATATAAATGTGATGTAGAAATTGAGTGTCTAAAACATAATTCAGTTGCATTTATCAGGTGACACTGTACATAATAAAGACTGAAAGTTATGGCTATATTTGAGGCCTCAGGCAGAGCATTCAGCTTTTCCCCTTTGTACCGAACCAGACAGGGCCAAAGACATTCCTTTTCATTGAAAATGACAAATACATAGTCAAAATTATCATTAATAACTGTCAGTAAGTGATGAGTAAAGAAATCACTTACAATCATCAGTCCCTCACAGTATGCTTCATATTTTGAACAGGAGCCATTTGGTGCAGAGTCTCCGTGGAAGTAATGAAGGTGATGGCTGTGGAGAAACCCTGAACCAGATTACAGACCTTCCAGTGTGTGAGACATATCCGACTGGAGTTAAACCTGGTGAATGCATGAAGTGTGGAAAAGCCCTCAGGGATTGTTCTCTCCTTAAGAATCAGCAAAGACCTCACACTGGACACAAAGCTCATCCATGTGAGGAATGTGGGCGGGCCTGCAGTTGTGTCTCTTGCCTAAGCACTCATGTGGAAACAGACAGTGTAGATAAACCCTGTAAAAGGCGTCAGGATACTGGGAGAGCATCTAAGAGACCTGTGAAGAGGCTCCATAGAAAAAAATCTTTTGAGTGTAAGAAATGTGGACAAGTTTACACTTGCGCCTCATCCTTACAGGAACATGACAGAGGTCACTGTGGAGAGAAAACCCATGCGTGTACAGTTTGTGGGAAATCCTTTATGTATGACTCCTACCTATTACGACATGTGAGAACTCATGCTAGAGACAAACACTACGAATGTAAAGAATGTGGGGAGGCCTTCAGTCGCTTCTCATACTTTCTTGTACATATGCGAAGGCACTTTGGAGGGAAACCCACTGAATGCTGGACTTGTGGGAAAGCCTTCAGTCACGTGGCCTCCCTTCAAGTACATATTAGAACGCACACTGGGGAGAGACCCTATGAGTGTCAGCTGTGTGGGAAAGCTTTCAGTCGTTCGTCCTCCCTGCGAGTACATGTGAGAACACACACTGGTGAGAGACCCCATGAATGTCAGCATTGTGGGAAAGCCTTCTGCTTCCTCTCCTCCCTTCGAAGACATGTGAGGATGCACACTGGAGAGAGACCCTATGTGTGTCAGCACTGTGGGAAAGCTTTCATTTGTTCCTCCTCCTTGCAAGTACATAGGAGAACACACACTGGGGAGAGACCCCACAAGTGTCAGCACTGTGAGAAAGCTTTTGGTCTTCCCTGCTCTTTGCAAGCACATGTGAGAACGCATACTGGGGAGAGACCCTATGAGTGTCAGCACTGTGGGAAAACCTTGAGCTCCCTCTCCTGCCTTCGAGGACATCTGAGGATGCACACTGGGGAGAGACCCTATGAATGTCAGCAGTGTGGGAAAGCCTTTAGACATCGTGCAAACCTTCGAGTGCATGGGAGGACACACAGTGGAGAGAGACCCTATGAATGTCAAGAATGTGGGAAAGTTTACAAGTATTCCAATAACTGGGGAGCACACATGAGGACACACACTGGCAAGACAGGGAATGAATGTCAGCACTGTGGGAAAGCCTTCAAGTATGTCACGTCTCTACAAGTACATGTGAGAACACACACTGGATGGTAACTCTGCATACAAGGACTGAGGGGAAGCCTTCATTCTCCCTTAGAACCTGTTTTAAATGCAAGCAAACACACTGGAGAGACAGGTTAAAAATTGGAAGAATGTGGGAAAACCTTCAAGTGTCGCACTTCATCTATTTTGTACATGGGAACTCAGGGGAGGACAAAAATCCTTTAAATGTTAGAAATGTGATTTTGTCTTTGTGTCTCATCCTTACTTGGGACCCCCAGTGTATTGGTTTCTAGTTCACATTGCTGATATGAAGTCAAGATTAGAATGTCTGTCTATGACCCCACCATCTGTGCTACACATATTTTGTTATCTTGGACTTTAAATAATTGTACTGTTATATGACACTTGTCTATTTTGTGTCACAGTGTCTTTTGGGTCCAGGGATGACAGTGGTTTTTGTTTTTAGGGGTGTTTTTCCATGTGCAACTTGGTATTATTTTGGATGAACTGTGTTTTCTTTCTTTCCATTATGCTCCTGGTATGTGATGATGATGGTATGAGACCTGTATTGTTGAAATTTCTTTTCTGGTCCACTGTTGCAGGGAGTTTTCTGACTTGATATCTACTCTCCCCTGAATTCTTTATTATTGAAAGATGTATCTTCCACTTTTGATTGTTGCTAGTAGATACGTCATCTGTTCCTCACAGAAATTAGTAATTATAGAAAGATCTTGAGAGGACAGTCTCATGGGATTATGTTCAAAATTGGAGTCTGCTCATTCTCCTTGATCTTGGTTGGAAATTTTCATGAAGCCTGGTGTCCAGATGCTTCTATTGAATTGTGCTGTCACCTTGGGGAAGGTGGGAAACCGTGTGTCCCAGAGTCCTTCTGTTTGTGGCTCTGAGTTAAAGTTCACGAGCAGAGGAGGACACATGAGGTTTGGAAAGAAATGAAGAAGCCATGATTCTCAGTTCTCCTGTCCCGTCAGGAGACAAAGGTGCATGGGACCCTAGGGGACCTGCGTCACAGCACACTTTTCTGACTTCTGGCGCTGCCCGTCTGGAACAGCCCCAACCAAACACCATGTTTGACGTCAGTCCCCTCTCAGGCACCAGATCCTGCAGACTTTCCCAGAAGCTCCCCCATTGTGGACCCTCTTTGGTTTGCAGATTCACACAGTTACTTGCAGTTTCATGTAGCTCTGGTGTCCATCAGGTCACTTCTTTAGGTTGTCACACTTAGTTATCTTCTCATTTTTGACACACTTCATCTTCAAGGCTTCTAATTATGTGAATTCTGTGGGGAGCATCTTGTTGTCTAATAGTGGCCCTGTTTCCTGCCTCCACACTGACAAATTTAATTTTGCAGCTGCAAGTGGAGGAAACTTACTTCCTTGGTTGCATAGTTGAGAGCCTGCACTATGCTGCATTTCTTCTTTCTGAATAGTTTCATGATTGAAAGCAGAATTTGTGAACATATTTGGCTGTTTGTGAGAGTTTTCTCTTACATCTGCCTGCTCTGTAAATGATAAATGCACTGTTTACTTTACAGTTTATGTGTGATTACCCCGTGTTTAAGTCTTTCATGTTTTTTTCTGTTCAATGAAAATTGCATTTTCTGTAGAAGATGGTAATCTACATTGTTTCCTCATGAGAGCACATTACCTTTATTTTGAAAACTGTTGTATACTTACAAGTGCTATTCTGTTTTATGTTTCATTAACTGAGAGAATAGGTTAAAATATCCAACTATACATTTTTATTTTTGTAATTATGTCGACTTTTCTGTATATATTCTGGGATAGTAGTACTAAATATGTATACTTCCTGACATTTTTCATTGTGGTGTGTTTTTCTGACCTTCCTACGTAGCTATCAACTTTTTTCATTAAAATGAGTTCTTCATTCCTAATAGTGAAAACGCAAATATTGCTCACTTCAGTGGTCTCCAGCCAGAGATCCCCAGGAGTCAGGCTCCTGCAGATGAGCAGCGTGGGAGGCAGAACTGGACACACATCTTTCCTAGTTCCCTGTGGACAAGTAGAACCACCAGCGTTCTTGGTGAGGTGAGCACTTAGTTGTGGTGGGAATGAGTTAGGAGAGGGAGCTCCAGTTTATAGGCATAACCAACTTGAGTAAAGTCTACTAATTCCTGGAAATGCTGCTTCTAAATGTTTGTTCTCCACAGAGCTCTCAGTGGCTTAACGTGAAAGCAATATCAGAATAGAGACATCTTCTCGGTCGTCTTGTTGCTGGTAGTTGTGCTGAATATCCACGGGCCATTTGCCTACATGACAGATGGGTAATTGATTGCTGATGCTCCTGCCCAGCGATGTTCCCTTGTGTAATTTCCACTGGATGACAAATGGACCATGCTTTCTCTCTTCATTCTGACCACTTACAGTTCTGGTCTGCTCCTGTTGACAGAGGTCAGTTTCTCCCTCTGTGTCAGATGGCCTCCAGGGATCCTTCTCTGGCCCTGGGCATCGATGGATGTCTTGTATTTTGATGGACCTGGTAGGGCTTTATGGGTCAGAGGATGTGTAAGGTGACTAGTCCTCCAGGGACTTGAGAGAGGAAATGGTCAATAAATGTACAGAAAGGTACAGTCTTTCGAGAGAGGATACCTGTACCTAAGGGATTCCAACCAGTGTTAGAATGGACTTTCCTCTGTAGTGTCATCAACTCACCAGGCGATGCCTAGTCATGTGCAGCCACAGAGGCGCAGGAAGACTTAGGAAAACACTACACACAAACCCTAGAGAGACCGTCACTGCAGCCTAAGGAGGGTGACAGCCCTGGACTGCCAGGGTAGGGGTGTGTCTGAGCAGGTTGGGAGCAGAGAGCTTGAGGATCTGTGGGCAAGTGCCTGCACAGCTTACATTAGTGTGGAAAGTAACTCTGTTTTCAGCCTAGAGTGCATGGCATATGAGGGATACTCAATATTTAGCACCAGACAATGAGTACACACTCAGAAAGACAGGCTAGGGTCTCGTCACGATCCTGCATTTCCTTCCCAGCTTGGTGACTTCTGGCAAATCACCTACATTTATAGTTATCTCCTGAGTTAACTCATATAGATGTATAGATAATAAAGTGTCTACCGTCTGGAGTTTCTGAGGAAGAAGTAGATTTATATATGCTAACTCAGCCACTTTATGGAAAACACTTAAAACAGTGCCCCATACATAGAAATATGGATGTCAGTGTTTATTATGTAGTCAATGAGAATGGCAAAGGCAGCCTCAGACACCTGGAAGCTGGCCTGACACTCCCTGCAGGACTGTGGCTTCCTTACATTAAGCAGAAACAATTTCACCAGTTGTCATCAGATGAGGCAAGTCTGTGACAGAGATGGGTCAAGAGAAAAGGAAGAGAACGTTAGAATCATGTCAACAAAAAGTGTAACACTTATGACTCTATTTTAACAAGCGGCTTAAACACTTCCAAAACTATTTTTTGATAATCTTCCCAAAATGAGATGCAAAATGACACATTTTTGACTTGAAACATTACAAAAGATTTACTAGACTCAGGCTTATTTTACATGGTACATTTCATAGGAAACATTGTCAAGTAATAGTAAGCCTTTTGTTGCATTTGCATAGATATATAAATATTCCATAAATTATGTGAAATTGCTAAAAATCTGATAAGTCCTGATGTAACACTGTCTGCCATAACTCTGGTTGTTATCTTAAAATGCTGTCAGAGAAATAACGAGATTTCTGTTAACTGCATTATAATGAGCCATTTTTAAGTCCTTTGTCATTGGTAGTTACTCTGATGCTTCTGCAAAAATGCTTCTTAGAAAGGAAACTCATAAAATGAAACTCCTCAAAGTTGAGGCTCACACTAAAAGGACTGAGCCTGAGCAGCAGGAGAAAGCCCTGGCTGACTTTCACGCAAAGGCAGCAACAGCACAATCCATAAAGATAGTGGCACATGTGGATGAAGTCCTTTCTGCCTCTGCAAAGAACAGCCCCTCGTGGCCAGACTTTTGCCATTGTGATGTGCTTGTAACATGGCAGCAGTCTGCTCCTGAATCAGAGAAATGAAGATGGGAAGTAAATGGCTGTAAATTAAATGAACAGGTGGGGCTCTGCGAAGCTGAAGATGGCCACTTGGTTCTTCCCAGCGACCTGGGAAACCACCATTTTTCAATGTTTGCATTCCATCACCCATGATAGTACATTTAAAGAAACTCTTTCGGCCCCTGGAGGCCTCAGACCTCCACCCACTGAACGCTTGGAGCATCTGCAGCTGGATTTCATACAACTGACACTTAATATGGGTTGCCAACATGTTCTTGTTCCTGGATTATGTTCTCCAGATGGGGTAGAGCCTTCCCCTGCCACCAGGCCGATGCCCTCACAGTGGCAAAAAAACTGTCTGAAAATGTCTTTCCCACGTGGGGTATATCTGCCAGTTTCCGGTGATGGAGCACCCACTTCCCTGGGCAAACCATACGAGCCTTAATGAAAACCTTGAACCCATCTTGCAATTATCACCATCCTTATCCTCCTCAATCATCAGGGAAAGTTGAGAAAACTAACGGGAAAACTGATTCAAGCAGGACAAGTATTAATTCTATGGGATGGCATAAACTGAGGGGATGTGTAATGATTTTTTTTTTTCCCCACAGAATTAAAGAAATCTTTTCTCGGGGCCTGCCCGGTGGTGTAGCGGTAAAGTTCACACGTTGTGCGTCTTGGCAGCGCAGGGTTTGCCCGTCCAAATCCCGGGTGCGGACATGGTACTGCTTGGCATGCCATGCTGTCGTAGGCGTCCCACATAGAAAGTAGAGGAAGATGGGCACGGATGTGAGCTCAGGGCCAGCTTCCTCAGCAAAAGAGGATTACTGGCAGTAGTTAGCTCAGGGCTAATCTTCCTCAAAAAGAAAAGAAAAGAAATCTTTGCTCTTTGGGAAGTTACATTTGTGAATAAAGATAAACCGTTTATGTTCTCTCTACATGATCTCTCCAAAATTCGGAAACTCTCCCTTATGTAAATACTTTAATCAGGCCAAACCTTTAATACAAAGAAGTTAGTTTTATTGTGACTATTTTTGGTAAAACAAAAAGTGGGAGTAATTATAAAGAGAAGAATTATGTTTGCACCTTTTTAGACATTTGAGTCTGGCCCTGTTGCTGGTATTTGAGGTTTTGCTCTATTCCTGCAGACTGGACTCCGGCCTAAGGTATCGCTCTGGGTCTTGCCGACTGTTCGCAGTGCCCCGTTTGGAAAACAAAGTCACCCACAGGAGCTGGTCACCCGCAGAACAATGCCTGTTGGTACATGACCTTCTGCTGATGCCCCATTGTCTCATATGACAGCTACTGTAGGTCTCCAATGTCTTATACTCCAGCCTGTCACCAACAGGTTAAAGGGGCTCTCCCAGATTCCAGTTGAAAGCATCCTGTTGGTCACAGTCTAGAGCCTGGGGACTGGTCATCTGGAAGGTTCCTCAAAGGAAGACGGCCCTCGAGCCCCATTGGAAAGGCCCTCCTGAAGGTCTCCTGACCACTGACTCTGCCTAGAGCTAGAAGGCGCTGAGCCTTGGAGACAATCTCACAGTGAAGAAGTCCCCACCTGGCATCTGGTCCTGTGCACATGCTGAGGCCTCCAAGTCACATGGACCCGGAGGAGAAGCAGCCGACCTCTGATGCTGACAGCCTTCCCAAGATTCAGGACTCGGCAGTATATGTGTACACCCTGCTCTGACCTTATAGCTGATCCTCTTCCTAACAGACCTGTTCTATCACATTGGGAAATTGAGTTGCATGATTATTCAGCATTTTTCCTAAGAAAGTGTCATTCAGTTAGCTGGTGGTCTGGAATATCACTTAACTTCCTTTATGATGATGATTGGAACTTCGCTCTATGTACTTGTATGTAAACTTCCCATGCTACCACTCACTCAGATCTGCTGCAGACTTTCTACAAACACCAAGATGAGAGTCACTCAACATATTGAAATGATAGATCAGGGTTATTTACTTAACTTTCTAGTAACTGGGTGAAATTCCCAGGTGAGGAAACGAAGAGTCATTTCCTGAGCATCTCCTTGTTGCTCAAATTGTGACTGAGCAAGGGCTCCCTACCTACTGCGCACAGAAGCCAATACTGCGGCACCAGCTTTTGAGAAAAGCAGCAGCTTGATTGTGTCATCAACTGGCAAGGAGAAAGGAGGCAGGGCTCAAATCTGGGGCTTGGGGTAAAACGTAAGGGATTAGGGAGGGCAGGCTGGACGCAGGACAAATTCTGATTGGAAGGCCTTTAAGCAAGAGCATTCATGGTAAGCTCTGGAAAGGGGCCTTCACAGTGATCTTCGTGGACAGTGGACCCATCAACTTTGAAAAGGTTCCAACTAGGAAGTTCTGGTCATGTCCTGGTCCTTGGTTCTTTTGGAGGGGGAGGGACTTGAGTGTTTCTAGGTCAAAATCTTCCCCGTCTGCTCGTGACTCCGCTCCAGGACTTGCAGTGTTGGCTCGCTGCCCTTGCGTGATAACTTTGACATTCTGTTATCCATATGATAGGGCCGCTTTGAATGAGTCCCCTGGTTACAAAGTGATTCCTTGGGATAACCATCAGAAAAAAGGGAAAAAAGTTTCTCCCTCATGCGGGTCATGACTTGCTGGGACAGGTCTAGCCCAGCAACACTGGACTAAAACCTATGCTGGACCAGCAGTGCTTTCAGAAAGAAGTCTCCATCGAATGGGTCAAATGTGAAATAGGAAGGAAAACAGGGTCACTTCTGTGGAAGGGCTTTAAAATGGAGCGTGAAGCCGTTAAGGAACGAGTCTCATGCACGTCCTCTTCAGACAGAACATAAACTTTTGAACTGAGTCGAGGTAAATGTTTTGAGAACTCGTCAAGAAAGCGGCAGCTCCTCCCAGTGAGGGCCTACTGCCTCCTTTGAGCTGCCTGAGCCATCAATTAAGATTAGCCAAGACCAGCTTTCTGCCAGCGACTCCAATTAACCTTCTTTGTAATACAAACTTCCATCTTCTGCCTTTATTATTTTGATGAGGAAGATTGGCCCTGAGCTAACATCTGGGACAATCTTCCTCTGTTTCATGTGGGATGCCGCCACAAGATGGTTTGATGAGAGGTGCGAGGTTGGCACCCAGGATCTGAACCTGGGAACCCTGGACCCCAGAATGGGAGCACGTGAGCTTAATCACTGAGCCACCTAATCAGGGCTGGCCCCTCCTCTTTGGTCTTTACGAGCCCCCGCCGCCTCCTCCCCGCAGGACACGATTTGTGTGGCTCCCTCAATCTGTGCGCCCGAAAGGCAGTTCTCTGACCCCAGAGTCACGGCCTCTCTGCGTCTCACTTGGACCCCGTGTAACAGGACTGACCGAGAACCTGACCCGCCATCGACTCCCCGCAGTGAACGCGGCCCTGAGCGTCCTAACGCCTCGCGCTGGACCCGCGGGGGAGGAGCGAGCCTTCCCGGGATGAGGGTGGGCCGGGCGGCGCCCACGGCGGGAGGCGCGAGCATCGTGTCCGGGCTCCTTGGCAGAGCCGCAGGGACGCGGACGCGAGCAACCCGCTGACGGCGCCCCCGCCGCCCCGCGGAGCACCAACCGGACCGACGGCCGGGTTTAGGGTCACGGACTGAACCCCACCGCCCGCGCCACACGGCACCCCCCAGTTCACACGCGCGGCCACGAGGAAACACGCGGGCAGGCGCGCCTGCGCAGACGACGCTGACCCCTCAGCCCCAGGGCCGCAGGCCCCTCCCCCTCCTGCAGCCCCAGGTGGCCCCGCGCTCGTCGCGCCTGTCGCCGTCGGGAGCTGGGACCACGGCGCCCGCGCCGCTCCCTCGCCCGCTGCGCAGCGACAGCCCCGCCTTCTCCCGCGGCGCCGGGCGGAGCGGCGACCCCCGCAGCTCGGTCCCACCGGGGCGGCCGCGACAGTCCTGCGCGCGGGCCCCCTCCCCACGGGGCGGAGGACCCGGACCGCGGGCTGCGGACCCTCAGCCCCAGAGGGGGCCGCTTCAGAGGGCACCGCCACACCCAGCGCCACCCAGCCTCGCCCGCGGGGGCGTCACTGTCAGGGGTCTTTGTTCTTAATCCAGGCCACACACCCACCGGGAGTCCCGCCCTGGGCCGAGCACCCAGGTGACCGCGCCCCCTGTCCCACTGGTCCGAGTCCTGAGGAGGGGCGCTCCAGGGAAACTGAGTCAGGACTGCCCGTCCCGGGAGGAAGGCGAGGAGGGGCTGGTGAGCCTCGGGCAGAGGCAGGAGGTCCCCGCCAGGAGCCTGTGCTCTGTGAACGACAGTCGGGCGGGCGGTCCGCGTCCCAGAGGAGGCAGGGCACCGCCTCCCTCAGCCACGTGACCTCCGCCCCGCCCATCACACGCCGGAACGCTGTCCAATCAGGGACGACGACGCAGGGAGCGAGGCAGCGGTGCTGGGGCGGGACCGGGATCGCGCAATGAAGGCACAGAGGAGGGTCTTGGGGAACTGTCCAATGAGGGCACTGTGACATCATAGGGCAGTGTCCAATCAGACTGCAGGCCAGGATGAGCGCGTGAAATACGGTCCAATCATGTGGAAGGACGCTGGAACACCGTCCAATCAAAGCCGGGGAGGGGCGCGCTCGCAACCGCGTGGGAGTCCGTCTCAGCCCTTGGTGTCCCCGCGCGCACCTGCCTCTCGCGGCCACAGGTGTCCCGTCCCGTCGCTGTCACCTGCTGGGGCCGCGGGGAGGACGCGCGGAGAGTCCAGAGCGGGCGGAGATGGTGAGTGCGTGGTCCGGGCCGAGACCAGGAGCGGCTGGTTCGACTCGGCGGGAACCAGCTGGAAGCAGTCGCGGGCTCGCATCTCCCGGGGTCCCCCCGAGTCCCCATCCTCGCCCGCGGGCTGTGTCCTGGCGTCCCAGCTCCGCGTGGGGGTCCCTCTCCCACCCGAGTCCTTGGACCGGCGGGGTCTGAGGGGTGGGACGACCCCGGCCGGCGGTCAGGGCTGGGGCGGTGGGGCGGCCGCGGGGTGGGCCCGCCCTGACCTGACGCTGAGCCCCGTCCGGACTGGGGGCCGGAGACTCTGATCCGAAGACGGTGGGACGGGGCCGAGGGCGGCTCTCAGGTCCTGCAGCCCCTAACCCCCCAGCAAAGGGCTTTCCTCTGCCGGGCAGGAGGGGAGCAGGAAGACGGGTGTCAGGACCCCCGCCCCGTGGTCGCGCATCGCGGGCTCGGGTCCAGGCCCGTCCGCATCTGAGCGCTCGTTCCGACGGGCGGGGGCCGGGCCTGCGGGGCGCGCGGAGGCCGAGAGCGTCTGGGAAGGAGGGGGCGATGGTGCGCAGGGGTCAGGCGGTGGAGACGAAGCATCCGAGCTCAGTGAGCACACTTTCCTGCCGGAGAGGGACCGCAGGGGCGGGAGGAGGGACGCGCCCGGGGCAGGGGCTCCGCGGGAGGGGGCGCTGTGGCTGGAGGACCCGCAGGAGCTGGGCGGCGTTTGTCTGGAGTGGACGGAGCCGGAGGCCGGGTGTGGGGCTGATGGCAGGTCCCCGAGCGCAGCCCGTCCTCGGAGGGGCCGTCTGCGGGCCCGGGCTGCGGGCGGCCCAGGGCGGGGTCTGCGGAGGAGAGGCTGAAGCAGCGTGGCCGAGACGCATTTGTTTTCCTTCTCAGCGGGGACCAGCAGTCCAGCTAATCATTGCTGAGACACAGAATGGGGATTTGGGGGTCTGTGTCTTACAGGTACAAAGGGGTGTATGCGTGTGATTCTTATCTAAGTCCTTTGAAGAAGGGACTATTTGTTGAGGCGTGCGCGTTTTTAGAACACAAATGGTTGTACGAAGGGGTTCCTTTCAGCTATGATCCATGTTTTCCGGGAGCCCAGGCCTCAGGGAGCTTTCAGCGTTGCCACCTGACCCCGTGGGCTCCCCCTCTGTGACCTCCAGCACTCACAGTGTCTCCCGTTCCTGCCTCAGCTCCAGCAGCGGTGAAGGGACAGGACCTGTTTTCCCTCCTTTCTTCCCCGTTGTGCGGGTGTCAGGGGTCAGGTCTCTGCCTTGTTCTGCTGACTGGTGTTGTTCTGAGACTGAACCAGAGACGCCGCTGGGGACAGTGTGTCCGTGCAGAGCCATGAAACTTGAGTACTCTTGCGCAGATCAGATCATCACTGACCTCATTTCTCCTTACCTCCAGTCACCTATCTTCACACTTCAGACCACCCTGCCCTCTCCATAAATATCCCTGGTCCCCATTTTCAGCGAGGCAGGTTTGAGATTTCTGCTCCCTTCTCTTTGCTTGGCCTCCTTGTGACTAAACCCTTTCTCTGCTGCAAACTACTCTCGGAGATTGGCTTTTCGTGCAATGGGCAAAATGAACCTGGTTCATTAACAGTTTTATCTTCTGTCAGATAGTTTTCAGTTGTTTTCTTATGGCTCGTTCATTTGTGTGTTTACTGACTTCTCATGTTTTCTTTTTCTTTTTTTTTTTTTTTGAGGAAGATTAACCCTGAACTAACTACTGCCAGTCCTCCTTTTTGCTGAGGAAGCTGGCCCTGAGCTCACATCCGTGCCCATCTTCCTCTACTTTATATGTGGGACACCTGCCACAGCATGGCGTGCCAAGCAGTGCCACGTTGGCACCCGCGGTCCGAACCGGCGAACCCCAGGCCGCTAGGAAGCAGAGCGTGTGAACTTAACCGCTGCGCCACCGGGCCGGCCCCTCATGTTTTCTTTACATGGTCTGGACAGTCATCCTTTTTCATTTCTAGGTGGTGCAAATATTTTCTCCTAAGTCATACTTTATTATTTCTCTCTCTGTATTCTACACTGTGATGGCCTCTTCTTAGTTTAATAGACTTGCATTTCTCACTCTCTTCTTTACGTCATACAGGCGTCTCCTGTAACTTCTCATTGTCCTCCTCTCGTCTCCCACAGATAAATCTACAGTGAGCAGGTTATTGTCCTTGAGGTTGATAAGGGAAAACAATACTTTATTCCCCTGTAGATCACCAGTCGTCACTGCCCCATGTGTCACCGTGTCCCCATCTCTCCATCGCCCGGCAGCACCTGCTCTGGGGCAGGTCCACTTGCTGACGTTGGGGGCCTGTTTCAGGGCATCCGTTGTCTCCATTGGTGTCCTTGTCCGTCCCTCTGCCCTAACCCCTGGAGTTTAAAAAGCTTTGATATCTGTTAGGAAAATTCCCACCTCCTTCTATAGGAAATGTCAGATATTCTTAGAAATTTCCCTTTCATTTCAGTTTTTAGAAGTAGTTTTCTGAAGTTCAAACAAACCAGAAACAAAGTCAAAACAAACATGGTTGTAGATTTAATGAAATTTTGTTAAAATTCTTGACCTGTTTGGGAGTTGTCATTTCCCACAAAAGTATGGGGTCAGTAGTCCTAGGAGTTGAGTCCAGGTCCCCGACTGTCCTCCTCCCACACGCCTTGGTGAAGACGGGGCCTGGCTGAAGTAGAACCTATGGGCTGTTTCAGGACTCGCTGGTCTTTGAGGACGTGGCTGTGAACTTCACCCCAGAGAATTCAAGCGCTGCCACATGCTGCCACATGGACGAACCTTGACAACATGCTGAGTGAAAGGGGCCAGGCACAAGGGGCCAGGGAGGGTATGATTCCATTTATGTAAAACACTCAGAACAAGCAAATCCATAGAGGCAGAGAGTATTTTAGTGGTGGCCAGGAGGAAGGGTTATCATGGCTATTATGGCCTTTAAATTTGTTTTTAGAAATGGAGATATAATTCATATGCCATAACATTCACCCCTTGAGTGTAAAACACACTGGCTGTTGTACACTCACAAAGCTGTGTCACCATCACTATATAATATGAAGATGGTAATATAGCCATTTACATTTCAAAATTCTTTGAGTGACTCAAAATCTGATGTGACAGAAATTTCTTTCAAGAAAATGCACATCTGCAAATTCTAACATCTCCCAGCATAGCACATAGCTATGCTGAGACAAGCCCTACACACAGGCTGGGGCTGGAGTCCCACTCGGGTACAAACGTCCTGGGGCCAGAGGTTGCTGACCCCAAGTCCCAGAGGTGGGGAGGGATGGCAGGGCCCCCCTATGTCAAAGGTCACATGTGAAAACAGAGCCAGGTCCTGCCTTGCGCGTGGTGACTTCACTTGATGTCTTTGTTAGTAAACATAGGGCACAGATCACTATGGCCCACTGTGGAAATGAGTCTGACCTTCCCAGTCCAGAAAGAGGATGCAGCAGGAGCCATCGAGGTGCAGGCTGACCCCGTATCTACCCACCTGGACCGGTTCTGCTAAGAGCCCATGTCCCAGGTGAGTGGGTCTGCTGGGTGTCTGGACAGCCTGCCGCTCAAGATGAAGGGGGTTGAGTTCTTGGAGAAGTTTGGTCTGAGGCATCAGCAGCATCGCCCAAGGACCAATAAGGCAATGCACAGAACGGCTGTGGCAAGGCCAGTCAACATCACCAGAAGGGGGAGTGCCAGGAGCACCATCCAGAGCGGGAGGCCTTGAAGCACTAGCCAGTCAGAGCCAGGGGCAGGCGTACTCCCTCCGCTTGGATGTTGCTGTCATCCAGCCGTGACCCCATGTGCACCTGCCCCATGCGGCCCCAGGTGTCCCATCCCTGTTGCTCTCACCTGCCAGGGCCATGGAACCACAGGGAGGATGCCAGAAGAGTCCAAAGTGGGCAGAGATGGTGAATGCATGGGCTGGGCCGAGACTGAGAGGGGCTGGTTGCAAGCCGGTCAGAAGTGGCTGGAAGCGGCCATGGGCCCGGGTCTCCCTGCACCCCCCAGGGTCACACCCTAGTCCCCACCCTTGGCTGTGGAGTGGACCCTGGACTCCTGGCCTGGCCTGCAAAGAGTTGCCAGGGGGTTTAACCTGAGTCGTTGGCCAGTGTGCATCAGAGGAGGGAAGAGATGACCACTGGATCCAGAGCAGGTCGGCAGTGTTTCAGGGGACCCGCCCTGCCCCTGACATCTGTATCCTAGCCCAGCACTAATCGGTCTGCTTTCACTGGGGCCTCAACTTTCAGTAAACACAAAATAATGAATTTTTTCTCTTTTCTTCTGCTTAGTGGGAATAGTAATTTCTAAGGTCAGCTCTGTTGATGCAAATAATCAGTGACCATTCCATAAATCAAAATTGGGATGATTTTTCTGCTATGAGCCAGTATTGAGGACTGCAGCCTGGGAGGACGGCCTTCATCTGGGAAGGGAGTACTTGGGAGCAGCAAGGTGTCCAGTGTGGTTATGCACTATTTTGGAACGGGGAACATGAATGAAATGTGACAGGAATATCTCTTGACTCCTGTGCACAAGCTGTTTTGCTGGCACAGCAGGTCAGTTTGACCCTTAGGTTCAGAGAAGAAATGCTTATCTTCAAAGAGATGCTGATCTGGGGGGAGGCATACATCCCTATCTTTAAAGGCAGGATTCTTTGCTTTGGGTTATTCTCAGTGTTTAAAGCAGATGTCCAGCACATGCTGGACAGGCCAGGTCAGGCCAGATTAGTTTTAAACCAAATGGCTCCCTCATAGATAGACTTCAAGATATTACTGTTTTTTTGTTTTTCACTTTTCATCGTTTTCCCCCTTTGATGATAATTTTGTGACAGAAAGCACTGATGACGAAAACATTGTCCCTTGGCCAAAGGGTGATGGCTGCCTTCCCTGGGTCCACCATGACCCTTGGTGCTAGGCTGTTATTTCATTGATGCCCAGTTATCCATGTTGGGGGAAAACAGTTGGATATAGTGGAAAGTATGGAGATACCTATTAACAGTGGAAGCACGTCATAGTTATGTAATTTTTCAGTAAGTTTTAGATTGTCGCACACACACTGCACATGTGCATTTACATGACTTATGATTACACTGTTGATAACTATACAGTAGAGAAACAATCATGATAGTTTAATAGTTCAAGTGATAAGAGAAATACGTTTTTAGGCATAGTGTTTATCAGGAAAGAAATTCATCGAGGGTTGTAATATCAGTCGACCATCTGGATTCATTGAGCAATCATTACCCTAGCCTGCATGCCAGTCATACAACACTGAGTTAAGAAAACAGTGATTAGTTTGAACCTTATGATTAATATAAGAATTCCAAGGAGTAAATAGAAATAGGAATTGCAATCTGGATCACAAAACAGAACCAATACCTGAAGGGAGCCAACTCAATGAATTGAGGCGAGGTGTAGTCACCTAGGGTACCGACTTGCTTTTTCATGTGCTTTAGCAGAGAGGACACGTTGGAAGACTCCCCAGGTATAAAAACATAGCATTCAGTTTGAATGATTGCACACGTACCACTTTGGGATTCTGTTGGACAATCTAAGGCCATTCTATTTTGAAGGACAGACTTTCTCATTAAAGACACTTGAATATTTAATAAGTCTATTCCTGCTTGACTTGATGAGTAAATTTAGTCAGGGCTTCTATATGTGGTATGACATGTAGCCCCAAAGAAGGAACAGATAAAGCCGCTAGGTGGTTGGTCCTACCAGTAGAAGACTGAAGGAGTCCCTCTGGCCTTAAGGAGAGAAAGACTGGCGATGGTTGTTACTTCAGGTCAAATTTTTCCCTGCATCCACAGGAAGCGTCTGAGCCATCCAGGCAGTAGCCACGGCCAGAGATCAGTTCCCTGAGGAGCCACCCAATAAATGCCTGGCCTTTGAGACCAGTCTTTCCCAAACCAATCACTTTCTTTAAAGATGAGAGTATTCGGACACAAGCCAGGGGATATCCAGCCTATATATAGACTGCAATTCAGTAGATTTTGTTTGCAATGATTTCTTTGTTCTCAACATAAAGATGGTGTTATGCTTAAAGATCCACAGCTAGGAGCAAGCCAGACATATCCATCCCAAATTTGTATAAAACCTCCCTTAGTTCTCACTGGAATATCTGGCTTCTTTTGTTTAATTGCAAATTGCTGGGATAACTGGATGGTCCGAGAAACACAAAAACAGAAAAAGAGCAGCTGTTGCCTGTATCATTAATAGTATGCGCTATTGGCCATGTTTCAGGATCATAATTAGTATGATCAGCTGAACTGTGAACACCAACTAGAACTTTCCATTATAGCAAATTATTTTCAATTGAAAAGCTTTACCGTGAAAGAGAGAAACCCACCAAGGTAACCCAGATGTACTAGAAAGGGGAAGTTGGCCACATGTCCAACAATTGGACTGACTTTTGTGTGAAACAAAGGAATGACCCCATTGGAAAAAGACATTGCCATCCGAGACCCATTCAGATGTGAACTGGGAAAACATATATAGTATCAGGAAAACTTGCAATGGTAATTCTTGTGTTAGTTTAAAATTTTTGTAATTAGGTTGTGATCTATCTTATAGAGTTGGAGGAGAAGAAAATAAACTATTGGGGTAGGTAAGAGGTAAGTCAATCTAGAAATTGACTATTGTAGTAATTATAAAATGGATATAAGGTTTAAGGATTACAAGGGTTTAAATAAGGAGATACAAGGGTGGGAACACAGGCCTGGTCTGGAGTCACTGGAGCCGAGATGTGTTTCCTGGAGGCAGCATACTGTTGGGTCTTGTTCTTTGATCCATCTTGCCACTCTATCTTTTTATTGGAGAATTCAATCTATTCACATTTAGGGCGATTATTGATGTATGAGGGCTTAATGCTTTCATTTAATCACTTGTTTTTCAGTTTTCCTGCACTTCCTGTTTCTCATCCTCTGTGTTTTGGTCAACCCGTTGAATTATGTAGTTTTTTTACGATGTGTTTCTTTGCTTTCTCCTTCTTTATTCTTTGTCTCTCTCTGCTCTGCTTTTTTTAGTGGTTACCATGAGGTTTGTAGTCCGAATGTCATGTATAAGATAGTCCATTTTCTGATGGGCTCTAATTTCCTTAGTCTAAAAAATTCAGTCCCTTTCCTCCTTCCCTCCTAAGTTCTTCTCATCTCTCATTCCATCTTGTGTTGTGAGTTTGTGGTTAAAGTCACAGGCCTGTCTTTGTTTTTGGTGTTTTCCTTCCTTTTACCTCAATGCAATACTTGAGTATTTGCTATCCTATTCTGATTCTGTCTACCTATTTATCTCCTTACTCTGTGTTTTCTGAGCCCTTTCTCTGTTGTTTTCATTTTTCACGTATGAGGGCTTTCCTGAGGCTTTCTTGTTGGGTGGGTCTCGTGGCTATGAAGTCCCTTACCTTTTGTTTTTCTGGGAAAGTTTTTATGTCTCCCTGATATCTGAAGGATATTTTTGTTGGATACAGTATTCCTGATGGAAGATTTTTGTCCTTTAAAGATCTGAATATGTCATTCCATTCTCTCCTAGCCTGTAAGGTTTCTGCAAAGAAATCCACTGAAAGCCTGATAGGGGTCCCTTTGTAGGTTTTCTTCTGCCTTGCTACCCTTGGGTACTGTCATTCATTCTTGCCAGCTTTACTACTATATACCTTGCAGTAGGTCTTTTTGTATTGACAAATCTCGGAGGTCTGGAAGACTCTTCCACAGATTTCCCTCTCTTTCCCTAGATTTGGGAAGTTCTCTGCTATTATTTCCTTGAACATGCTTTCTCCTCCATTATCCTTCTCTTCCCCTTCCAGAATACCTATAATTCTTATCTCACGTTCCCTCACTGAGTTGGATATTTCTCAGAGGCTTTCTTTATTCCTTTTAGTCTTAGTTCTTTCTCCATCTGTGTTTGGAGCATTTCAACATGTCTATCCTCGATTATGCTGATTCACTCCTCTCTGATGTCCACTCGAGCGTTCAGGGACTTTGTATTTTATCTCTTACATTGTGTCTTTCATCTCTAATATTCCTGACTAATTCTTCTTCACAGTTTCAATCTCTTTTGTGAAGTATCTCCTGGACTCGTTGAATTGTTTCCCTACATTCCCTTTTATCTCGTTGAGTTTTTTCATGATAGCTATTTTGAATTGTTTGTCATTTAGATTACATATTTCTGTGGCCTCAGGACTGAATTCTGGACACTTGTCATTTTCTCTCTGGGCTGTAGTTTTGTTTTCTTTTTCTTAAGATTGGCACCTGAGCCAACAACTGTTGCCAATCTTTTTTTCTCCCCAAGTCCTCCCAGTACATCCTTATATATTTTAGTTGTGGGTCCTTCCAGTTGTGGCATGTATAATGCTGCCTCAGCATGGCCTGAAAGGAGATGCCATGTCCATGCCCAGGATCTGAACCAGTGGAACTCTGGGCTGCCAAAGCAGAGCACACAAACTTAACCACTTGGCCATGGGGCTGAGCCCATGTCTTTAGATTTGATGTAGTGTCTGATGTTGTTAGAGGAGGTAGGTCAGGTCTGACACATTCCCTGATTATTTGGTTGCACTTACTACATATTGCCACTGGGTGGGGGTCGAGAGCAGCATATTCCGAGCCCTCCGCCTTTAGCCTAGGTCCCAGGCAGGGGAATGGCGGTGCAGGTGGGACGAGGTGCGCTTTCTCCTCCATGCTCTCCGGATTTCTCGCTCTATCTGGTCTCCTGGGGTGTTGGCTTAATGAGGTCACCTCCTCTGCAAGCTTTCACCCCATTAGAGGGCTTCCCTCTAGGCTGCAAGGAGCCTAGGCAGCCCTTGGTGACCCTGCGAATTCACATCCCCTCCCATTCCTTCCCTCAGAGAACCTCCCATGGTTGCAGGTCACAGTCTTTAGGGGAGGGAGTGAAGATTTCTCTTACGCCATTACAGCTCCTCCAAAGGGGGCTCAAGCTTCTCCACCCTCCATCGTACGTGTCCGTGTCTCTCTGACATTTTCTATGTTGTTAGGATGTCCTCTGTTGCAGTATCGATGCCCCTTTTTCTTCTATGTTGGAGGGGAGAGATTCCCAGGAAAGTTCACTCCACCATGATGCTGACGTCCTTCTCCTGAGATTTGATGAAGAAAATAAGTGAAGTGCTACATCTAAATTTTTTCCGCATTCTTCCAATTTTTAGGGTTTCTCTCCAGTGTGTTTGCTTGCATTTACAACAGGTTTCAAGGGAGAATGACGGCTTTCCTTCAGTCTTTGTGTTCAGAGTTTCTGTGCAGTGTGTGTTCTCACATGTACTTGCAGAGACGTGACATATTTGAAGGCTTTTGACAGTGCTGACATTCATACGGTGTCTTGCCAGTGTGTGCCCTCATGTGTGCTCCCCAGTTTACTGGGATATGTGTAAACTTCCCCACATTCTTCATTTTCATAGGGTCTCTCTCAATTGTGTGTCCTCCTATGCACTCGAAGGTTTGCAGGATGTCTGAAGGCTTTCCCACACCGCTGACATTCAAAGGCTCTCTCCCCACTGTGTATCCTCACATGTGCTCGAACGTAGGAGAGGCAGCTGAAGGCTTTCCCACAGTGCTGACACTCATATGGTCTCTCCCCAGTGTGCGTTCTCACATGTACTCGCAAGGAGCAGAGAAGACTGTAGGCTTTCCCACACTGCTGACATTCATAGGGTCTCTCCCCAGTGTGGGTTCTCACATGTACTTGAAGGGAGGAGGGGAAGCTGAAGGCTTTCCCACAGCACTGACACTCATAGGGTCTCTCACCGGTGTGTGTTCTCACATGTGCTTGCAGGGAGAAGGAACGGCCGAAAGCTTTCCCACAGTGCTGACACTCATAGGGTCTCTCCCCAGTGTGTGTCCTCATATGTACTCGCAGGGAGGAGGAACGGCTGAAAGCCTTCCCACATTCCTTACATTCGTGTTGTCTGTCTCTAGTATGTGTTCTCATATGCCGTGAAAGGTAGGAGTCATACAGAAGTGACTTCCCGCATATGTCACACACATGGGGTTTCTGTCCACAGTGACCTCTTGCATGTTCCTGCAAGGATGACGGACAAGTGAAAGCGTTTCCACATTTCTTACACTCAAAAGACTTTTTACTACGGAGACTCTTGATGTTTCTCATAGATGCTCTCTGAGTATTTGGAAATTCACAGGGTTTCTCTCCAGCATGTGTTCTCACATGTCGTAATAGGTAGGAGTCATACTTAAAGGATTTCCCACAGACTGTACATACACGGAGCTTCTCTCCACGGTGACCTTTTTCATGTTCCCGTAAGGATGAGACGCAAGTGCAAACTTGTCCACATTTCTTACACTCGAAAGGCTTTTTACCATGGAGACTCTTCACGTGTCTCTCAGATGCTCTCCCAGTATCCTGACGTCCTTTACAGGGCTTCTCTACAATGTCTGTTTCCACAGGAGTGCTGAGGCACAAGACACAACTGCAGGCCCGCCCACATTCCTCACATGGATGAGGTTTATGCCCAGTGTGAGATCGTTGCCGATTCTTAAGGAGAGAACAATCCGTGAGGGCTTTTCCACACTTGGTGCATTCACTGGGTTTAACTCCAGCTGGATACCTCTCATGCACAGGAAGGTCTGTAATCTGGTTCAGGGTTTCTCCACAGCCATCACCTTCATTACTTCCATGGAGACTCTCCAGCAAATGGCTCCTGTTCAAAATACGAAGCACACCGTTAGGGCATAATGATTATAAGTGAGTCTTTTATTAATGACTTATTGATAGTTAATGATTCTTTTGACTATGAATTTCTCATTTTCAATGAAAATGAATGTTTTTGGCACTGTCAACATTGTTACAAAGTGGAAAAGCTTAATGCTCTACCTGAGGCCTCAAATATAGTCATAACTTTGAGTCTTTATTACATACAGCGTTTCAGGATAATTGTTTACAATTGAATTATATTTTAGACACTTGGTATATACATCTCATTTATGAAAATATCTTCTGAAAGTTCTCCCAGGACACAATTGTTTAGCAAGGCTTCTACGTTTTCTTTAATTTAAGTGAGTCTAACCCTCTGCTGAGACCCCTTCCTCCTGTGGGAATGCCACTCACCTCACAGGGCTCTCCTGGGCTGGGTGCTGATCTCCAACGTTGTGGAATGTCCAGTTTTGTCCAGAAGCAGACCGGCACTCACATCTTATGAACCTTACTATTTTCTCTTCGTTGGCTGTTTTATTTTCCAATATATGTGGCTGAAGTCTCAATCCACTGGTTCTAACTTGAGTGCAACAATCTACAACAATTGGTACCACAAATTAATTTCTTGGGAAAAAAATGGTAGAATAAAGGAAAGAAAATAAATGATATGTGGATTTCTTTTCATACACTGACCCAAAAATGTAAACAAATATTATGACGAAGAATGGACATGCGAGTAAAGAAAAACTCTCAGACCCTCAGCTATCTGGCACTTTGGCAGGAATAAGGGAAATGACTCAAAATGGCAGTCTGTTCACTAAGAAATACTTCCAAATGGATGCAGAGTAACATTGAGATAACAATTATCATAAAAGCAAAGTAGGAAGGAACTGCGCAAATGCACATCCCCAGATGCTCCTTTTATAAGAGGAGATGCAGAAGGTCTTCCCCAGGCAGCGAGGAGGGACAAAAAGTCAGCAGGGAAGCCAGGGAAGTGACACGTCTGACCCTTCTCACACAGTGACTGAGTCCCATTTCTAAGGGACGTGGCCAAATGTCAGTCCCTCCTCCCAAGGGTGGTTGCTCTCCATGAGAGCAGTCTCTCCACAGTGTGCATTCTCTCCTGTTCCTGGAGGGATGAGGGAAAACAGGAAGCTTCCCACACTCAGGACATTCACCCGGTTTCACTCCACTGTGTGTTTTTGTGTGTCTTCTAAAGTTACTGGGGCAACCCAAGGTTTTCCCACATCACTTACAGAAATAAGGTTTCTTTCTAGTGGGTGCAGACACCGAGACCCCAGATGGAGCCTGTGTCCACTGCTCCAGCTGCCATGGCAGATGGATGGTGAGTGCAGCTGGTGACAGCTCACGAGCAAGAGCTCACCATGAAGGAGGACAGAGGGGGAACAGTCCATGAGCTGAGCCCATACTTTGGTCCTCAAGGCCAGTGAGGATGGATAAGTGCCAGCTTAATGGCAGCAAAATCACCATGCCACCTGTGTATAATACAGTGTAACTGGCACAGGGGTGGAAACCATATAGCTGCCCCAAAGTGACACTAGAGACAATATTCATGATTATAAAGTTAGGACATCTCACAGTTTTGATCAACAGTAACAAAAAGTCTATTTAATACATAAAATGTTTTGTGGAAAAGCTATTTGACTCTAGGTGGTTCCATGAAGGCTTGGACAAGGTCTCTCTTTTTTCGAACATATTCCCCTTTCTTGGCCCCAATAAGAAAGGACAAGTGTGAGAAACACCTGTTCCCTCCCAGTGTTCCCACTCAGTGAAGGCGTGAAGCCGTCCTCACCCACAGAGGCCAGGTTCCTGCAGGTCTCCAGCATCACGTCTCTGTAGAGCTTCCTCTGAGCACCATCCAGCAGAGCCCACTCCTCCGGGGTGAAGTTCACAGCCACGTCCTCAAATACCAGCGAGGCCTGAAACAGCCCACACGTTCTACTTCAGCCAGGCCCCGTCTGCACCAAGGGGTGTGGGAGGGTGACAGCCGGGGACCTGGACTCAGTTCCTAGGACTCCTAAACTCACATGTTCATGGGAAATGACAATAAACAAGCAAGTGGCACACGGTACACTCAGCGATGGTAAGTGCTTGTAAAGCTGCAGCAAAGTGCAACCACAACAATTGATAGACTCATACATGCATGAATCTAAGAATTATGTTTTTCTGAGACAGAGCAGACTCTGATATAAGGTAAAAACTGAAAAATGAAATCATCTTTCGGATCACATGGAAATGGGTACTTGACTTGATCAAAAGTTATGTCCTTGTCAGCTCCAAGAACTGGAACCAGAACGTCAGGATGTTCTGAACCCTGGGACCAGCAATGCGGCTTGAGCTGAACACTCTCTCCTTGGAGGCAACAGTGTAGAGGGCCCTGGACTCCTCCCTAACTGGCAACAGAGGCAGAGACACGACCCCTCCCAGGATGAGGTGGACACTGTGGGCAGAGGTGTGAGCCAGGCCCTGGGACACCAGCTGGATAAGAGGAGAGCCTGTTTCCTGAAGACTCTGGGAAGCTGGAAAACCTCTGAAATAACTAATCAAGTCCCCAGAATTCAAGGAAAATGGTCACACAAACAACAGTCATTGAAGGATGTGAAAGCAATAGAGGCAAATGGGACTTTAACCAAGAGAAAAAATACCTAAATGACTTTAGAATGCTCTGTGATGACACCAGACGCATGGCATAAAAAGCACTACAAAACCTAAAGAAAAAACTCCCAGCTGCATCAGCTACAGAGAAGGTCAGGCCACCTCACCTAGTGCAGCACCTGGGGTTTGCCAACCACACACCTGACAGGAGGCTCGTGTTCTCACCGTGCTTAAAGAACTCAGATCACAACAATAAAAAAGAGACAACAATATAAAGAGAAACGCTATAATTAAATAATGGGCAAGAAATGTGAGCAGACCCGTCTCCAAAGAGGAAATAATGGCCAAGAAGACATGAGCAGAGGCTGGCCCATGGCCAGCAGGGAAATGCAAATCAAGGGTACAAGCAGAGCCCTGTTCATTCACTGCAGAAATGGAGCAAGTGCTGGCGGGACGTGAGCAAGGGGGAAGCTCAGCCATTGCTCACGGGCATGTAAACGGTGCAGCCACTTTGGAAGACAGTCTGATGGGTCCCAAAAATGATGACCACAGAATTCGAATATAACAGCCGCCACTCTCCCTGCACCTCCATCTCTTCACCAACCCGGGAGCTCTGCAAACCCCACACTATTGGGACTTTTACAGAGGCTTCATCACGTACACATGATCGATCATTAAACTCAGTTTCAGGCGTTCTGCCCTCTCAAGACAGTGGGGGCGGGGTTAAAAATCCCAAGCTTCTAGTCATGACTTCATCTTTCCAGTGACAAATCCTCCTCCAGGAGCCCAGCCAGAGTTACCTCATGAGAACAAAGGACGCTCCTATCACCCAGGAAATTCCAAGGGTGTCAGGCACTGAGGGCTGACAACAATGCATGTTTTCTATTATCTCACAAGCCTTTCAACACAACTGGCTCTAAAGGGAATGAATGGCACCCGGACTTGGAGACGAGGAAAGAACGTCCTTTAAAGAGTAAAGTGATTCAAAATCCTTCATGACTGTTTCCTAGTAGGGCGGGGGCTTTCTATGAAACACTATTCTTGGGATGTCTCTCAGGTAAGAAATGCTGTAAGCTGACAGTTCATGGAGAGATGTGGTGTATTGAATTATTTTCACAAACCTGCCTCATAACAGGTGAACATGTGTGTGTGTGTACTTCATGAAGGCTGGTGAGCTTTCAAAATGGACTAATATGAGTAATAATCAGTGTTAACTTTAACACCTTATTCTAGTGTATGTGATAAATTTTAAAGGTGTATGAAGCCCTTTTCAAACTCTCATCCCAAAGGAGCAAAATACTGAGTGAATGATTATTCCAACACACGACCCATAATAATGAACTCTCATCCTAAATCAAGACTTCATCTCGTCTTTCCCTTTATTCCTGAAGCAGAAAATGCCTCAGCGAAATTTAAATCCCAGTACTGGAACTTTATACAAGCTCTGCTTTGTAGTTAGCTTTTATCTTTCAAAGGTGAACTGCTCTTCTTTAGTAAATGTCTACCCGTTTACACGTGTCTCTTGATGGGGACAAGATGTGTGGTCATAAGCTCGCTCAGTGGCATGTGGAAAAGGAGAATATGAAAACAAACCTGCCCAATGAATTTGAGGAGAAGTGCTGGTTCCTACTGGAAACACGTCTCTCTGCTGCATGCACCACGATGAGAGTAAAAGATGCCTGCATTTGTCATTTTAATATTGTGGGCGACCATGAGCTTAAAAAAACTCATATTAAAATAGTTTATACAAAAAAAGAAAAGAAATTCCTCTTAATCTTCTATTCTGTGCTTGTGAGTTTGATAACTAAGGTCTTGTAAATGGTTTAACATAAAACCACATGGACAGTCTTCTTTCTTTTCAGAGTGTTTCCAAGCATCTGTTGCAGAGGTCATCACGAAGACATCATGGGGGTTGAGCCCGGACATAAATCCGGGCCTCTGGAGGCTGCCCACCCTGTCGCTGTGCTTGGAACGATGTTCCACTTGCCTTCCCAACTCCCAGCAGCTGCCCCAAGGTCACAGCCTTGAGAGAGTGAGTCAGTGTTGAGACCATCTGGACTGTGGACGTGACTGAACCCCGTTAAGGCCCCTAGAGAAACTTTTCAGATTTGGCGGGTGGGAGCAGAAACTACTCATCTTTGGGCTGCATAAGACAGTTTCCTGGCTCATTAAAAGTGCCACCTAAAATCTGGAGTGTCCTGGCCCTTTTAGGTCTCTGCCTGCCCTGCACATAAGGGGACCAATTTCAGTTTCCATCTGGGAAGCTCCTGAGGGAGGGACCCAGCAGTAAGCAAATGTGTTCCTCACCATGAGCTCTCTGTAATGACAGACAGAGAAACCTCTCCAGTGCTGAAATGCAGTACAGGCTACTTTTTAAAAATCATTAATCGAGGAAACTAATGGTGTCCTTTTCCGAGGAAAAAATCTTGTAACAAAAGAAAAAATTTCCCTTTACTCATAGCACAATGACTGTGCACGTCACACCCGAAAGGAATATGAAGATAATCATAGAATCAGATGTTTGTTTCCAGAATTCAAAGTCATAAAAATAAATCACATGTATTTTGCATCACTAGAAACAAGCAGGTAAACAGTAAATTTTTAAGATAGACTCTGGTAACAAAGATTTTTAAAACTAATTGCTGTTACAACTAATTTTATTTAAAATATATATAATGTGGGATACAAAACGACTTACTGGGAATATGTCAAATTGTTACTGGATGACACGAGAGTGGAGCGCAACAAATGCAGAGATCTCACACATCCTCAGAAAGGAGGCCATGATGGCAGCTCTCTCAACTGCTCAGGAGTTTTAAGGAAACTCTATTAAACGGTCAACCACGTTTGTCTTGGGTTTGTTTCTGTTTTGTTTGAACTTAAGAAAAGCGACTTCTAGGGGCTGGCCCTGTGACCGAGTGGTTAAGTTCGTGTGCTCCGCTGCAGGCGGCACAGTGTTTCATTAGTTCGAATCCTGGGCGCGGACATGGCACTGCTCATCAAACCACGTTGAGGCAGCGTCCCACATGCCACAACTAGAAGGACCCACAACGAAGAATATACAACTATGTACTGGGGGGCTTTGGGGAGAAAAAGGAAAAAAATACAATCTAAAAAAAAAGAAAAGAAAAGCTACTTCTAAAAACGGGAATGTAAAACAAATTCCTAAGAAAATCTGACATTTTCTGTAGAACAAGGTGGCGGGATTTTCCCTGACAGACATTAAAACTTGTTAAACTGTAGTGATTAGGACAGGATGGCATCACCAGAGGGTCGGACAGGGACACCAATGGAGAAAACGGACCCCCTGAAACAGGCCCCCAAGGTGGGCACGTGGACCTGCCCCAGAGCAGCGCTGCCAGGCAAGAGTGGGATGGAGGCTCTGTGACACGTGAGGTGGGGACAACTGGCATCTACAGAAGAATAAGGGACCGATGTCCTTGTCAACCTCACGGACAATGACCAGCTCACTGCAGATCTAACTGTGAGACACGACAGCAGAACACTTGGAGAAGCCACAGGCAAACGTGTTTATGACTTGAGAGCTGGGAGAGTTTTCCTATTCAAGAGAAAAGAGTCAGCTACAAAGGAAGAGAGTGGGAAATTCAAGTCTATTAAACTAGGACATGCTCATCAAAATGCAGAAGAGAGAAACAATAAACCATGATCTGGGAGAAAATATCTGCAATACCTAGACATGAAAAAGGATGACTGTCCAGACCATGTAAAGAAAACGTGAGAAAGCAGTAAACACACAAATGAATTAAAGGTGAGAAAATAACTGAAAACTATCAGAGAGACCATGAAAGTGTTAATGAACCAGGTTCGTCTTGCCCGTTTCATGAAAGGCAAATCACCAAGACGTGTCTGCGGCAGGGAAAAGGTTTACTCACAAGGCGGACAAGCAAGAAGGGAGAACAAATCTCAAGTCTGCCTCCCCGAAAATGGGGACTAAGGATATTTGGGGGGGGGCGGGGTGGTCTGAAGTGTGGAGACAGGCGATGGGAGGTAAGGAGAAAGCAGGTAATTGACGATCTGCGCAAACCTAGTGAAGCCTCATGGCTCTGCATAGGACGCACGGTCACCAAATGGTGGTCTTAACATGGCCTGAGGGTGTAGTTGTTGGCTCCCTGATTTCAGGAGTTCATGTATTAGACACCTGTGCAGCCCCAACTGGTCGGTTGCTGGTCTCCACCGGCCTTAGCCAGACAGGGGTCGACCCTCAGTTCCTGCAAAATAACTCTGGCTTCTGTTACCATGGTGACCCAAGTTTCAGGGCGATGTCATCTGTGAGGTACCTACAGGAGTCCAATAATAAACTGCCTAAGCAGCAGAGCTAACAATGGGCAGGGGAACAACTAAAAGCTACAACTAATTACTGCTAAAAACCAAAAAGCAAACAAACTGGTCACTAGCTACGTCATCATTAATGGCTAATTGTCCACTGAATTCAAAATGCCACACGACAAACGCTCAACCCCAATGGGAATCAGTGCAAAAAAATATGGCATCAAAAGGAGATCCCATTTCACACACTCAAGATGGACCAAAGTTGGTTAATTCCAAGTGCAGGAAACGATATGAAATAAACACTCATCTGTGACAAAAGACATTGGATCCAGACCCTCCTGCATCAGCATTTCCTAGTCAATTTGAACTTATCCATAATCTAGAACCCTGAAATTTTTCTCCAACACGAAAAACATTGATCACCCATTTGCACTTGAAAATAAAAACAAGGACTCTAGCAGCACTGCCAACAAAGGGGAAACAGAAACGTGAAACAAGCCAGGCCCTGCAAGGAGTGGAGTGGATGAGTTAACCACGTCACCCAAGCCTCACACACCAGGACTTGTGACACAGACTGCGGCTGAGGAAGCACACAGAAGCCTTCTGTGTGACATGGATGCTGTATTCCTGGTAATAGTCACCCACTACAAATTTAGCAGAGGCAGAATCACACAGAACACTGTTTGGTGATGGAAAACAGACATAAATCTGCAAAGAATAACAAAAAGAAGCAAGACTCTGGTCACCCTTGAGGCAGCACTCTGGAAGATTCCACCACCCAACCAAGAAAATAAAAACCTTACACCTTCAAATAACCGAACAAAAGTCTAAGTGCTCCTGCACCGTTCGTGAACCGCTGGGCCCCACCAACGAGCAGAACCAACGCGTGTCGGCCACGCTGCTTCAGCCTCTCCTCCACAGACGCCGCCCTGGGCCGCCCGCAGCCCGGGCCCGCAGACGGCCCCTCCGAGGACGGGCTGCGCTCGGGGACCTGCCATCAGCCCCACACCCGGCCTCCGGCTCCGTCCACTCCTCTCCGCTCCAGACAAACGCCGCCCAGCTCCTGCGGGTCCTCCGGCCACAGCGCCCCCTCGCGCAGAGCCCCTGCCCCGGGCGCGTCCCTCCTCCCGCCCCTGCGGTCCCTCTCCGGCAGGAAAGTGTGCTCACTGAGCTCGGATGCTTCGTCTCCACCGCCTGACCCCTGCGCACCATCGCCCCCTCCTTCCCAGACGCTCTCGGCCTCCGCGCGCCCCGCAGGCCCGACCCCCGCCCGTCGGAACGAGCGCTGAGATGCGGACGGGCCTGGACCCGAGCCCGCGCTGCGCGACCACGGGGCGGGGGTCCTGAGACCCGACTTCCTGCTCCCCTCCTGCCCCGCCTTTTCTGGTGCGTTCTGGGCTGGAGGACCTGAGACCCTCCCTCGGCCCCATCCCACCATCTCCGGATCAGCGTCTCCGGCCCCCAGTCCGGACGAGACCCCATGGTCCTCAGCTCTGACTGCCCAGCTGGGGTCCACCCATCCCCCTCTGACGCCTGCCCAGCCAAGGACTGGGGTGGGACCCAGCGCCCCCGACAAGGGGCTGGGATAAGATGTCAGGACCCACCCCACGACCGACTGATGAGGATTTTAGGCTGCTTAATTTTAAAAACTGCAGATGAGAAGCAGGCTCTGAGGACTGGAATTTGCTTGCCCTTTTGAGAGACATTTGTATTTGTGAAGGAAGCGGGGATGACCTTGTAGGGCCCTGAAATTGGCCACCCCAGGATATGTCTCTTTGGCATCAGGATTGTTTTGGGCTGATTGCTTTCGATAAACTGGGACAGGGAGGGAGGCTCTGAGGAATGGAACTTTCCCTTTGTTAGGACACCTTTACATTTGTAAGGTAAATCTCTATCTGAAAAAGGTGCCTCCCTCTCTGTACCAGGAAGAAGAAGAGAGATGACCTTGTCCCTAGAAACTCTTAATGGGGAAGGCAAGAACTTAAGTTGGTTGCTGTGTGGCAATCTTATGTAACTGATTTAGGGTGGTGGCTTCTAACCTTTCTTACCTTTACTTAATCCGATTTGACTCTTGTCTAAAAGTCATGGGATCACCCAATGCCCAGACCCCACCTGCACTGATACCATTTTAACTTTTTTTCATGTTCTTTCTTTTGTCTTGTAAAGAGATAACTCACATACCCATGCCTTATAAAATTAGCCCTAACCCTCAACTCGGGGCAGCAGGAGTGGCTGCTCCTGCCCATGGGCCCTGTCCCCACGCAGCAGCCTGAGTGCCCCTGGGTCCTGTCCCCATGCTATTCTATTCTCCAAATAAAAGAGCACTACTGCCAGATCTTAAAAGTCTAAGAAATCTTTCTTTCGACTTCTCGGCTCACCGACCCGGCACCACGACCAGGGCGGTGATAAATAAGTGGGGAGCAGTAGGCTATACTGGCGGACACGAGGAAGCCACTTGTAAAACTAATTCGGCCTCACCTTGTTTCCCAAAGCGCCTGCCGTGCCCACGGAGCACGCCCTGTATTTCTGCCCTCACCATCTTCTCCGTCCAGAGACGAGAACAATGCCCTTGAAGATGAAGGAAGATGTAACCTCCCCCTCGGATAAGCGTCTCTCCCCAGGCCAGGAACTGCTTGCTGCGCCCGCCCTGCGACCCCCCAGCTGGAGACCACAGACCTGCTCCCTGCTGTGCGATCGCTCTGCCGGCTGGGCGACCTGGTGACCGCTGTAAAAGGGACATTCCGATCATCTGTGACACCTGCTCTCTGACGTATATGACCACTGTGCACACTCACTTCTTTGGTGTCCGTCCTTAGTGGGGACGCAGGGCCCCAGGCCGGTCCTCAGATCTGGGTGACAAACTCACCCCAGCTTTGATCTACGGATCCCTTACGGATTGTTTGCGCCCACAGTGGGAACTCAGGTGGGACCAGGGCCCCCACGCGGGGCCGCAACAGGACGCCGGGACCCACCGTCCTGCCGAGCTTGGGGACTCGGGGGGACCCCGGGCCGCGCACTGAGACCTGGGCCGGCGGCAGCTTCCAGCCAGTTCCGGCCGGTTTGCACCAGCCCCTCCCGGTCTCCGCCCGGCCCGCGAACTCACCATCTCCGCCAGCTCCGGACCCTCCGGGCGTCCTCCTCGCAGCCCCGCGGCCCCGGCAGGTGAGAGCGACGGAGACGGGACTCCTGGGGCCACGCGGGGCCGGTGCGCGCGCGGACGGCACTGGAGGAGAGCGACAACCAGGAAGACACGAGCTCCCCTGCCCCCGTGTCTTGTGACGCAGCTCCGGGCCCCTGTGTGGTGATTGGATAGTATTTTCGTCACTCATCCTGCCACGCACTCTGATTGGACAGGGTTCTAGCACGCACCGGGTCCTGAATGGACAGATGTCCAAGACCCGCCCCTGTCCCTTGATGGAGCGGCTCCCGGGTCGCGGCAGCGCTCCCCGGTGGTCCCGCCCCCGTCCTCCCTGATTGGACAGCGTTACAACCCAGGGCGTGCCTGACAGGCGCTGGCGCTGGTCACGTGGCAGGGCCGGGCGGAAGCGCGGGCTCTCGGCCTCGGCGGCTTCCTGCCCGGCTTCCTCCCCGGACTGGGACCGCCCGCTCGGGTCCTGGGCTCCGAGCAGAAGCCGCTGCCGGCTGGCGGACCTGGCGTCATCCTGCAGCTCGTCCTTATGTTGGACCGGGAAGTCCTGACTCAGTTTCCCTGGAGTGCCCCCATCTGGAGCTGGGACAGGGGGCCTGGTGAGCTCCGGGGTCAGACGTCCATCAGGGGCTGGAGTCACCGTGGATCGGTGCCCTTTAAAAACAGACGCGCAACAGTGATGTCACCACATACGAGCCTGGGTCGTGCTCGGATTACCTGTGTGACCGCTGACGCTGGGACACCCGCCCCCTACCTGATACTGAGCAACGGGCTCGCTCTGCTCTCCGCGATCTGAGCCAATTAATCCCAATGAGTTAGATAGAGAAAGGAAATTTAGTTAGATTAGATTAGGGGGCTATTCGGAAGACGGGTCACTAAGTCTCAAAGATTCCTCTTCAAGGATTACGGAATCTCGAGGCAGCTGTGTAGGGAAAGGGGGCGGTGAGGAGGGGCTCAGGGATGTGGGCTCCAGGCGAGACAGGCTCCAGGCATCACATTTGATGCGAGCTCAGTGAGCCCAGGAGTCAGGGAGATTTCTGGGACTCTCAAGGTCGGCTGTCATGCTCTTTTATCCAGAGAGTACCATGGGGACAGGCCCCTGGGCAGGGAAGAGCTGCAATGGGTTGAGGATAGGGGTAAATTTATAAGGCACAGGCAAGTGCGTTGTTTTTTACTAGACAAAGGAAACATCATGTTTAAAAAGCTGTTAAAATGGTGTCAGTGCAGGTGGGGTCTGGTTATCGTGTGGTCGTATAACGTTAGATATGAATGAGGTCAGGACGCCCTATACTTCCCAGAGGCTCGTTTCAATTGGCGTGTGGGCCAGGATGCCTTGGGCTTCTCTCCCTGGGGAGCCTTGATCCACATCACAAAATCCCCTTGAATCCATTAGGCCCTGAAATCCTTTGGGGACATGGAGGGTGGTCAGTCTTCTGTGACTACTTCCAGCTGTACGTGATCGCAGAGCTGTCCCTAAATGGGGCCACAGGGGTTCAGGCAGGAAGTTCAGTGGACCGGAAGGTTGTGCCCATGGAGTCTAAGGCAGACAAGGTATGCAGATCCTCTGGAGACGGGAGAATCATTTGATGAGAAGTGCTTCAGGAGGCAAAATTTTGTTGACATGCGCAAGACAAACAATGAAATAGATGACAAATTATGATAAGAAATACAAGCAGTATGATCAGCCCAGTGAATAAGGCTTTGATAGTAGTCCAGGGGCCTGGACCTGACCAGGAGTCCAACCAATGAGGGTGGGGTCGGGCATGGATTTAATTTGGTGGCTCATATCAGATAGGAGGCCAGAGATATTTTGATGGTATTCAGGAATACAGACACAACATTCAGTTTTTATACTGGCATAAGTGCCCCCCAGTGCCATCTGGTTTTGCAGAACCCCCTTACGCATTTGGGATACTTCTAAATCCAGCAGCAGAAGGCTATGTTGTGTATCATTCAATGCCTTCGTGGTAAATTTGTTTAGGGCTTCCATGTGCCGGATGACACTTTCGATTCCTAATTGGGGAGGGAAAATTGAGGCAAGGTGGTCATCCCAGTGGAAGCCAGAGCGGGTCCAGCGCTGTTGCAGGGTGGGTAGGTCAGCAGGGGGATATAGTAAATGGAGTTCTACCTTGCATCCAGACGAAGCCTAGGGTGCATCGTCCAGTCCATCCAGGCAGCACCCAAGGCCATAAGTTGGAGCCACATATCCCCTGAGTGCCGTTAGGGACTAACCAACGTGTGCTGGGCCGTCTGTCCCAGTCGGTCCCAAACCAATCAGTATTTTTTAAGGCTATGATATGAGAACACACATAACGGGGAATTTGTCCCATAGGTCGGGTGCTATTAGCTCAAGTATTACAAGTGTGATTGGTTTGTTCCCAACACAGAGTGGCCTTTTGACTGAGTTGACCACTAGTAGGAGTGAGCCAAATATATTCATCCCAAATTTGCTATAGTCCATCCTGTGTGTATCGATGGGTGGGGGCTTTACCTTAGGTACTCGTCTATGATCCCCCTGCGACCAGGCGAGTCTAGTTAGTATGTGGGCAGTAGAGTTGAAGGAAAAGGTTTGATTGTGACCAGGGAGCTCCCAGGTGACAGAGACGGATGGCAACAAGGAAACAATATGATTAGTAACAGATGAATCTTGTAGAAGAGAAGAGCTAGAAATACCTTGTGTAGTATTATGTAGCACGCCAGTCAGTGCCCAAGAGGGGAGAGACCCACTGGGGGAGGCCGGAGGTCCTAGACAGAGGCAAGGGTCCACAAACCCAACACGTGGTTTGGTTACGGAGCTCAGCATAATGTTGAGCCCATTTTAAAATGTCTCTGTGCAGGTGTTTGAGGACCCAAGGCCCATTTAGTCTCTTTTCTGCATGTGCCTGGGGCTGACTGACTAATGAAGTGATGTTTACACCAGCTCTCCTTTCCGGAGAAGGAGGGTCTACATTAGTGTCTGTTCAAACGGCTTCAGCTAATCTCCCTTGAAAAGGGGCAGGGTTTTCCTCTGTTCCCCGAGTTATTTCCTGGAGTTTGTGAAAATTCACTGGCTTTGTAAATCCCTTCTTCGCCCCCTCTATTAAACAATAATCACGAGATTTCGGTAGGGGCTGTAAGGGCCTTAGGAAGAGGTCTGACAAGGCAGCCATCATCTAATATGTCAGAGGTGGTTTTTTCTACTGTAGTCGGGGAGCCAGACACATGCGACAAGCCGCTCTGAGTCCAGGATCTTCATCTAGGGCTGTGGATGCTTGAATATAAGGGATTTCAGACCATTTTCCCAGGTGGCAGCGAAATAAGTCTAGTTGAAAAATATTATTAAAATTTAGGGTGCCATTCATGGGCCATTTTTCCTCATTCAGAGTATATTGAGGCCAAACAGTATTACAGTAAAAGATGTCTCTTTTTCTTTGGATCTTTTAGATCAAATTTTGCCCAGTTATTTCAAAGGCAACCCCAAGGGGAGTCCTTAAGAATAGAATTAGAAGCTCCCATGGTCCTAGGAAAGAAAAAGACAAAAGAAGAGAGAGGAGAGAAAAGGGTCTGTTACCTTGGAATTCCCCCCGAACCTAGGCCACGTCCTACCCATTGTTCTGCCTGTGGGGTTCCTATAGCAAGGGGCGATGGGGACGTCCCCCGGCATTGCACCCCTTGTATATCTTCCCTATTATGCCTGGCGATAACAGGGGCCTGGTGAATGGTCCCAGAAATGAGAGAAGAATAGAGAAAACACTGAAGAATTTTCCGCCAGTCTGGGGGACATTCTACCCAATTGCATCCTGGAGCCCTTCTCCCAAGAAGGGGTTCCCATACTCAACCAAAGGTTAGAGTTTGGTACTTTCCTTGAACCGGAGTCCCAGTTGGGACTTTCCCGTGGTTCGGAGTGTGGGCAGGACCCACAGGGAGGGATGCCAATCCAGCCTTAGGAAAAGAAACCTGCCACGGGAGTCTTGGAGATTGGCAATTGTCCTAATGACTTGAGTGGTCGACCCGCGCCCATGTAAAATTTATATATTAGAGATAGGATTCAGAAAGAATGGGTTAATTCATTCTTCATCACCCTCAGGCTTAAGTTACTGGTTCTCTTTGGGCCAGATGCCATGGTTTGCCCCATGGAGTAGCCATGGGCAGCAACCGTGGATTCATACAGCTGTCCAAGAAGGTTCCCAATGGAGAAGTGAATTTAGATGCATCCTTGAAAGAGGAAGGCACAAGGAAGAAATGTGCACTTACCAGAACTTGAGGTCACAAGCTGGTAAAGCAAGATTGCCATACAGACCCCCAGAGGAAGTGATGTGGGCTTGGCAGGCCGAGGAGTCAAAAGAAGGATTTCTTGGACTCTCAAGGTCTGGCAATAGTGCTCTTTTATTCAGAGAATAGCATGGGGCATGGGGACAGGACCCATGGGTGGTGAAGAGCTGCAAGCATGGGGACAGGACCCATGGGCAGTGAAGAGCTGCAAGCATGGGGACAGGACCCATGGGCGGTGAAGAGCTGCAATGTGTTCAGGGTAGGGTTAAATTTATAAGGCACAGGTATGTGAGTTATTTTTTACTAGACCAAGGAAAGATCATGTAGAAAGGTCGTTAAAATGGTGTCAGTGCAGGTGCGGTCTGGTTATTGCGTGATCGTGTAACGTTAGACACGAGTCAGGTCAGCGTATCATACACTTCCTGGTGGGTGATGTAGACCGCCTTGGCCTTCTCTCCGGGGCAGCCTTGATCCACGTCAACATTGCTCCATTCTTCTGTCAGCTGGAATGGATCCTTGTAGGTGTGTTTCCCGCGTGTGGTCAGCCCGTTCCAAAGTTTTAATTTATCACGCTATTGGGGAGAACGCACATAAGGGGCCATAAATCAGGAGAGCATGTGGATGTTTTCAGAGTCCGTGCAGAGCAGTGAGCAGTCACACAGGGGAGGGGCTGGGCCATTTAGTGTAACAAGATGGCCGCACTTCTGCTCACTTCCACACCCACCTCCACCTCTGGGCTTTGAGGTCAGCACTTGCGGCTTTGGGTCCTTTGCCCCATGGGAAGTGAGACCCCACGGCCGCAGCCTGCGCACAGGACTCGTCTCAGCACCGCCACGGTGTGAGATGTTAGAATCCTCACATGCACATTTTACTGCAAGGAAATTTATATCAGATCATGGGTTTAGTCAGTCCTGTTAGCTTAAAAATAGTCCAGAGGAGACGCAGAGAGGCATTGAATTTGGGATCAAAGAATTGCTCTTCAGGGCGCACAGATTGAGGGAGCCACACAAACTGTGTCCTGCGGGGAGGAGGCAGCGCGGCCTCGTAAAGACCAGAGAGGGGCCTCTGCATCACAGAATGTTCTCTGGACTTGGCCCCAGAAAGCGGGTCTTGGCTGGTCCTAATCAGTGGCTCAGGCAGCTCCAGGGAGGCAGCAGGCCCTCAGCGGGAGGAGCCGCAGCTTTCTGGCGGAGTTCTCAGAATACTTCTGTCTTCACTCAGCTCAGAGGTCTGTGTCCTGCCTGAGGAGGATGTGCACGACTCTCCTTCCTTAATGGCTCCCGGCTCCATTTTAAAGCCCTTCGACAGAAGTGACCTTGTTTTCTTTCAAATTTAACCCTCTTGATGGAGAATTTTTGCAGAAAGCATTGCTGATCAAGCGTAGATTTGTTTAGTCCCACGTTGCTGGTGTTGATGCAAATAATCCTTAGTCAATCTTTTTTTTTTTTTTTTTGAGGAAGATTAGCCCTGAGCTAACTACTGCTAATCCTCCTCTTTTTGCTGAGGAAGACTGGCCCTGAGCGCACATCCGTGCCCATCTTCCTCTACTTTCTATGTGGGATGCCTACCACAGCATGGCATGCCAAGTGGTGCCATGTCCGCACCTGGGATCCGAACCGGTGAACCCCAGGCCGCCGAGAAGCAGAACGTGTGACCTTAACCACTGTGCCACTGGGCTGCCCCTCTAGAATGTTTTTATCTCATTCATTGTGTTCTTCATTTCAGCAGTTCTGTTTGGTGTGTTTTTTAGAGTTTCTCTCTCTTTTGTGAAGAATTCCTTCTGCTCCTTAATTTCCTTCCTGAGTTCATTGAACTGGCTGGATTTTCTTGTAACTCACTGAGTTTCTCTATAACTATTTGGAATTCTCCATCATTTACATTGAAAACTTCTCTGACTTCAAGATTGGTCTCTGGAGACTTTCCGTTTTCCATCTGGTCCAGAGTGTTAATGTATTTCTTCAGGGTGTTTGATGAAGCGGACCTTTGCTGGCACATAGGGTGTTATCTGGTCACAGATTCCACCTGCCGCCACTGAGAGGGGCAGGAGCTGTGTTTTCTGAACACGCTGAATCTGCTAGAAGTTGTGCCTCTCTGCAGGAAGCTGTGCTGACAGGGCCCATCTGCATCTGCCCACCTGATGCGCTGTGGTGTGGATACACTGCCCTGGCTGACCAGCCAGACTTGGGTGCAAGACAGGAAGGGATAGGAAGGACACCCTCTATCACACACGAGGCTGCTGTGCCCTCACTGGTGGTCCACTTGGGCTGCTGGGCTTGAGGGGGGTCCCATGCAGTGGCTGAGCCACCTCAATGTAGAGCACCCCTGTTGGCTGGGATGTGACCATGAAAGTGACAGCATTCACAAGGAGGCCCACCTGCTCCCCTGCCTCCTCACGGAGTCATGTGCCGGCCATTATGTGTGGACTTGCAACCTAGATCCAAGCCAATGATGAGGAGGACATCCACTCACCTCCTCCCACTGCTTCCTGGGGGTCCAGTACTCCCACCTTCAGACATATGGCTGTGTGCATCTCTCAGACATCCTATTGTGCTGTGTGGGTATCTTCTGTTGCTTAATGTCCTTTTGGTTGTATGCTGGGGAGAGACTAAAGGAGCAGCCCACTTGGCCAAGATGCTGACAGCACTAAGGAGAAGTCTTTTTCATATGAGAAATGTGAATCCATGAGTCTGTGCCTTTTAATTTTGCAGCACATGGGTTGGTGAAAAGTACCTGGTATGGTCCTTTTAATGGAGCTGCAAAGAGTCTTTTATCTGGTGCCTTTTCCAATAAAAGAAATCTCCAGGTTGAAGTCAATGATCCTTAAGGTCTTAACCTCCTGGAGCTCACCGTGAAAAGAATCAGCTACCAACCTTTCATCCCTTTTAAGTGTCTCAATGAGACCCTGACAGTAATGTAAGATGTCTCCTTTAGGCAAAGTCAGTTCATTTATTCCCTCATGTAATTGCATGCGTAGGTTGTGCTGTTATTACTTCAAAAGGAGACAGAGGTTTGCCAAAGGGTACAGATCTAAGATGGAGGAGCACTAGTGGAAGAGCTTTTGGCCATGAGAGATTAAATGCTTCTGAAACTTTCCCCGATTTAGTTTTGAGTGTGCCATTTCTTTCCAGCAATCATGAGGCTTGGGGATGGTAAGCATAGTGGAAATGCTGATAGTTATCAAGCCAAGTTCTGAGGACATGAAACAAGCTTAGTAAGATTTTGCTGGGGGATTTGGTCAATGTTTACAGCTTCCGGGACCATAGTTTTTAAGCGGGGGTGTCAAAGAGTGCCATGCTTGACTCTAGAAATTAAAGGTCCTATTTCTGGTCTTAAAACTGTGGTTCTCAGATCTAGTGCACAAAAAATACACATATTTTGAGAGTCCGAAAGTGTCCCTAAATGGGCACTCTAATTGTGAACTGTCTTTGGTATTGTCAGTCCACTGGGACAAAAATTTACAAGAAAGGACTGGACTTCTCAAACATGAAACCAGTTGGAGCTTCGAGGGTGCAGCCTCAGAAGACTTAGAAAAAGAAATTCCCATAATGACGAAAAGTGTGTAGGCAGAAACAGAGTCCTCACTCACCAAGGAAACCCCTCGAGCATCAAGAGCCGCACCCAGCACGAGGGCAGGTGCACCCCAGCTCCCAAGGAAGGCGAGGACCTCGACCCACAGGAGGGAAGTTGAAGCCTGAGAGGGCTCACAGTCAGGGAGACAGCAGGGAGCACAAAAGGGCTTGCGTGGGCATCTCAGCGATTCTAGGGGATGGCAGTGCGGGATCAACAGGTCATTTCAGATCCTGCTTCTGCCACCAGGAATCTCAACTTCAAAGCAAGAAACGAGTTCAAGAGGAAAAGATTCATTTGGGATCAAAGATTTTCAATTTGGGGTACATAGAATTGGGTGGCAGTCCAAATAGTGCCACACCAGGGAGCAAAAGTCAGGGGATTAAAGATAAAAAGGGAATGTTTGCATAATTTGTTTACAAAGAATCTTGATTGGTGTTGGTGGCAGAAAACGAATGAGGGCTGAAGAGGCTCAGGCCCTCACCAAGCAAAGCTCCATTCCTGCAGCAAGTCGTAGGAGCTCCTGCAGAGTCCTCGGGGGATCTGCAGTGTGGCCCAGCCCAGAAGTTCCTGGTTCCACTCATCAAGTACACTTCCTTCATGGCCTCCCAGCTCCATTTCAGAACCCTTCACAAAAGTGACTCCGTGTTGTTTAACTTTTCACACATCCTTTTTGAATTTTTTTAAATTGTAGTAAAATCTAGTAACATCCTTATACGCCAAGAAATTCTGACGGCTCTAACTTCAGATTATATCATGGCTCCAACCTGGCACATCAGTGTCACAGGTACCAGCCCAGTCTGACCTGCACCTTGAATGACATCATCCCAGTGTCTGTTCTCAAGGTACAGAGGGATCCGGTGAAGCTGCCACATCAGGCCATTTGTAGCCTCAAGTCACTCACAAGCAGCGTCAGTCTCCCATGGCCAGTGAATCATGACATGAGGTGACCACCACCCCATCACGCTCCTCTGCCATTCTCCTCCTCTCTCTGCTCCAGGTGCACTGGCCTCTGGCTGTCCCCCTAATATCCAAGGCCCACGCCCTCCTTAGGAACGGCACTGGTCTGTTCGGAACAAAGTCCACAGACGGGGGACTGAAACAACAGAAACCTGGGTAAGTGTGTAAAGGAAGTAGTATATTCTGCCTGGCTGTGTAGCCCATTGATAAGCTGGAGGGGCCTCAAAGTTCCCCATTGACTCAAGTCTCCTATGCCGGGCTTTTCATTTGTTCTTACTTTTTATTCCAATGCCTCCAAGCTGGGACTTGCTGAAATCAAAGAGAATGTGAGATTTATTCCAGATGTGTGTGTGTATATGCCTATGTGTGTGTTTATATAAATACGTATGTTACTAGTTTCCTAGGGCCACCAATAACAAAGTGCCACAAAGCGGGGGGCTGAAACAACAGGAAGTGATTCCCTCAGGGTTCTGGAGGCGGCATTCTGAAATCAGGTTGTCAGCAGGTTGGCTCCCTCTGGAGGTTCAGAGGGAGCATCTGTTCCAGCCACTCGCAGCTTCTGGTGGTTGCCAAGAATCCTTTACCTTCCTTGATTGTAGGCAGGTCACGCCAACCTCTGCCTCTGTCTTCACATGGTGAAGACATGTCTGCTGTGCAGGCCTCTGTGTCCAGATTTCCCTCTTTTTATAGAGATACTCACCACTAGGTTAGGACCTACTCTAACCTAGCATGAACTCATCTTGACATCTGCAAAGATCTTATTTCCTAATAAGGTCATATTCTGAGGTTCCAGGTGGACATGAAATTTGAGGGGACAATGGCTGAACTCAGTATATGTGTATACAGATATATATTTTGTAATCAATTTAGATATTAACTTCCAGCATTACATAAAAGTTATCCTACTGTTCTAGTATTTCCTGGAATCAGATATATATTTGCACATCCATATAAAAAATCTCCATCTCCCTCTCATCCCCTCACTGTGCTACATTTTCCCATGTTTGATGAAAGGTCAATGAAATCTACAGGTCGATGAGGTTCTGCTGAATGGTGTCATTTCATTGTGGGTAAGGCAGTGAGGTACATGTCCCAGAATCCCTGTCTTCATGATTCTGGGTTAGAATTCACCAATAGCCTCATTCACATCACATTTGAAAGGTGCACCTGAAGCAGCCGTTACTCTCAGGGTTTGGACCATACACATGGAGCAATGCACAGCGGCTTGATGGGCAATAGCTTCCAGCTTATTTTTCTGATCACCGGGCCAGTCAGTCAAGTATGTACCCAAACCAGACACCAAATTTTCCTTTCCATTTTCTTAGAGGCCCTGGCCTCCACACATGTGCTCCTGTTCTCTGCAATTGTGGATCAGATTCTAGGGTCAGAGACCCACAGGTGTGGGCTGTGCAAAGCCCCGGTGTGCCCTCCAGGCCCCTGATGGAGGCTGTCACGGTGGTTGAGCTTGACTGACGCTGACTCCCCTCTCTTCTGGATCTTGCCTTATTTGTACCAGATGTTACTTGTACAGTGAACACCCATTCCCTTTATGTTGAGAAGATCTGGGGTCTAATTCCACGACGGACACAGCAGTGCAGCCAAAGAAAACGGGGGCTTGTTTCCCTGCTGCACCGTTGAGTGGCTGCACTGCCTGTCCTTCCGCGTGAGAAGTGAGCACCTTCCTCATGTGTCAGGGACATGGTGGGAGTGTCCTGAACTCGGGGCTGAGAGCAGGCCCTCAGGATGTGTTCAGTTATCATATTTATGTGTGAATAAAACACTTGTGTACTCAGAAGATTCCACACGTTTCCCAGGAAAGTCCTATTAATGCTGTTTTCAAATCAGTTGTATATTAACAAGTGTCACTCTCTAATTTTCCTGGGCTGAGAGATTATGTTAAAATGTCTGCATTTACGGGTTGTCCAGTCAGAATTGCAATTTTCTCAACTTAATTCTTAGCATTCTCATGCATTCTTAGTCCATACGTATACCACGTGCATATGGATTTAAATATATTTTCAGGCAAGTTTTTTACTCTTATATACACAAAACTTTTGTCATTAAACGAACCTATAATTCATTAATAAGAGTAAGATAATGATTGTGCCAATGCTCACTAGCCAAAGGACAGCAGGATCACACCTGCAGTCACAGATAGTGGGGTGCACTAACTTAGAGCACTGGGGGTGCACACACCGTGCAGGACTGTGGGAGTGTCAGTAGGAGGGAATATGACACATGTGACGTGAGGACATATTTGGACAAGAATCTGTCACACGTTCAGCCTTGTGTGAGATGAGTGGAGTAAGTGTTCCAGCAAGTGTTCCTTCGCTCTGATTTGATGCTGTCAGGAGGTGAAGGTAATGTGGTCACTGGAGATCTCAACAGCTCTTGTGTAGAAAGCAGAAAGAGTGCAGCGCAGCTAAAACTAGCTGATAAACAGGCAGCCATCACATTAGAAGGAAGTGGAGAAAGTTTGGTCACTAGTGTGCTTTGGCTTCCGTTCCACATGTCGCCTTTTTGTGGACCTGATTATAACTTGTTCTTCCTTTTTTTTTCTTTTTCCTAAAGATTGGCACCTGGGCTAACAACTGTTGCCAATCTTTTTTTTTTTTTTTCCTGCTTTGTCTCCCCAAACCGCCTCCCCCACCGTACACAGTTGTATATCGTAGTTGCAGGTCCCTCTAGTTGTGGGATGTGGGACGCCGCGTCAATGTGGCCTGACGAGCGGTGCCATGTCCACACACAGGATTCGAACCCTGGGCCGCTGCATCAGAGTGCGTGAACTTAAACATTCGGCCACGGAGCTGGACCCACTCATTCTTCCTTTTGTCTCAACCCATCACAGTCACAGATTTCCCCCATCTGATGACAGAGACGGTAAAGCTGTTCCTGCTCAATGTGAGGAAGCCACAACCCAGCAGTGTCAGGTCACCTTCCAGGTGTCTGAGGCTGCCTTTGCCATTCTCATTGGCTACGTGAACACTGATATATTTCTTTCTGTGCACGGGGACTGTTTCAAATGTTTTCTGTAAAGTGACTAAGGTAGCATATAAACCTAGTTCCTCCTCAGCAAACTCTATGAGGTAGACACGTTTATTATCTCCCGGGATGAGTTAACTGAGACTATGAACGTAGGTGATTTACCAGAGGCCACCCAGGATCAGATAGGAAGGAAGCTGCCCAGGATCATGACACAAACCCCGCCTTCCTTTCTCACAGTCCATCCTCTTACTCTGGTGCCAAATGTTGAGCATCCCTCATAGCCGCACTCGAGGCTCAAACAGTTAGTCTCTACAGTATTCTAGGCCCTGCAGACACTTGCCCATCTGTCCTCCTGCTCCCTGCCACCTTCGCAGAAGCACCTGCTCCCTTGACACTCCC
The DNA here is from genome assembly GCF_041296235.1 of Equus asinus. Taxonomy (NCBI): domain Eukaryota; kingdom Metazoa; phylum Chordata; class Mammalia; order Perissodactyla; family Equidae; genus Equus; species Equus asinus. Next base: position 13,587,886 of record NC_091809.1, read on the forward strand.
CCAGTATCTCCCCGTCTTGGGCTGGAGTGGCTCTGCCAGTCTAGGACCTGTGTATAATAAACTACTTTCCTGAGCCTTCCTCTGCCCCCTCTCTGGCCATATATGACAGGCCATCCTCTCAAGGGACAGAGAACAGGTGCAGAGTGACAGCCCAAAAACAACATTCAGTGGGCATCTTGCCAAACTTCAGAGTCAGATCCTGAGAGCACAAGAAACAACAGGACCACAACTTGATGAGGGAAACACTCTCTGGGGGTTTAGAAGGATAACTATCTGCAGGAAATGTTTGATTCAAGAATCTCATGGTTCTGATAGGAAAAGGCAAGAAGAGTCCCATGGAAAATGTCCATTATGAGCTCTGTCCACTGGTGGGGAAATGGCACGGTGTGCTTGTGACCCACACTTTTCGTGCTGGTACCGTTTAGTGCAGCTGTCCTGAGCCTCATCAGTGTGTTGGGGTCCCCATAAGCACTGGTCATGTCGACTGGCGAGTTGATGACACCAGAGAGGAGAGTCCATCCTGACAAGGGTTGGAAGCCCTTAGGTACAGGCTTCCTCTCGGGAAAGGCTGTAAAGATACCTTTACTGATTGTTTCCTAAGTCCCTGGGGGCCTAGTCACCTTATACATCCTCTGAGACACGAACCCCTACAAAGTCCATTCAAACTACAAGACGTCCACCATGCCCAGGGCCAGAGAAGGATCCCTGGAGACCATCTGACACAGGGCGAGAAACTGACCTTTGTTCCTGGAGGCAGAGCAAAAAAATTGTAAGTGGTCAGAATGAAGAGACAACGTATGGTCCATTTCTCATCTAGTGGAAACAACACAAGAGAACATTCCTGGACAGGAGCATCATCAATCAATTACCTACCTGCCAGACAGACAAATGGCCAGCGGATATTCAGCACAATTTCTAAAAACAATAAGACAGGGAGAAGATGTTTCAACTCCAGTATCAACTTTACGTTAAACCACTGAGTTATTTGGAGAACAAACATTTAGAAGCAGCATTTCCAGGAATCAGTGGTTTACTCAAGTTGGTCATATCTGTAAACTGGAGCTCCCTCTCCTAACTCATTCCCATCCCAACTAAGTGCTCACCTCACCAAGAACGCTGGTGGTTCTATTTGTCCACAGAGAACTACGGAAGAGGTGTGTCCAGTTCTGCCTCCCACAGTGCTCATCTGCAGGAGCCTGACTCCTGGGGACCTCTAGCTGGAGACCACTGACATAAGCAATATTTAGGTTTTCACTATTAGGAATGAAGAATTGGTTTTAATGAAAACACGTTGGTAGCTGCATAGGAAGTAAAGAAAGACACACGAAAAAGAAAAATGTCAAAAGGCACACGTACTTAGTACTATTATCCCAGGATATATACAGAAGAACAGGGACAATTACAAGAATAAATTATCCTCCAGAATGGGATTGTTTAACATAACCTCAAATTTAATAAAACATAACACTTGTAAGCATACAACAGACTTGAAAACCGAAGGAATGAGCTTTTGAAGAAACAACGTAGCGAGCCATTAAAAAAAAAATTCACATTGTTGTGCATTTACCTGTTGTAAAGCACACATAAAAAATGAAAAAAGTAAGCACTCGGAAATTACATAGAAAAATGGAAAGAAATTAAACATGCAGAGTTTAACATTTAGTTAGCACTCAGCTATAAGAAAAAACTCACAAACTGTCAAATACATTTGTAAATGCTGTTTTCAATCATGGAAGTATCCAGAAAGAACAAATGCCGGATTATTGCAGCCTTGCAACAATGCAACCAGGGAATTTTATGCTATATGTGGGTACAGCATTGAGTCTGTCACGGTGGAGGCAGGAAACAGATCCACTATTAGAGAACAAGATGCTCCCCACAGAATTCATGTCATCAGGAGAAGCAATGGAGATGGAGGGGTTCAAGAATGAGAGACTGCCACAAAGTGTGACAGCCTGAAGTGGCCTGATGGACACCAAAGAGCTGCAGGAAAATGCAAGTAAATGTGTGAACCTGCAAACCAAAGAGGCTCCATGATGGGGGAGCTTGTGGGCAAATGTGTGGAACCTGCTGTCTAAGAGGGAGCTGATGTCAAACATGGTGTTTGGTTGGGGCTGTTCCAGACAGGCAGCGCCAGAAGTCAGAAAAGTGTGCTGTGAGGCAGGCCTCCTAGGGTCCCAGGCACCTCTGTCTCCTGACGGGACAGGAGAACTGAGAATCATGTCTTCTTCACTTCTGCTTTCCAAACCTCATGCGTCTTCCTCTGCTCGTGAACTTTAACTGAGAACGACAAACAGAAGGACTTTCAGATAGTGCCCCACCTTCCGCAAGGTGACAGCACAATTCAGTAGAAGCCTCTGGACACCAGCTCCATCTTCCTGCCATGAAGTCTCTCATGTGAACTCAAAGCACCATGATAATTTCCAACCAAGATCAAGGACAATGACCACAGGTCAAAGTATGAGCATAATCAAATGGGACTGTCCTCTTCCAAAACCTTTCCATAATACTACTTCGTGCAAGGAACACAGATGTGGTATTCACTAAGAAGGACAAAATGTGGACTATACATCTTTCCATAAGAAAGATTACAGAGGCGAGTAGATATTCAGTCAGAAAAGCTGCAACAGTTGACCAGAAGTGAAATTTCACGAATACAAGTGTCACATCATGAATGTATACTATGAACATAAAGAAAAGTGAGAATCGAAAAACTTTCATCTAAAATTATACCAATTTGCACGACTATACAAAAAACAAAAACCACTTATCCCTGGGTCCAAAACATGTTGTAATATAAATAAGACGAGTGTACACAACTGTACAATTATTTAAGGTCCAAGGTGATGAAATATGTAGTACAGAGGATGCATAAATAGATGGATATTTATTATTTTCAGTGTTCATATCAGCAACATAACCTGCGAATTGGTACACTGGGGGTCCCTAGTAAAGATGAGACACTTATAAAGATGAAGCCACACATAACAATCAAAAGGTCTCTTTCCTGCCCTGAGTTTTCATGAAGAAGATAAGTGAACTGCTACACTTGAACGTTGCCCCACAGTCTTTCCAGTCCTAAGCGATCTCTCCAGTGTGTTTGCTCACATTTACCACGAGGTTTCAAGCAGAATGAAGGCTTTCCCTCACTCCGTGGATTCAGATTTTACTCTCCAGTGTGTTCTCACAGGAATCCAAGATATTTGTGAGCTTTCCCACATTACTGACATTAATACCCCTCTGCCCATCATGGGTTCTGAGATGACGTTGAAACTGTTGAGGCTGCATGAAAGCTTTCCTACATTGCTGACATTCATAGGGTGTCTCCCCACTGTGGGTTCTGGCATGTAGTTGGAGGCCAGTGTGACGACTAAAAGCTTTCCCACATTGTTGACATTCATAAGGTCTCTCCACACTGTGGCTTCTGGCATGTACTTGTAGGTTGGAGTGACGACTGAAGGCTTTCCCACATTGCTGACACTCATAGGGCCTCTCTCCACTGTGGGTTCTGGAGTGTAGTTGAAGGCCAGTGTGACGAGTGAAGGCTTTCCCACATTCCTTGCATGCATAGGGCCTCTCCCCACTGTGCATCCTCACATGCACCTGCAGGGATGAGGAATGTCTGAAGGCTTTGCCACATTCCTTACATTCATAGCGTTTCTCTCCGGTGTGAGTCCTCCCATGGATTCGAAGTGTTGAGGAACAACTAAAGGCTTTCCCGCATTCCTTACATTCATAAGGTTTCATACCACTGTGAATTCTCATATGTCTTTCAAAGTGCTGAGGCTTCTTGAAGGCTTTCCCACATTGCTGACATTCATAGGGTCTCTCCTCACTGTGGCTTCTCTCATGTGCTTGAAGGGAGGAGCGACGACTGTAGGCTTTCCCACATTCCATACATTCATAGGGTTTTACACCACTGTGCATTCTCACATGACTTTGAAAATGTTGATGCCTCTTGAAGGCTTTTCCACATTGCTGACATTCATAGGGTCTCTCCCCACTGTGGATTCTGACATGTACTTGAAGGTTTGCTGGATATCTGAAGGCTCTGCCACACTCCTTGCATTCATAGGGTCTCTCTTTGCTGTGACTTCTCACATGTATCCAAAGTGATGAGGAACAACTGAAGGCTTTCCCACATTCCCTACATACATAGGGTTTCACACCACTGTGCATTCTCACGTGGGCCTGAAAATGTTGAGGCCTCCTGAAGGCTTTCCCACAGTGCTGGCACTCATAGGGTCTCTCCTCTGTGTGTGTTTTCACATGTACTCGAAGGCTAGCCGGATAACTGAAAGCTTTCCCACATGGCTTACATTCATAGGGTCTGTCCCCACTGTGTACCCTCACATGGACTTGAAGGTAGGAGTGATGAATGAAAGTTTTCCCACAGTGCTGACACGCGTAGGGTCTCTCCCCACTGTGCCTTCTCACGTGTACTTCCAAGGACGCAGAATACTTGAAGGCTTTGCCACACTGCTTACACTCATGGGGTTTCTCTTCACTGTGAGTTCTCACATGTCTTCGACGTGAGGAGGAACACCTGAAGGTTTTCCCACACACCTTACATTCATAGGGTTTCTCACCACTGTGAATTCTCATATGCCTTTGAAAACTCTGAGGCATCTTGAAAGCTTTCCCACATTGCTCACATTCATAAGGTCTCTCCTCGGTGTGTGTTCTCATATGTCGTCGGCGGGAGGAGTGACAAGTGAAGGCTTTCCCACAGTGCTGACACTCATAGGGCCTCTCCCCAGTGTGTGTCCTCACATGTTCTCGGAGGGATGAGGAATAACTGAAGGCTTTCCCACATTCCTTACATTCATAGGGTTTCTCACCACTGTGAATTCTCACATGCCTTTGAAAATGCTGAGACTCCTTGAAAGCTTTCCCGCAGTGCTGACATTCATAGGGTCTCTCCCCGGTGTGTGTTCTCATATGTCCTCGAAGGGAGGACTGAAAGGTGAAGGCTTTCCCACACTGCTGGCACTGGAAGGGTCTCTCCCCACTGTGCATCCTCACGTGTGCTCTGAGGGATGAGGAACTAGTGAATGCTTTCCCACACTCCTTACATTCATAGGGTTTCTCTTCACTGTGTGTCCTCTTATGTACTCGAAGGGATGAGGAAAAACGGAAAGCTTTCCCACACTCCGTACATTCGTAGCATTCCACTCCACTGTGCAATTTCATGTGTTTTATAAAGTTACTGGGACAACAGAAGGCTTGCCCACATTGCTCACAGACAGGTTTCTCTGTACTGTGCATTCTCATGTGTCGCTGAAGGCAGGAGTAACAACTGAAGCCTTTCTGACATTCCTTACATTCATAGGGTTTCTCCACAAGGTCCGTTGGCACATGAGTGCTTAGGCACGAGACACAACTACAGGCCTGCCCACATTCCTCACATGGACGAGGTTTGTGTCCAGTGTCAGATCGTTGCTGATTCTTAAGGAAGGAAAAATCCGTGAGGGCTTCTCTACACTCTGTGCACTCTTCCAGTGTAACTCCAGTCGGACACCTCTCAGGCACAGGAAGGTTTGTGATCTGGTTCAGGGTTTCTCCACAGTGACCACCTTCACTGCTTCCGTGGAGACTCTCCAGCAAAGGACTCCTGTTCAAAATAGGAAGCACACTGTGAGGGATTGATGGTTATAACTGATTTCTTAATGATGACATTTACAGTTCTTGATTATTTTGAGTATTTGTCATTTTCAGTAAATACGTATGTTCTCAGCATTGTCTATAGTTTCACAAAGTAACACAGGCTCAATGCCCAGGCTGAGGACTCAAATAAAGCCAGAACTTTCAGTGTCTATTACACTGGGGCTTCCTAATTATTCTTTCATGAGACGGTCAATATATTATTCTTTCATGAGACGCTCAATATCTACATCCCGTTGAGGAAAATCTTGTCTTGTGAAAGTTTTGAGGACACATCTGTCTAGCTAGGTTTCTAATTTTTCCTTAACATCAAGTCAGTCTGACATTGTGCTGAGACCCCTTCCTCCTGCAGGAACGCCACTCACCTCAAACAACTCTCCTGGGTTTGGTGCTGATCTTCAACGCTATGCAATGGCCAGTTTTCTCCAAAACCAGACCAGGAATCACTTCCTCTGAATCTTACTATTTTCTCCTTACTGAATAATTTATGCTTCAAAATATCCTGCTGAGGACTTGATCCGCTGGCTTTAACTTGAGTGAAACAATCTGCAACAATTCGTAGCATAATTTAATCTCTTGGGAAAGGAATGTTGGGATGAAGAAAAGACAAGAGACCATATGTGGAGTTCCTGCCATACAGTGATCCAAAAACCTGACCAAATGTTAGAAGACAGAATGGAGATGTGAAAAAAGAAAAACTCTGAGGACCTCGGATATCAGGGACCTTGGCAGAATAGAGAGGGATATGGAGATAAATATTATCAGAAGAGCAAAGTACGAAGGAACTGGGCAAAGGCAGACCCCCCCCCAGTGCTCCCTGTATAAGAGGAGATACAGAAGGTCTTCCCCGGGGGGCGAGAAGGGATGACAAGTCAGCAGGGAAGCCAGGTAAGTGACAAACGTCACCTGTCTCAAACAGTGCCTGAGTCTCATTTCCAATGGACGTATCCAAACATCATTCCCTCCTCCAGAGCCTGTTCCTCCCGAGGGTGGCTGCTCCCCTGGTGTGCGCAGGCACACGGACCCAGATGGAGCCTGTTTCCACTGCCCCAGCTGCCATGGGAGATGGATGGTGTGTGCAGCTGCTGATGGCTCATGGGGAAGAGCTGACCGTGAGAGAGGACGGAGGGGAACAAATAGCCCATGAGACGGGGCCATACATTGGTCTTCAAGGCCAGTGAGGATGGATAAGTACCAGGTTAACTACAGCAAAATGACCATGTCAACTGTGTATTAACACAGTGTAACTGACACAGGGGTGGAAACCACAGAGCTGCACCAAAGGGACACTGGAGACTATATTTATGCTTATAATATTAGGACACCTCCAACTTTGGTTCAGGAGTAATAAAAAATCCATTTAATCCATGAAACCTTGTCTTTGTGGAAAAGCTATTTGACTCTAGGTGGTTCCATGGAGGCTTGGACAATGTCTCTCGTTTTTTCAAACATATTCTCATTTCCTGGCCCCAATAAAAAAGGACAAGTGCAAGAAACACCTGTTCCCTCCCAGACTCAGTGAAGGCATGAAGCCGTCCTCACCCACGGAGGCCAGGTTCCTGCAGGTCTCCAGCATCACGTCTCTGTAGAGCTTCCTCTGAGCACCATCCAGCAGAGCCCACTCCTCCGGGGTGAAGTTCACAGCCACGTCCTCAAAGACCAGCGAGGCCTGAAACAGCCCACACGTTCTACTTCAGGCAGGCCCCATCTGCACCAAGGGGTGTGGGAGGGTGACAGCCAGGGACCTGGACTCAACTCCTAGGACTCCTGAGCTCACACTCTCGTGGGAAATGACAATGAACGAGCAACTCAAATGCAGCATGCTCAGCGATGGCAAGTGCTGATGGGAAGCTGCAGCAAAGTGCAACCATGACAAGTGATACAGACTTTACAAACTCCTGGTTCTAAGAAGTATTCTTCCTGAGACACAGCGGATTCTGAGGTAAGGTAAAGACTGAAAAATGAAGTCATCTTTCAGATACCATGGAAATGGATAATGGATTGATCACAAGTTACGTCCTTGTCAGCTGCAGAACTGGAACCAGAACGTCAGGATGTTCTGAACCCTGAGACCTGCAGTGCAGCTTGAGCTGAACACTCTCTCCTTGAAGGGAACAGCATTGAGGGGCTTGGACTGCTCCCTACATGGCAACAGAGCCAGAGGCACGACCCCCTCCCAGGATGAGGTGGACACTGTGGGCAGAGATGTGGGCCAGGGCTCAGGGGTTGGCACACTTGTTGGGTAAGAGGAGAGTCTGTTCCTGAGGAATCTGTGAAGTCAGCAGGGGCTCTCAAATAATTCCTCGAGTCTCTAGAATTCAAGGAAAATGGTCACACAAGAGTCACTCAAGGATCGAAAAGCAATAGAGCTAAATGTGCCTTTAACTGAGAGGAAAAAAATACCTATATAACAACTTCAGAACACTACATGCTAACACCACACACATGAAATAAGGAGCACTAAAAAATCTAAAGAAAAAAGTCCCAACTACATCAGCTGCAGAGAAGGCCAGGTCACCTCACCTGGGGTAGCCACTGGGGTTTGCCCCACACACCTGATAGGAGACTCGTATTCTCACGGTATTTAAAAAACTCATATAACAATGAAAAATAAAAACAATATAAATAAAATAATAAATGGGCAAGAAATGTGAGGAGACCCATCTCCAAAGAAGAAATAAAAATGGCCAATAAGACATGAACAGATGCTGGCCCTCAGCCAGCAAGAAAATGTAAAACAAAGCTACAAGCAGACCCCTGTTCACTGACTACAGAAATGGAGCAAGTGCTGGCGGGATGTGAGCAAGGGGGAAGCTCATCCATCGTTCACAGGCATGTAAATGGTGCAGGCACTTTGGAAGACAGTCTGGTGGGTCTCAAAAATGATGAACCCAGAATTCGAATATAACAGCTGCGACTCTCCCTACACCTCCATCTGTTCACCAACCCGGGAGCTCTCCAAACCCCACACTATTGGGACTTTTACGGAGGCTTCATCACGTACACATCATCAATCATTAAACTCAGTTTCAGGTGTTCTCCCCTCTCAAGACAGTGGGGGCGGGACTAAAAATCCCAAGCTTCTACTCATGGCTTCATCTTTCCAGTGACAAATCCTCCTCCAGGAGCCTCATCAGAACAAAGGACGCTCCTATTGCCCAGGAAATTCCAAGGGTGTCAGGAGCTGGGGGCCGACAACAATGCATGTTTTCTATTATCTCACAAGCCTTTCAACACAACTGGCTCTAAAGGGGATGAATGGCGCCCGGACTTGGAGACAAGGAAAGAACGTCCTTTAAAGAGTAAAGTGATTCAAAATCCTTCATGACTGTTTCCTAGTGGGGAGGGGGCTTTCTATGAAACACTACTCTTGGGATGTCTCTCAGGTAAGAAATGCTGTAAGCTGACAGTTCATGGAGAGATGTGGTGTATTGAATTATTTTCACAAACCTACATTCACAAAAGGTGAACATGTTGTGTGTGAGTGTACTTTATGAAGGCTGCTGAGCTCTCAAAATGGACAAACATGAGGAGTAATTGATAATCAGCATTAATTTATAAGACCTTACTCTAGTGCATGTGATAATGTTTCAAGGTGTATGACTCCTCAAATTATCATGCCAATGGAGGAAAATACTGAGTGAATAATTATTCCACTGCATGCCTCATATTAACAGACTTCTCTTCTTAACTCGTCTTCATCTCATCTTTCTCTCTGATACTGAAACAGAAATTGCTTCCTAGACATTTAAATACCTGTACTGGATATTTATACGAAATCCTCCTGGCGTTCCTTCTTATTTTTCAAAGGTGAAAGTTCCTCCTTAGTACACATATATCTGTTTACACTTGTCTCTTGGTGGGGACAAGAGGTGCTTGGTCATAAGCTCTCTCAGTGGCATGTGGAAGAGGAGGATATCGAGATGAATGTGCCCAGTGACTGAGGACAAGTGCTGGCTCCTGTTGGAAAGATGTGTCTCTGCTGCACACACCAGGCTGGGAGGAGAGCATGCCTTCAGGTGTCAGTTTTCTCTTGTTGGAGACAATGAGTTTAATAAATTCCTATTAAAATAGTTTACACATCAAAAAAAGAAAGAAAGAAAAGAAATTCCTAGTAGTCTCCTATTCTGTGTTCTTAGTTGTTTGAGTTTGATAACTAAGGGCTTCTGGATGGTTTAACATAAAAACACATTCAAAGTCTGGTTTCTTTTCAGAGTGTTTTCAACTTTCTGTTGGTGGAGGTCATCAAGGAGACATAATTGGGGCTGACCCTGGACCTAAACCCAGGCACCTAGGGGCTCCCCGCCCCGTCCTCTGTGCTCGGAATGTGTGCTCCACTTCTCTTCCCAGCTCTGGGAAGATGCCCCAAGGACACAGCCTTGGGATACTGATGTGCTCTTGAGACCATCTGGACAGTATATGTGACAGAGCACAGTTAAGGCCTCAAATAAACGTTAAGATTTGGTGGCTGGGAGCAGAAAATTACTCTTTTGGCTGCATAAGACAAGCCTCTTAAGCTTCCACGCTCGTTAAAACTGCCACGTAAAATCTGGAGTGGTCTGCCCCTTTCTTAGGTCTCTCCCCGTCCTACACACATGGGGACCAATTTCAGTTTCTATCTGGGAAGCTCCTGAGGGTGGGACCCTCAGTATGCAAATGTGTTCCTCACCATGAGCTCTCGGCAATGACAGACAGAGAAACCTCTCCAATGCTGACCTGCCGTACAGGCTAGATCTCTAAAAATCATGAACAGAGGAAACTAATGCTGTCGTTTTCCCAGGAAAAAATGTTGTAACAAAGGAAAAACTTCCCCTTTATTCATAGCACAATGACTGTGCATGCCACACCCGAAAGAATATGAAGATAATCACAGAATCAGATGTTGAGAAAGCTTCCAGAATTCAAATTCAGAAAAAGTGTATTTTGAATCCTACAAACAAGCAGTTCAACAGCAACTTTTTAAAATGAACTTTGTAAATATACACTTTTGAAACTAATTATTATTACAACTTATTTAAGCCCTAAAATACATATAATGCAGGATACAAACAGCTTTCATATTTCAGGAGTTCACGTATCAGACATCTATGCAGACCCAACTGGTGGTTTGCTCGTCTCCACCAGCCTTGGCTGGACAGGGGTTGAGTCTTAGTTTCTGAAGAGTAACTCTGGCTTCTGTTACCATGGTGACCCAGGTGTCAGGGAGATGTTATCTGTGGGAAGCTAGTGGGCATCTGATAATAGATTGCCTAAAGGATAATAGACAGAACTAAGGATGGGCAGGCAAACGACTAAAAGCTACAATTAGTAACTGCTAAAAAACCCAAGTCACTGGCTATGTCATCAGTAATGGCTAACTGTCCACTGGTTTCAAAATGTTACATGAGAAATGCTCAGCCCCAATGGGAATCAGTACAAACCAATATGGAATCAAAAGGAGATCGATTTCACAAACTCGAGATGGACAAAAGTTAGTTAACTGCAAATGCTGGGGATGATGTGGAATAAACACGCGTGTCCAACAGTAACACAGTCGATGCACACCCTCCTCCACCAGCATTTCCGAGTGAATGTGAAGTCGTCCATAATCTACAACCCTGAAATTTTTCTGCAACATGTAGACATTTACAACGCATTTGCACTTGGAGATAAAAACAAGGCAGCACTGTGGCAGCACTGCCAACAAGAGGAAAAAATAAACTAGAAATGACCCAGGCCTCACAAGGACTAGAGTGGATAAGGGAACGCAGTGCCTCGAGCCTCGGAACCCTGCTTGGTGAGGGAACACAGACAGAAAGCCACAAAGAGAAGCACAAAGAAGCAGGACGGTGGTCACCCGGGGGGGCAGCACGCTGGGAGATGCCACGACCCAACCAAGAAAATAAAAGCCTTACACCTTCATGTAACAGAACAAAAGTCCAGGCGCTGGGGCGCCCTGGGGTCACAGGGCGCAGACCCCGTCAAGGACACACCGGGAGGAGCAGCGCGGTGGGAGCCAGCGCAGGGCAGCACCTGCTCCACAGCGACAAGGACACGGAAGGCACGAGGTGGAACCTGGTCCTGAGCTGGGCGGGGTCCCCCTGCGGGGAGGTGGGCAGGCGGCCCCTCCCAGGGCAGGAGGGACAGAACCCGGGGCTGCGCTCAGCCCGGCTCCCTCCTCAGGGCGGACGCGCCCCTCCTCCCGGGCCTCCTTCTCAGCAAAGAGGAGCCGCTCCGAGCTCCCGCTCCGCCCCGTATAGACGCTCCTTTCACAGACCCTCTCACCAGCAGGGACCCCCGGGAGCCCGCCCCACGTGTGACCTTCACAGACTCACTCAGCGCGCGGCACACTCGGCTCCACCCACCCCACGCGCGATGCCGCCCGCCCGCCTGCTCCCCTCCTGCCCGGCAGAGAAAAGCCCTTTTCTGGGGGGTTCGGGGCTGGAGGGCCTGAGACCCGCCCTCGGCCCCGTCCCACCGTCTTCGGATCAGAGTCTCCGGCCCCCAGTCCGGACGGGGCTCAGCGTCAGGTCAGGGCGGGCCCACCCCGCGGCCGCCCCGCCGCCCCAGCCCTGACCGCCGGCCGGGGTCGTCCCGCCTCCTCAGACCCCCCCCGGACAAGGACTCGGGTGGGACCGGGACGCCCACGCGGAGCCGGGACCCACCCCGCGGCCGAGTGCGGGGAGTCGGGGGGACCCCGGGGGGCGCAGGGAGACCCGGGCCCGCGGCCGCTTCCAGCCGGTTCCCGCTTTTCGAACCAGCCCCTCCTGGTCTCGGCCCGGCCCGCGCACTCACCATCTCCGCCCGCTCCGACTCTCCGCGCGTCCTCCCCGGGGCCCCGGCAGGTGACAGCGACGGGACGGGACACCTGGGGCCGCGCGGAGCAGTTGCACCCCGGGAGGCCAACTGCAGAGAGCTACTCCCACGCGGTTGCGAGAGTACCCGCCCCGCGCTCTGATTGGGCGGTGCTCCAGCCTGCTGCGTTTTGATTGGGCGGTATTTCAGGCGCTCAACCTGCTGGGAGGTCTGATTGGACAATGTTCTGGCATGTCACAGGGCCCTCATTGGACAGTTCTCCAAGACCCTCCTCTGTGCCTTGATTGAGCGATCCCGGTCCCGCCCCAGCACCGCCTCACTCCGCGCGTCGTCGTCCCTGATTGGACAGCGTTCCCGTCGCTAGCGTGAGTGATGGGCGGGGCGGAGGTCACGTGGCTGAGGGAGGCGGGCACGGCGGTGACGCGCCTCAGCGCTCCCTGCCTGGCCTCCTCAGGGACGCGGAACGCCCGCCCGAGTGGCGCTGTCGGAGCACAGGCTCCTGGCGGGGACCTCCTGCCTCTGCCTGCGGCTCCGCAGCCCCTCCTCCTCCTCCTCCCGGAACGGGCAGTCCTGACTCAGTTTCCCTGGAGCGCCCCTCCTCAGGACTCGGACCAGTGGGACAGGGGGCGCGGTCACCTGGGTGCTCGGCCCAGGGCGGGACTCCCGGTGGGTGTGTGGCCTGGATTGAGAACAAAGACCCCTGACAGTGACGTCCCCGCGGGCGAGGCTGGGTGGCGCTGGGTGTGGCGGTGCCCTCTGAAGCGGCCCCCTCTGGGGCTGAGGGTCCGCAGCCCGCGGTCCGGGTCCTCCGCCCCGTGGGGAGGGGGCCCGCGCGCAGGACTGTCGCGGCCGCCCCGGTGGGACCGAGCTGCGGGGGTCGCTGTCCGGGCTCGTGGTCGCCGCTCCGCCCGGCGCCGCGGGAGAAGGCGGGGCTGTCGCTGCGCAGCGGGCGAGGGAGGGGCGCGGGCGCCGTGGTCCCAGCTCCCGACGGCGACAGGCGCGACGAGCGCGGGGCCACCTGGGGCTGCAGGAGGGGGAGGGGCCTGCGGCCCTGGGGCTGAGGGGTCAGCGTCGTCTGCGCAGGCGCGCCTGCCCGCGTGTTTCCTCGTGGCCGCGCGTGTGAACTGGGGGGCTGCCGTGTGGCGCGGGCGGTGGGGTTCAGTCCGTGACCCTAAAGGCGGCCGTCGGTCCGGTTGGTGCTCCGCGGGGCGGCGGGGGCGCCGTCAGCGGGCTGCTCGCGTCCGCGTCCCTGCGGCTCTGCCAAGGAGCCCGGACACGATGCTCGCGGTGCTCGCGCCTCCCGCCGTGGGCGCCGCCCGGCCCACCCTCATCCCGGGAAGGCTCGCTCCTCCCCCGCGGGTCCAGCGCGAGGCGTTAGGACGCTCAGGGCCGCGTTCACTGCGGGGAGTCGATGGCGGGTCAGGTTCTCAGTCCTGTTACACGGGGTCCAAGTGAGACGCAGAGAGGCCGTGACTCTGGGGTCAGAGAACTGCCGTTCGGGGCGCAGAGATCGAGGGAGCCACACAAACCGTGTCCTGCGGGGGGGAGGAGGCGGGGGCTCGTAAAGACCAGAGAGGGGCCTCTGCATCACAGAATGTTCTCCGGACTTGGCCCCAGAAAGCGGGTCTTGGCTGGTCCGAATCGGTGGCTCAGGCAGCTCCAGGGAGGCAGCAGGCCCTCAGCGGGAGGAGCCGCAGCTTTCTGGCGGAGTTCTCAGAATACTTCTGTCTTCACTCAGCTCAGAGGTCTGTGTCCTGCCTGAGGAGGATGTGCACGACTCTCCTTCCTTAATGGCTCCTGACTCCATTTTAAAGCCCTTGGACAGAAGTGACTGTTTTCTTTCACGTGTCACATTTGACCCATTCGATGGAGAATTCTTTCTGAGAGCATTGCTGGTCCAGCATAGAGTTTAGTCCCGTGTGGCTGGGATGCACCTGTCACAGAGAGTCATGACCCACAGGAGGGAGGAACTGCTTTTTCCCTTTTCCTGATGGTAATTCTGAGGAGTCACTTTGTAACCAAGGGACTGGTTCTAACTGGCCCTATCATATCACTAACAGACTGCGAATTATCTTGCAGGGGCAGCGAGGCGACACTGCCAGTCCTGGAGCTGACGCCTGTGCAGACAGGAGGATTTGGACCTAGAATAACGCTCAGAACCAAAGTCGCTCCCCCAAAACAGATCCAAGGACCAGGACAGGACCAGATGCCAGGTGGGGACTTCTTCACTGTGAGATTTCTCCAAGGCTCAGTGCCTTCTAGCTCTGGGCAGAGTCAGTGGTCAGGAGACCTTCAGGAGGGCCTTTCCAATGGGGCTCGAGGGCCGTCTTCCTTTGAGGAACCTTCCAGATGACCAGTCCCCAGGCTCTAGACTGTGACCAACAGGATGCTTTCAACTGGAATCTGGGAGAGCCCCTTTAACCTGTTGGTGACAGGCTGGAGTATAAGACATTGGAGACCTACAGTAGCTGTCATATGAGACAATGGGGCATCAGCAGAAGGTCATGTACCAACAGGCATTGTTCTGCGGGTGACTAGCTCCTGTGGGTGACTTTGTTTTCCAAACGGGGCACTGCGAACAGTCGGCAAGACCCAGAGCGATACCTTAGGCCGGAGTCCAGTCTGCAGGAATAGAGCAAAACCTCAAATACCAGCAACAGGGCCAGACTCAAATGTCTAAAAAGGTGCAAACATGATTCTCCCTACAATGACTCCCATTTTTCTTTTACCAAAGATAGTCACAGGTAAGGTAACTTCTTTGTATTAAAATTTGGCCTGATTATTTATATAAGGGAGAGTTTCTGAATTTTGGAGAGATCAGGTAGAGAGAAAAATGAAATAGTTTATCTTTGTTCACAAATGTATCTTACTAAAGAGAAAAGATTTCTTTAAATCTGTGGAAAACAAAACAGTATACACCCCCCACCCCTCAGTTTATGCCGTCCCATGGAATTAATACTTGTCTTGCTTGAATCCAGCTTTTCCGTTAGTTTCCTCAACTCTGCCTGACGATTGAGGGGGACAGGGACAGGGATAATTCCAAGGTGGTGTCAAGGTTTTCATTAAGGCTCGTATGATTTGCCCAGTGAAGTGGGTGCTCCATCACTGGAAACTGGCAGATATACCCCACGTGGGAAAGACATTTTCAGACAGTTTCTTTGCCGCTGTGAGGGCATCGGCCTGGTGGCAGGGGAAGGCTCTACCCCATCTGGAGAACATAATCCAGGAACAAGAGCACGTTGACAACCCATATTAAGTCTCAGTTGAATGAAATCCAGCTGCAGATGCTCCAAGGGCTCAGCGGGAGGAGGTCTGAGGCCTCCAGGGCAGGAAGAGCTGTTTTTAATGCACTATAATGGGTGAAGGAATGCAAAAACTGAAAAATGGCGGTTTCCCAGGTCAGCAGGAAGAAACAAGAGGCCGTCTTGAACTTCCAGTAGACCTAACTGTTCATTGAACTTACAGCCAGTGTCTGCCCACCTTCATTTCTCTGATCCAGGAGCAGACTGCTGCCATGGTACAAGGACATCACAATGGCAAAAGTCTGGCCACGAGGGGCTCTTCTTTGCAGAGGCAGAATGGACTTTGTCCACATGTGCCACTATCTTTATAGATTGTGCTGTTGCTGCCTTTGCATGAAAGTCAGCCAGGCTTTCTCCTGCTGCTCAGGCTCAGTCCTTTTAGTGTGAGCCTCAACTTTGCTGAAACTCAGTTTCGTTTTATGAGTTTCCTTTCTAAGAAGCATTTTTGCAAAAGCATCAGAGTAAGTATCAATGGCAAAGGACTTCAAAATGGTGCATTACAATGCAACTGACAAATTTGGTTATTTCTGTGACATGCAACATTTTAAAATATTAACTAGAGTGGTGACTGATAATGTTATATCAAGACATATCAGATTTTTAGGAATTTCAGATAATTTATAGAATATTTATATGCCTGTGCAAACACAACAAGAAGGCGGCTTAATGTTACTTCTTATTTCACAATGTTTCCTATAATATATATATTATTATTTCCTATATATATATTCCATGTCAAATAAGCCGAATTAGTTTAGCAAATCTTTTGGAATGTTCCAACTCAAAAAAGACGTCATTTAGCTTATGGTTTGGGCAAGTCTATCAAAAAAAACTTTTGAAAAAGTATATAAAATACTTGGCCATAAATTTTACCCTTTTGGTGGACATGATTATAATGTGCTGTTTCTTTTCTCTTGACCCATCGCAGTCACAGATTTGCCTCATCGGATGACAGAGCTGGTGAAAGTGTTTCTGCTCAACGTGAGGAAGCCCCAGCCCAGCAGTGAGTGTCAGGCCAGCTTCCAGGTGTCTGGGGCTGCCTTTGCCATTCTCATTGGCTATGTAAACACTGACATATTTCTCACTATGTATGGGGCACTGTTTGAAGTGTTTTCCATACAGTGACTAAGTTACCATATATAAATCAATTTCTTCCTCAGCAAACTTTATGAGGTAGCCACTTTATCATTTCCTTGGGTGAGTTAACTCAAACTGTGAATACAGGTGATTTGCCAGAGGTCACCAAGCTAGGAAAGAACCAACCCAGGATCGTGACAAAACCCTACCCTCTCTGAGTCCATACTCATTGTCTGGTGCCAAATATTGAGTATCCCTCATATGTCATGCACTCTAGGCTCAAAACAGAGTTACTTTCCACACTAATGTAAGCTGTGCAGGCACTTGCCCACACATCCTCAAGCTCTCTGCTCCCAACCTGCTCAGACACACCCCTACCCTGGCAGTCCACCGGTGTCATCCCTTCTTAGGGTGCAGTGATGGTCTCTCTAGGATTTAGGTATAATAACTGTTTTCCTAAGTCTTCCTGTGGCTGCACATGACTAGCGATCCCCTGCTGAGTCAATGACACTTGAGAGGCAAGTCCATCCTGACACTGGTTGGAATCCCTTAGGTACAGGCATCATCTCTGGAAAGGCTGTACAGACACCTTTACTGATCGTTTCCTCTCTAAGTGCCTGGGGGCCTAGTCACCTTATACATCCTCTGAGACATGAACCCCTACAAGGTCCACTCAAAATACAACAAGACGTCCACCATGGCCAGGGCCAGAGAAGGATCCCTAGAGGCCATCTGACACAGAGGGAGAAAGTGACCTTTGTCAATGGAGGCAGAGCAACAGAACTGTAAGTGGTCAGAATGAAGAGAAAAAGCAGGGTCCACTGTCATACAGTGGAAACAACACAAGGGAACATCGCTGGGCAGGAGCATCAGCAATCAGTTACCCATCTGTAGGCAAATGGCCCATGGATATTCAGCACAATTACTAGCAACAAGAAGACTGAGAAGATGTCTCTATTCTGGTATTGCTTTCACATTAAGCCACTGAAAGCTCTGTGGAGAACAAACATTTAGAAGCAGCATTTCCAGGAATCAGTAGTTCACTCAAGTTGGTTATGTCTGTAAACTGGAGCTCCCTCTCCTAACTCATTCCCACCGCAACTAAGTGCTCACATCACCAAGAACGCTGGTGGTTCTGCTTGTCCACAGAGAACTAGGGAAGATGTGTGTCCAATTCTGCCTCCCACGCTGCTCGTCTGCAGGAGCCTGACTCCTGGGGATCTCTGCCTGGAGACTACTGACGTGAGGAACATTTAGGTTTTCGCTATTAGGAATGAATAAGACAATGTAATGAAAAAAAGTTTGTAGCTGCATAGGAAGTTAAGAAAAACATACCAGAACAAAAAAAGTTCAAAAGTTATATATTTAGTACTATTATCCCAGAATATATATAGAAAATTTGACACAATTACAAAAATAACAATTTTATAACCAATCCTCCATTAATGAAACATAAAACAGAACAGCACTTTCTGAGTTTGTGGGTGGCATCCCACATAAAGTACAGAAGACTGGCACAGATGTTAGCTCAGGTACAATCTTTATCCCACAAAAATGTCAAAGACCTAAACACTGGGTAATCACATATAAAAATGGAAAGAAACTAAACATACTGCATTTATCATTTAGAGAGCAGTCAGATGTAAGAGAAAACGCTCACAAATTGCCAGATACATTCACAAATGCTGCTTTCAATCATGGAAATATCCAGAAAGAAGGAGTGGAAGATTACTGCAGCCTTGCAACAATGCAACCAGGGAAGGAAGTTTCCTGCATTTGTGGCTGCAGCATTAAATCTGTGAGGGTGGAGGCAGGAAACCGATCCACTAGTAGAGAACAAGATACTCCCTACAGAATTCATGTCATTAGGAGAAGCAATGGAGATGGAGGGGGGTCAAGGATGAGAGAAGGTCACTATGTGTGACAGCATGAACAAGTGGCCTGATTCACCAAAGAGCTTCAGGAAAATGCAAGGAATTGTGTGAACCTGCAAACGAAAGAGGATCAATGATTGGGGAGCTTGTGGAAAAGTCTGTGGAACCTACTGCTTAGGAGGGAACTGACATCAAACATGGTGCTTGACTGGGGGCTGTTCCAGATGGGCAGAGCCAGGAGTCAGAAAAGTGTGCTGTGACACAGGCCCCTAGGTTCCCACACACCTCTGTCTCCTGATGGGACAGGAGAACTGAGAATCATGGCTTCTCCACTTCCGCTTTCCAAACCTCATGTGTCTTCCTCTACTCGGGCACTTTAACTCAGAGCCACAAACAGAAGGACTCTGGGATACATGGTTTCCCACCTTCCCCAAGGTGACAGCGCAGTTCAGTAGAAGCATCTGGACTCCAGCTCCATCTTCATGCCACAACTCTCTCTTCTGAACTCAAAGCATCGTGACAATTTCCAACCAAGATCAAGGACAATGAGCAGAGTCCAATTATGAACATAACCAGATGGCACTTTCCAGATCTTTCCCCAATTACTAATGTCTGTGAGAAACAGAGATGTGGTACCCACTAGCAACAAACAAGTGTAGAGACACATCTTTCAATAAAGACTACAAGGGAAGGTGGATATGGAGTTGGAAGATTCCAGTATTTGCCACAGTGGACCAGAAAAGAAATTTCAACAATACAGGTCTCACATCATCACCACATAGTAGGATCATAATGGAAAGAATCAAAACTTTTTATCTAAAATTATATCAAGTTGCACACAGAAAAAAAAAAAGCAAAACACTTATTACCCCTGGGTCCAAAAGATGTTGTACTAGAAAGGAGACAAGTGTTAGAGTAAGTGTACAATTATTTATAGTCTGAGATAAAATATATGTCTTTATATTGAGAGTTTCTCTCCAGTGTGTGTTCTTACATGTGCGCGCAGGGACCCAAGGTGACGGAAACCTTTCCCACAGTGCTGACACACATAGGGTGTCTCCTCACTGTGCGTTCTCATGTGTCCTCGCAGAGAGACAAGATGCCTGAAAGCTTTCCCACAGTCCTGACATTCATAGGGCTTCTCCCCACTGTGTGTTCGCTCATGTCCTCGCAGGGACGAGAGGTACTTAAAGGCTTTCCCACAATGCTGACACTCATAAGGCTTCTCCTCACTGTGCATTCTCACATGCTCTCGAAGGGATGAGGAACAAATGAAGGCTTTCCCACATTCCGTACATTCATAGGGTTTCACTCCACTGTGCGTTTTCACGTGTTTTTTACAGTATTTAGGACAACTGAAGGCTTTCCCGCATAGATTACAGACGAAAGGTTTCTCTCCAGTGTGCTTTCTCATGTGTCCTCGCAGGCATTTGAGATACCTGAAGGCCTTCCCACACTGCCTGCATTCATAGGGTTTGTCTCCACTGTGCGTTCTTGTGTGTTCTCGAAGGTATGAGTACCAACGGAAAGCTTTCCCGCAGTGCTCACACTCATAGGGCTTCTCTCCAGTGTGCAGTCGCACATGCTCTCTAAAGTATGAGGGGCGACTGAAGGCCTTCCCACACTCCTGACATTGATAGGGTTTCTCTCCAGTGTGCGTTCTCATGTGTCGTGTCAGGTAGGAGTAATAAATAAAGGCTTTCCCACACACTTTACATGTGTGGCTTTTTTCTCCAGTGTGAACTCTCAGATGTCCCCAGAAAGATGAGGCACAAGTGTAAACTTTCCCACATTCATTACACTCGAAAGATTTTTTACCACGGAGACACTTCACATGTCTCTTAGATGCTCTCCCAGTATCCTGACGTCCTTTACAGGGCTTCTCTACAATGTCTGTTTCCACATGAGTGCTTAGGCACGAGACACAACTGCAGGCCCGCCCACATTCCTCACATGGATGAGGTTTGTGTCCAGTGTGAGGTCTTTGCTGATTCTTAAGGAGAGAACAATCCCTGAGGGCTTTTCCACACTTCGTGCATTCACCAGGTTTAACTCCAGCTGGACACCTCTCATGCACAGGAAGGTCTGTAATCTGCTTTAGGGTTTCTCCACACAGATCACCTTCATTACATCCATGGAGACTCTCCAGCAAATGGCTCCTGTTCAAAATGGGAGGCACACTGTGAGGGATTGATTATAAGTGATTTCTTTATTAATGACTTTACTTACAGTTGATTATTTTGAGTATTTCTCATTTTCAGTGAATGGGTATGTTCTCAGTATTGTCTGTATTTTAACAAAGTAAAACAGGCTCAATGCTCAGGCTGACAACTCAAATATAGCCATAGCTTTCAGTATCTTACGCATGGGGTTTCCTGATTATTGTTTCACGAGACGCTCCATATCTACATCACATTGATGAAAATCTTATCTTGTGAAAATTCTCTGGGGACACAACTTTTTAGCTAGGTTTCTAATTTTTCCGTAACTTCAAGTCAGTCTGTCTCCTCCGATCCCTTCCTCCTGCGGGAATGCCACTCACCTCAAACAACTCTCCTGGGTTTGGCACTGATCTTCAATGCTATGAAATGCCCAGTTTTCTCCAAAAACAGACCAGGGATCACTTCTTGTGAACATTACTATTTTCTCTTTACTGAATATTTTATTCTTGAAAACATCCTGCTGAGGACTTGATCCGTTGGTTTTAACTTGAGTGCAACAATCTGCAAGAATTGGTAAAATAATTTAATTTCTTGGGAAAGAAATGGTGGGATAAAGGCAAAAAATAAGAGCATACGTGGATTTCTTTTCATACGCTCATCCAAAAATATGAACAAATGTTTCAAGGAAAAATGGAGATGAGAAAAAAGAGCAACAGTAAGGACCTCAGCTACCTGGTACCTTGGCAGAGTAGGGAAATGAGTCAAAAAATGGCGGACTGTACACTAAGAAATACCTCAAAACAATTGGAGAGGGATGTGGAGATTAAATATCAGAAAAGCAAAGTACGAAGGAATTGGGCAAAGGCAGACCCCCAAATGCTCCCTTAGTAAGAGGAGATACAGAAGGTCTTCCCAGGGGGCGAGGAGCGATGAAAAGTCAGCAGGGAAGCCCGGTAAGTGACAAACGTCACCCGTCTCAAACAGTGACAGAGTCACGTTTCTAATGGACGTGTCCAAACATCATTCCCTCCTCCAGAGCCTGTTCCTCCTGAGGGTGGCTGCTTTCCTGGTGTGTGCAAGCACACGGACCCAGATGGAGCCTGTGTCTACTGCCCCGACTGCCATGGGAGATGGATGGCGTGTGCGGCTGCTGACAGCTCATGGGAAAGAGCTAACCGTGAGGGAGGATGGAGGGGAACAAACAGCCCATGAGACGGGGCCATACTTTGGTCTTCAAAGCCAGTGAGGATGGATGAGTGTGGGGCTAGTTACAGCAAAACCACCATGTCACCTGTGTATTAACCAGTGTAACTGGCACAGGGGTGGAAACCATAAAGCTGCCCTCACTGCCCCAAAGGGACACTGGAGCTGATGCTCACACCTAGAAAATTAGGGGGACTTTTGTTCAAAAGAAATAAAAAGTCCATTTAATCCATGAAATTTTGTTTTTCTGGAAAAGCTATTTGACTGTGGGTGATTCCATGGAGGCTTGGACTGCGTCTCTCTTTTTTCAAACATATTCCCCTTTCTTGGCCCCAATAAGAAAGGACAAGTGCAAGAAACACCTGTTCCCTCCCAGACTCAGTGAAGGCGTGAAGCCGTCCTCACCCACGGAGGCCAGGTTCCTGCAGGTCTCCAGCATCACGTCTCTGTAGAGCTTCCTCTGAGCACCATCCAGCAGAGCCCACTCCTCCGGGGTGAAGTTCACAGCCACGTCCTCAAAGACCAGCGAGTCCTGAAACAGCCCACACGTTCTACTTCAGGCAGGCCCCGTCTGCACCAAGGGGTGTGGGAGGGTGACAGTTGGGAACCTGGACTCAACTCCTAGGACTCCTGAGCTCACACTCTCGTGGGAAATGACAATGAACGAGCAACTCAAATGCAGTCTGCTCAGTGGTGGTAAGTGCCCGTGAAGCTGCAGCAAAGTGCGCCCACAACAACTGATGTCAACCCATCCACACCCATGGTTATGAGAGTATTTCCTGAGACAGAGCAGACTCTGAGGTAAGGTGAAGACTGAAAAGTGAAATCACCTTTCAGAGAACGTGGAAATGGATATGTGGCTTGATCAAAAGTCATGTCCCTGTCAGCTCCAAGAACTGGAACCAGAACGTCAGCATGTTGTCAACACTGTGATTTCCAGTGCTGCCTGAGCTGAGCCATCTCTCCTTAGAGGCAACGGTTTCAAGGAGCCTGGACTTGTCCGTACATTCACACAAAGGCAGAGACGAGCCTGGACTTGTCCGTACATTCGCACAAAGGCAGAGACACGACCTCCTCCCAGGATGAGGTGGACACTGTGGGCACAGACATGGGCCCAGAGCCTGGGACATATGACAGCTAAGAGGAGAGCCTGGCGCCTGAGGAATTTGTGAAGCCGGCAGAGCCTCTCAAATAAATAACCAAGTGCCAGAAATTAGAGCAACATGGGCCCCACGGAGAAGAGATGCTGAAGGATATGACGGTGATAGAGCCAAAAGTGCCTTTTACAGAGGGAAAAGAAGCATACCTATTTAATATCTTTAGAGAAATATGTATGACACCACACCAATGCAATAAAGAGCAAACAATTATGAAAATAAATCAGAGATTGCTTAAACAAAAAATATGTTCTCAAAACCTAAAACAAAAAAATCCCAACTACATCTGCTACAGAGAAGGTCAGGCCATGTCACCTGGGACAGCAACTGAGGTTTGCCAACCACACACCTGATAGGGGACTCGTATTCTCACCTATTTAAAAAGTCAGGTGACAACGATAAAAAGTGCCAGCCAGCCATATAAAGACAAATAATAGAATTAAATAATGAGCACAGAATGTGAGTAGACATGACTCCAAGAAAGAAATACAGGTGGCCAACAACCCCATGAAAAGATGCTCAACATCACTTATCAAGAGATCCACATACAAAATTCAGTATTGGGGAGACACTTGCCAACCCATTCTACGAGGCTGGTATTACCCTGGCCTCTTATCAGAACCAGACAAAGACATCACAACTAAAGAGATCTAGAGACCAATATCCTTCATAAACATAGACAAGAAATTCCCTAACAAAATCGTAGGAAACCAAACCCAGTGAAATATATGTAAAAGGATTCTACACCATGACCAAGGGGGATTCATCCCAAGAATAAAAAAAGGTTGGTTCAGCAAACGAAATATCCATGTCATGTACCTTATTATTAGAATAAGAACAAAAAACACAGATCACCTCAAAACACAAGAAAAAATCTCCTGAAAAAACCCAATGCCCATTCACGATAAAAATACTCAGCAAACTGGGAACTTCCCCAACCAGATAAAGGGCATCCAGGAAAACCCCACACCTAACATTACAACAGAGAGACCACCAAAGAAGAAATACAAGTGACCATGAGCACATGAAAAGATGCC
Source organism: Equus asinus (assembly GCF_041296235.1). NCBI lineage: Eukaryota > Metazoa > Chordata > Mammalia > Perissodactyla > Equidae > Equus > Equus asinus. Next base: position 13,612,157 of record NC_091809.1, read on the forward strand.
AGACATCACTCACCAGGGAAATGCAAATCAAAACCACAAGCAGACCCTCCTCATGCCCTCCAGGATGGCTATAAGATGGACAAACAAGCACTGGTGGGATGTGAGGAAGGTGGAAGCTCATCCATTGCTGATGGGAATGTAAACGGTGCAGCCACTTTGGAAGATAGTCTGGCGGGTCCTCAAGGATGAACACAGAGCTACCACATAACACAGCAATTCCATGCTAGGTATCCATCTCCCCAAGAGAAGCAACAACAAACATCAACATAAAAACTAATACAAAGATATTTGCAGCAGCATCAGTCATAATAGCCAAAACGTGAGAAAAACTCAAAAGTCCATCGAGTGATTGTATAAGCAAACTGTGGAATATTGATACAACGGAGCATGATGTGGCAATAAGAGGAATGAAGTACTGGCCCATGGCACCAAATCAGTGAACGTTGAGAACATGAACAGGCTTCAGAAAAGACCACACAGAGCATGTCGTCATGTACATGAAATGTACAGAATAAACCAACGTATACAGATAGAAAGTACAGTAATAAATTGTCTATAATCCAGGGAGGGGGTGGACTGGAATGCAGAGTGACTGGCAATAGGTGCAGTTTTCTTTTGGGGTGATAAAAATGTTCCAGAATCTCTAGAATCAGAATAGCTGATGGCGGCTTAGGAAGATCCTGAACTCACCTGCTCCCACAGAAACAACAAATCTACAGCTCCATGTGGAATGGTTCACTCGGAAAACACCTCAAAACCCACTGCACAGCTCCTCCACAAGAAAGGAGAAAAGGGCCAATGCAGATGTTAAAGAGGAAGAGACGGGATCTTTCCAGAAGCCCACCCCCTGCGTGGTGGCCCATCATCAGGAGGCAAACAGTAAAATTTTCAGGAGGGATCTGGAAAATACAGAGCTTCTCCCCAAGGAGCAAGGGTGGTACCCCACATCAGGCACCCCAATCCTTGAGACCTGCAATGGAGAGATGAGCCCTCAAAATGTTTGGATTTGGAAACCTATGGGGCTGACGTCCAGGAGAACTGCAACGCTGTAGGGAATGAAGATTCCAGTCTTAAAGGGCTCATGTGCAGACTCACTGGCCCCAGGACCAGCACAAAAGCAGCAGTGTGAAAAGTGCCCAGACCACATGTGAAGGATGATCATTTACTCATCTTAAAGCATCTGCCAGAAGAGCAGGAGTCGGCTGGGACTCTCTGGAGAAGGAGGTGCTGGAGGGCACCATTTTCACATTCTCCCTCTATCCCACTAGCACAGGTGGGCATGTCCCTTCATGATTCCCCCAGCCCTCCAAAGCCAGCTGACCAGCACAGCCCACACAGGGAACACCCCTTGAGCACCTGTATCCAGTGGGGAGGGGCGATTGTGTCTCTGGGTACTATGGATCTGGAACAATCAGCCAGTTCTTGGTGGGCTACTGTCCACTGGGCACTGCACAGTGGACTGAAACACACTCCCAGTCTTCTTGTGAAAAAGGCCTCACTGCTTGTCGCGGAGCTTCAGCCTGAGGAGCAGCTTCAGGTTCATCTCACGTCTAGAGGCTGTGTATGTGATCTCAGGGAACAGGCCAAGGGACAGACCTTTGCACTCTCCCTTGGCCTCAGCACAGCTCACCAGTGCCTCCTAGAAGGAGCCCATGCACTCATCTGGGGCCCTGAATTGTTTGCAACTACTGCCAGTGGGGACGGCTCCAGATCCCCTGGTCTGGAGGCCAGCAGGCTCTACAACGGCAGGCCCGGAGGACTGTCTATATTTGCATTCCTTACAAGCTGCTGCCTGAGGGTCTGGCTCCCATCAGCCTGAACCCAGGAGCTGGCTGAGATCCCTCCCCCGGAACACTCACAGGTCTCAGCAGACCCCACCAGCTGGGACCCACTGAGGACACATCGGGCTGCTCTGACAACCACCAAGGTCCCAGAGACAACCAAGAGCTAGGACAGGTCAAGTGATAAGGCTCATCTCCCACAGAAGGCCACTCCTTCCAGACTGGGAGACAAAGCTTTTCACCTAATACATAGAAACAAACACAGAGTCAAGCAAAATGAGGAAATAATGGAATATGTATCCAAAAAAAAATGATAAAACCCTAGAAAGAGGCCATAATAAAATGGAGACAAGTAATTTACCCGATAAAGAGGTCAAGCTAATGGTCATAAAGATGCTCAATGAACTCAGGAGGAGATTGGATGCACATAGAGATAACTTCAACAAAGAGATGCAAAATATAAGAAAATACCAAAAAAAGAGAGCTGAAGAATACAATAACTGAAGTGAAAAAATACACCAGACAGATTCAACAGCAGACCAGATGGAGCAGAAGAAACAGTGATCTGGAAGAAAGGGCAGAGGAAGTCACCCAAACAGAGCTGCAAAAAGGAAAATAAATTTTAAGTGAAGATGGCTCAAGGACTTAGGGAACAACATCAAGCAGAATAATATTCACATTGTAGGGGTCCCAGAAGGAGGAGAGAGAGAAAAGGGGCCAGAAAACTTACCTGAAGAACTAATGGCTGAAAACTTTTCTATCCTGTGGAAGGAAAAAATAGTATCAAGATGCAGGAAGCCTACAGAGTTCCAAAGAAGATGAACCCAAAGAGATCCAGATGAAGACACATTACAATTAAAGTGTCAAAAGTTAAAGAGAGAATGTTAAATGTAGCAAGAGAAAACCAACCTGGTCCATACAAGGGAACCCCCATAAGACTATCAGCAGATTTCTCAGCAGAAACTTTGCAGGCCAGAAGGGAATGGCATGATACAGTCAAAGTGCTGACAGGAAAAGACTTCCAACCAAGAATGCCCTACCTAGAAGTCATTCAGAATACAAGGAAAAGTAAAGAGTTTTCCAGACAAGCAAAAGCTAAAAGACTTCACCACCACTAAACTGACCTTATAAGAAATATTAAAGGAACTTCTTTAAGCTGAAAAGAAAGAATGCTAATTAATAACAGGAAAACATATGAAAGTAAGAATCTCATTAGAAAAGATAAATATGTAATAAAAATAAATTAATCACTTAAAAGCTAGTATGAAGATTAAAGACAAATGTAGGAAAAAGAAAATAACTAAAATAATTAGTTAAGGGATATACCAAATAAAACAATGTAAAACATGACATCAAAACCATAAAACATGGGGCCGGCCCCATGGCCAAGTGGTTAAGTTCGCACACTCTGCTGCAGTGGCCCAGGGTTTCACCAGTTCAGATCCTGGGCGTGGACACGGCACCACTCATCAACCCACATTCAGGCGGCATGCCACATGCCACGACTAGAAGGACCCACAACTAAAAAAAAAAAAAAAAAAAAAAAAACACAACTATGTATTGGGGGGTTTTGGGGAAAAAAGGGAAAAATTAAAAAAAAAAATTTAAACCATAAAACATGGAGGGTAAAACTGTAGAGATTTAGAATCTGTTTAAACTTAACTTGCTATCAACTTAAAATAGACTGATAAACATACACATATAAGCTGTTATACGTGAGCCTCATGGTAACCACAAAGCAAACACCTAAAGTAGATACACAAAAGATAATGAGAAAGAAAGCTAAGTATACCCCTACAGAAAGTCATCAAACACAAGGGAAGAAAGCGAGAGAAGAAGAGAGAAACAGAGAACTGCAAAAAAGCCAGAAAATTAACAAAATGACAATAAGTACAGCCTATCAATAATTGCTTTAAATGTAAATGAACTAAATTCTCTGATCAAAAGACAGAGTGGCTGAGTAAATAACAAAACATCTATATGCTGCCTATAGGATACTGACTTCAGATGTGAGGACACACACAATGAAGGTGAAGGAATGAAAAAAGATGTTTCATACAAATGGAAACCAAAAGAAACCTGGGGTAGCTATTTTCATATCACACAAAATAGACTTTAAAACAAAGACTGTAGAAAGAGACAAAGAGATTCATCATTACATATGATAAAAGGGTCAATCTAAGAAGATATAACATCTCTAAGTATTTATGTTCCCAACAGAGGAGCTCATAAATACATCAAACATCTATTAAGAGGGAAAGTGACAGCAATACAATACTAGCTGGGGACTTTAATACCCCCACTTACATCGATGGATAAAGCATCCACACAGAAAAGCAATAAGGACACACTGGCCTTAAATGACATATTAGAATAGATGGACTTAGTAGATATATATAGCACGTTCCATCCAAAAGCAGCAGAACACACAGTCTTCTCATGTGCACATGGAACATTCTCCAGGACAGACCATATGTTAGGCCACAAAACAAGTCTCAATAAATTTAAGAAACTTAAAATCATATCAAGCATCTTCTCTACCCATAACTGTATGAAACCAGAAATGAATTACAGGAAGAAAAATGGAAAAATCACAAATATGTGGAGATTAAACAGCATGCTACCGAAAAACCAATGGGTGAAAGAAGAAATCAGAAAAATAAATACAAAATACATGGAGACAAATGAAAATGGAAATATGACATACCATAATCTATGAGGTGCAGCAGAAGCAGTTCTAAAAGGGAAGATGATGGCCATACAGGTAAACCTGAAGGAACAAGAAAAATCGCAAACAATCCAATTTTACACCTAAAGGAACTAGAAAAAAGAAGAACAAATGAGGCCCAGAGTTAGTAGACAGAAGGAAATAATAAAGGTCAGAGTGGAAACAAATCATAGAGAGACTAAAATGACAATAGAAATCAGCAATGAAACTAAGAGTTGGCTCTTTGAAAAGATGAACAAAATTGATTAACCTTTAGCTAGACTAGAAAAAAAGGGAGGAGGGCTCAAATAAATAAAATCAGGAATGAAAGAGAAGTTACAACTGAAACCAATGAAATACAAAGGATGACAACAGACTACTCTGAACAACTGTATGTCAACAAATTGGGTAACTGAGAAGAAATGGCTAAATTCCTAGAAACATACAGCCTACCAAAACTGAATCATGAAGAAACAGAAAATCTGATTAGACAGGTTACTAGAAAGGAGATTGAATTAGTAATCAAAAAACCCTCAACAAACAAAAGTCCAAGATCAGATGCCTTCCCTGGTGAATTCTACACTCAAAGAAAATGTAATACTTATCCTTCTCAAACTCTTCCAAAAAATTCAAAAGGTGGGAACCCTTCTACACTCATTTTATGAGGCCAGCATTACCCTGATACCAAAACCAGACAAGGACACCACAAAAAAAGAAAACTACAGGCTAATATCCCTGATGAATATAGATATAAAAATCCTTAAAAAATATTAGCAAACCAAATGCAACAACACTTTACAGGATCACACATCACGGTCAAGGGGGACTTATCCTAGGGACGCAAAGATGGTTCAACACCTGCAAATCAATCCATGTGATAGACCACATTGACAACACGAAAGACAGAAATCATATGATCATCTCAACAGATGCAGAGAAAGCATTTGATAAAATTCAACATCCCACATTTATGATAAAATCTCTCAACAAAGTGGGTACAGAGGGAACATACCCCAACATAATAAAGGCCACATATGAGAAGCCCACATCATCCTCAACAGTGAAAAGCTGGAAGCTTCTCCTCTAGGATCAGGAACAAGACAAGGATGCCCACTCTCACCACATTCAACCTAGTATTGGAAGTCGTAGACAGAGCAATTAACCAGGAAAAAAAAATAAAAGGCCTCCAAACTGGAGAGGATTTTGGATGACGGTTAGTGGATGACTTCATTTTATATCTAGAAACCCTAAACAATCCACTAAAAAACTGAAGTGATATATTCAGTAAGGTCGCAGGGTACAAAATCAATATACAAAAACTGGTTGCGTTTTTATACGCTAACGACAAACTATCAGAGAAATTAAGAAAACAATCCCATTTGTAATGGTGTGAGAAAGGATAAAATACCTAGGAACAAATTTAACCAAGGAGGTGAAACACCCGTACGCTGAAAACTCTAAGACATTGATGAAAGAAACTGAAGAAGACACAAATAAATGGAAAGCTAGTCCATGCTCGTGGAGTGCAAGAATTAATACTGTTAAAATGAACATAGTACCTAAAGCAATCTACAGATTCACTCAGTGCAATCCCTATCAAAACACCAATGACAATGCTCACAGAAACAGAACAAACAATCCTAAAATTTGTATGGAACCACAGAAGATCCCATATAGCCAAAGCAATCTTGAGAAAGGAGAACAAAGAGGCATCGTGCTCCCTGATTTCAAACTATATTAGAAAGCTAAAGTAATCAAAACAATATAGTATTGGCATAAAAACACATAGATCAATGGAACAGAATAGAGAGCCCAGAAATAAACCCCCATGACAAGGAGGCAAAAACATACAATGGGGAAAGGACAGTCTCTTCAATAAATGGTGTTGGGAAAACTAGACAGCCACATGCAAGAGAATGAAACTGGCCCACTGTTACACCATACACAAAAATTAACTCAAAATGGATTGAAGACTTGAATGTAAGACCTGAAACCATAAACCTCCGAGATGAAAATGTAAGCAGTAAGTTCCTTGACATGGGTCTTGGCGATGATTTCTTGGATCTGACTCCAAAGGCAAGGGCCACAAAAGCAAAAATAAACAAATGGGCCTACGCCAGACTAAAAAGCCCCTGCACAGTGAAGGAAACCATGAACATGAAGAGAGAACCTACTGAACGGGAGAAGATATTTCCTAATCATATATACAGTACAGGGTTAACATCCACAATATATAAAGATCTCAAACAACTCAATAACAAAAAAAATCCAATTAAAAGGTGGGCAGAGGATCTGAAGAGACATTTTTTTGCAAAGAAGTCATACAGATGGCCAACAGGCACATGAAAGGATGCTCAGCATCACTCATCATCAGGGAAATGCAAGTCAAAACCACAGTGAGACACCACCTCACACCTGTTAGAATGGCCATCATCAAAAAGACAAGAAGTAAGTGTTGGCGAGGATGTGAAGACAGGGAAACCCTCCTGCACTGTTGGTGGGAATGTAAACTGGTGCAGCCACTGTGGAAAACAGTATAGAGTTTCTTCAAAAAAGTAAAACTAGAACTCCCATATGATCCAGCTATCCCACTTCTGGGTATTTATCCAACAAAAATGAAACAGTATAGCATTATTTACAATGGACAAGATATGGAAACATGTCCATCGATGGATGAATGGATAGAGAAAATGTAGTACACACACACACACACGCAGTGGAATCTACTCAGCCATAAAAATGGAGGAAATCTTTCCATTTCCGACAACAAGGATGGACCTTGAGAGCATTATGTTACGTGAAGTAAGTCAGACAAAGACAAATACTGTATGATCTCACTTATATGTGGAATCTAAAAAACAGAACAAACAAAAAATAAAACCAAGCTCATAGATACAGAGAACAGATTAGTGGCTGCCAGAGGAGAGGGCGATAGGGGGTGGGCAAAATGGGGAACGGGGACCAAGAGGTACCAAGTCCCAGTTATAAAAGAAGAAAGTCACAGAGATAGAATGTGCAGCATGGTGTCTACAGCCAATAATCCATCAGGGCCTCCAGCAGCAGGACGCAGATGGCCTGTCCCATTCCCAGCTCCCCAAGGAAACCTGTGCCTCCTCCACAGTCCAGTCCGGAAAGGATCTGGGGCCAGATCGCCCCAGGTGAGGCCCCAGGTGGAGCTCACTGTTCATTGGTCCTCCAGAAAGCAACAGAAGGTGACAGCCCTAGGGGACACTGGAAGCGGTAAGCTTGCCACTCCCATGAAGGGGGTCACTGTCCAACAAGATAAATGGCCTGGGGGCCCAGGAGGCAGGAGAAACCATCCAGAACTGCACCGAGTGGATCCTGTGCGCCCCGCCCGGTGCCTTCAACAGCCCGGGATGGCACCTAGAAGCCAGATAACTCATGGCGGATGACGGCGGACTGCGGAGACTCAGGGTGGTTCCCATCCCCGTGGCTGTGCCCAACAGCGCCACCCTCTTGGAGACCTTGGCCACGGGCCTAGGAGGGTACCATGCTTTCTTCAGGACCCCCAGCCACTGAGCCCCCACGTCCATTTGCCTTCACGTGCCAGGGGCAACAACGGACCTTTCGAGTGCTTCCCCAAGGCTCCCTGCCCAGCCCACCACGGGTCACGGGATGGAAGCCCAATACCTGTCCCTCCTCTGTTCCCCGAGTCAGTAAAATGGGCCCGTCTCATTGAGGAGACCGTGCTGCCACGTGGAGACGGCCTCGCTGCAGGACACTGTGCAGGCTCTGCTGGGTCATCTCGAGGGAGATGACAGGAGGTGCACCCGCTGGAAGCTCACGGTCCCGGCCCCGCAGTAAGGTTTGTGGAGTCAGGAAAGATGTGCCTTGTCCCAGAAGCTGTGACTGCCCACCCAACTGAGAATGTGAGAGGGGCGGGTCCTGGAGGGCTTGGGGTGGGGGGACTTCTACTGCCCTCCTGGCACGGCCTACGCTCTCAAACCACTTGGTAAACAAAGGCAGGTGTGGGGCGGGGCTCAGAGTGCAGGGTGCCACAGAGAAGCGAAGACACTAACGTAACAGAGGAGACCTCAGCGCGGCCCCAAGCTGGCGGTGATGTGTCTCTGACCCCAGAGAATGGGGGGCAGGCCTGGGGGCAGCACAGGAGGAGAGAGGAACTGCTCCAGGCAGTGTACACAGTGCTCCCCCGAGGAGGGCCTCTCACACCCCAGCCAGCGGGCTGAACTCCGAGCGGTCGGACTGGAGGTCACTCATGAGCCCGGACGTCAACCCTCTGCACCGACGGGCCAGGTGGGCTGTTCCAAAGGGATGAACCTGTGGCTCGGACAACGGGAAGCCGAGGGTGGATGATGACGATGAGTGGGCCCTGTGGGCTCAGGACGGGACGTTGGGGATGTTGGGTTCACCTGTGAGAGCCTGAGGCGGTCCTCACTGTCTTCCACATCCGGGCTCCTAAGACACTCACCCCCCACCCCCCCACCCGGCAATCAGGAAGCCAATGCCCCAGCCCGGGTGCAGCCCCACCAACTGCCCCTTCAGGAGACACAGCAGATCGGGTGCCCAGGAAGAGCGGCCACCGCTGTGCCGGGTGGCATGGCACACTGCCAAGGATGCCGGATTGCCCTTGAAGTACAGTGACTTGGTTAATGCAGCCACAGCGTGTCCTGTGTGTTCTAAACCACGCCCAGGGCAGCTGCCAAAGGAATCCCGGGGCCATTCACCGGAGGTCCCACCAGTGGCAGATTCGCACATCCTTTCTATTGGCCCCTCCCCGGAGGGCGGCTCTAAATAGGCCCTGGTCTGTGCGGACACTGCGTCTGGCCTAACCCAGGCTTTCCTGTCACCATGCAAACCAGGCTGCCACCATTATGCACTCAGAGAAGCTGAGCACATATACAGGTGCCCTGGTTGAATACACAGTGATTGGGGTCACATTTCAAAGGTCACGATGTGCAAGACTGGGCAAAAGAACATGACACTGGGTGGAGGTCCCACGGGCTGCAGCGTGGGGACAAAAGAAAAGTGGAAGTTCAAGCAGCAGATTAAATTATTAACAGGTGGAACCACCTGGGCCGGGTGCACTGAGGGCCTGTCCTGGGCTTTAACAGACTCGAATCATCGACCAGTAGGGCCTGCTGCCCCGGTGCCAGACTGCGGACCCCTGCTGAAACACCCCTCTGTAAAGGTACAGAAGTCGAGGGACGCAGCCACGGCCCTGACTCTCACTGTGGATCCACGCGCTGCGCTGCCAGAACCCCAAGCCCCTCCGGCCTGGGGGAGGCCTCATCTCCCGGAACGTGCAGTGGGACACCCCCTGGGAAGGCTGTGACATTGCGCCCCTGGGTGAGGGGTACTCCTCAGCCTCCACTGAGACGGCACTCTCCTGCTGCCGGCTGGACCTGTGGACACTCGCTCCCCCTGGACTGGGACACGCACACAGAGAGGGGAGGAGGCGGGTCCTGCGCTGGCACATCTGCCCCCAGTCCCGCTCCTCACCCAGGCAGTGCTGCCTCCCCGGCCAGCATGTGCGGTGTGACAGCCCGGTCGAGTCCCTGAAGCCGCCCACCTCCCTATCCTCAAGGCCAGGCGGGCACGTCCTTCTCCCACTGGGACCATCATCTGGCCACCATCTTTGTCCCCTCCGGTGGCCTAAAGGAGGTTATAGCACATAGACAGTGCTCACTAAACTCAGCCAACAAGCTTAAGTGACAGCCAGGAAAGCCTGTCCTCACTGACAGCAGACAGGTCACTGAGAAAGGCTGTCCCAGGGCGACGCTGGACAGCATCACTGCCTCCCAGGAGGCGCCAGCACGAGGACCCCAACAGCAGGCTGTGTGCTCACCCCTGAGGAGCCTGCTAATGTGGCACTTTCACTAACTCACCCGAGGACACACGGGAGCACCCCCGCACTCCAACACCGGCCCAGGGGACCTGAGCCATCGGGGGTTCGGATCCCGGGCTCTTTGGGAGAAAGCTGTCACTGACTTTGCGAGTCGCTGTCTTAAGCTGTGTTTCCTCCTGCATGGAGCTGTGCTGTTGCTGTGACAGTGGCCTCCGATGCAGCCAGACGGCCACCTCCAGGCCAGGGAACCCCTCTGTGACGGCTCATGCACATTCGGGAAGAGGGGGCGTGTGGGACTGTAAGAGCCACTCAGGAGGGTGGAGTGTAGCAGGAGGTCATCCAGACGATGGGACCGCCCCTTGACCCCTGAGCTAGACCCGGGCAACTGTGGGAGCCAGCTCAGAGCAGCACCTGCTCCACAGCGACAAGGACACGGAAGGCACGAGGTGGAACCTGGTCCTGAGCTGGGCGGGGTCGCCCTGCGGGGAGGTGGGCAGGCGGCCCCTCCCAGGGCAGGAGGGACAGAACCCGGGGCTGCGCTCAGCCCGGCTCCCTCCTCAGGGCGGACGCGCCCCTCCTCCCGGGCCTCCTTCTCAGCAAAGAGGAGCCGCTCCGAGCTCCCGCTCCGCCCCGTATAGACGCTCCTTTCACAGACCCTCTCACCAGCAGGGACCCCCGGGAGCCCGCCCCACGTGTGACCTTCACAGACTTACTCAGCGCGCAGCACACTCAGCTCCACCCACTCCATGCACGATGCCGCGCCGACCCCCAGGAAGCAGCCCCAGGGCCGCCCCACGCCCCCAGCACACCCGCAGGGGCATCTCCCCACCCTGCTCTGTGGCTCCTCTCAGCATCTGCAGCTCCTCCAGCCCTGAGTCTGGGGCTGGAGTCACCGCAGGGGGACATCCCGCTGCTCCCTCCGTCCCCTCCCACGCAGGCCCAGCTTTAGGCCAGCGTGTCCCCAGCCCAGGACACGCACCTGCTCCCAGCACCGTGGGACTTTCAAATGGGACCGAGACCCCCGTCCCAGTGTGTGAACGGGAACCGCAGAGTCACTGCTCCCCTGCGTCAAGCACAAAGCAGGGGAGGGAAACTCCGGGGCACTTTATGGTTTAAGTAACTGGTCACTGCTCATCCCTCTCAGAGAACAGACACGAGGTCACTATCGTCCTCATGACGACAAACTTTAAGTCAAGGAATCAGCACTCAACACGTCTTGGTCACAGGTCACATGTCACAGAATCTGCATTAACCTCTGACGACCAGCTATTAACAGGAAGTGAGACAGGATCACAGTGTCACAAACTGCCCCCTGCATGGCAGTTTCTGTACGATTTTCATGAACCTCTTTACCCCGTGACTCCACCGCCCACAGGAAGGAGAGGAACTGCATGCACTGTCCCCGCAGTTCTCCTGGAAGAGAGGACGCGCTCTGCACGAACACACTGTCCCCAGCGGTGTCTCTGGTTCAGTCTCAGAACAACACAAGTCAGCAAAACAGGGCAGAGACCTGACCCCTGACACCCACACGACAGGGAAGAAAGGAGGGAAAACGGGTCCAGTCCCTTCACCGCTGCTGGAGCTGAGGCAGGAACGGGAGAAACTGTGGATGCTGGAGGGTCACAGAGGGGGAGCCCACGGGGTCAGGTGGCAACGCTGAATCCTCCCGGAGCCATCAGAAAATATCCCTCAAAGGTGAATGGAACCCCATCCCCCACCCTTTTGTGTTCTGAAAACTCACATGCTGCCTGCAGGAAACCCTTCTTCCCCATGGGACTTCCATGAGATGCACAGGACGCCCCCGTTTATCCCGGACAAGACCAAACAAGGACTCGCCCGAGATCCCCACTCTGGGCCTCAGCAATGATGAGCCCCATGGCTCGTCCCCACCGACGAGCAGAACCAACGCGTGTCGGCCACGCTGCTTCAGCCTCTCCTCCGCAGACCCCGCCCTGGGCCGCCCGCAGCCCGGGCCCGCAGACGGCCCCTCCGAGGACGGGCTGCGCTCGGGGACCTGCCATCAGCACCACACCCGGCCTCCCGCTCCGTCCACTCCAGACAAACGCCGCCCAGCTCCTGCGGGTCCTCCGGCCACAGCGCCCCCTCCCGCCCCTGCGGTCCCTCTCCGGCAGGAAAGTGTGCTCACTGAGCTCGGATGCTTCGTCTCCACCGCCTGACCCCTGCGCACCATCGCCCCTCCTTCCCAGACGCTCTAGGCCTCCGCGCGCCCCGCAGGCCCGACCCCCGCCGGTCGGAACGAGCGCTGAGATGCGGACGGGCCTGGACCCGAGCCCGCGCTGCGCGACCACGGGGCGGGGGTCCTGAGACCCGTCTTCCTGCTCCCCTTCTGCCCGGCAGAAAAAAGCCCTTTTCCGGTGAGTTCCGAGCTGCGGCATCTGAGACCCGCCCTCGGCCCCGTCCCACCGTCTCCGGCCCCCAGTCCGGACGGAACCCCACGATCCTCGGCCCTGACTGCCCAGCTGGGGTCCACCCATCCCCCTCTGACGCCTGCCCAGCCAAGGACTGGGGTGGGACCCAGCGCCCCCGACAAGGAGCTGGGATAAGATGTCAGGATCCACCCCACGACCAGGGCGGTGATAAATAAGTGGGGAACAGTAGGCTATACTGGCGGACACGAGGAAGCCACTTGTAAAACTAATTCGGCCTCACCTTGTTTCCCAAAGCGCCTGCCGTGCCCACGGAGCACGCCCTGTATTTCTGCCCTCACCATCTTCTCCGTCCAGAGACGAGAACAATGCCCTTGAAGATGAAGGAAGATGTAACCTCCCCCTCGGATAAGCGTCTCTCCCCAGGCCAGGAACTGCTTGCTGCGCCCGCCCTGCGACCCCCCAGCTGGAGACCACAGACCTGCTCCCTGCTGTGCGATCGCTCTGCCGGCTGGGCGACCTGGTGACCGTTGTAAAAGGGACATTCCGATCATCTGTGACACCTGCTCTCTGACGTATATGACCACTGTGCACACTCACTTCTTTGGTGTCCGTCCTTCGTGGGGACGCAGGGCCCCAGGCCGGTCCTCAGATCTGGGTGACAAACTCACGCCAGCTTTGATCTATGGATCCGTTACGGATTGTTTGCGCCGAAAGTGGGGACTCAGGTGGGACCAGGACCCCCACGTGGGGCCGCATCAGGCCGCCGGGACCTACCGTGCGGCCCGAGCTTGGGGACTCGGGGGGACCCCGGGCCGCGCACGGAGACCTGAGCCGGCGGCAGCTTCCAGCCAGTTCCGGCCGGTTAGGACCTGCCCCTCCTGGTCTCCGCCCGGCCCGCGAACTCACCATCTCCGCCCGCTCCGGACCCTCCGGGTGTCCTCCTCGCGGCCCCGCGGCCCCAGCAGGTGAGAGCGGAGACGAGACTCCTGGCGCCACGCGGGGCCGGTGCGCGCGCGGACGGCACTGGAAGAGAGCGACAACCAGGAAGACACGAGCTCCCCCGCCCACATGTCACGTGGACGCAGCTCCAGGCTCCTTTGTGGTGATTGGATGGTATTTTCGTCACTCATCCTGCCACGCACTCTGATTGGACAGGGTTCTGGCACGCACCGGGTCCTGAATGGACAGATGTCCAAGACCCTGTCCCTTGATGGAGCGGCTCCCGGGTCGCGGCAGCGCTCCCGATGGTCCCGCCCCCGTCCTCCCTGATTGGACAGCGTTACAATCCAGGGCGTGCCTGACAGGCGCTGGCGCTGGTCACGTGGTAGGGCCGGGCGGAAGCCTGGGCTCTCGGCCTCGGCGGCTTCCTGCCCGGCTTCCTCCCCGGACTGGGACCGCCCGCTCGGGTCGTGGGCTCCCAGCAGAAGCCGCTGCCGGCTGGCGGACCTGGCGTCATCCTGCAGCTCATCCTTATGTTGGACCGGGAAGTCCTGACTCAGTTTCCCTGGAGTGCCCCCATCTGGAGCTGGGACAGGGGGCCTGGTGAGCTCCGGGGTCAGACGTCCATCTGGGGCTGGAGTCACCGTGGATCGGTGCCATTTAAAAACAGACGCGCAACAGTGATGTCACCACATACGAGCCTGGGTCGTGCTCGCATTGCCTGTGTGACCGCTGACGCTGGGACACCCGCCCCCTACCTGATACTGAGCAACGGGCTGGCTCTGCTCTCCGCGATCTGAGCCAATTAATCCCAATGAGTTAGATGGAGAAACGAAGTTTAGTTAGATTAGATTAGATTAGAGGGCTATTCGGAAGACGGGTCACTAAGTCTCAAAGATTCCTCTTCAAGGATTACAGAATCTCGAGGCAGCTGTGTAGGGAAAGGGGGCGGTGAGGAGGGGCTCAGGGATGTGGGCTCCAGGCGAGACAGGCTCCAGGCATCACGTTTGATGCGAGCTCAGTGAGCCCAGGAGTCAGAAGAAAGATTTCTTAGACTCTCAAGGTCTGGTGTCATGCTCTTTTACCCAGAGAGTACCATGGGGACAGGCCCCTGGGCAGGGAAGAGCTGCAATGGGTTGAGGATAGGAGTAAATTTATAAGGCACAGGCATGTGAGTTATTTTTTACTAAAAAAAGTAAAGACCATGTTTAAAAAGCTGTTAATATGGTGTCAGTGCAGGTGGGGTCTGGTTATCCTGTGGTCGTATAACGTTAGATACGAATCAGCTCAGGCCGTCCTACACTTCCCAGAGGGTCGCTTAGATCGGCATGTGGGCCTGGACGCCGTGGGCTTCTCTCCCTGGGGAGCCTTGATCCACATCATAAAATTCCCCTTGAGCCCATTTGCCCCTGAAATCTTTTGGGGACAGAGAGGGTGGTCAGTCTTCTGTGACTACTTCCAGCTGTACGTGATCGCAGAGCTGTCCCTAAATGGGGCCACAGGGGTTCAGGCAGGAAGTTCAGTGGACCGGAAGGTTGTGCCCATGGAGTCTAAGGCAGACAAGGTATGCAGATCCTCTGGAGACGGAAGAATCATTTGATGAGAAGTGCTTCAGGAGGCGAAATTTTGTTGACATGCACAAGACAAACAATGAAATAGAAAACAAATTATGATAAGAAATACAAGCAGTATGATCAACCCAGTGAATAAGGCTTTGATAGTAGTCCAGGGGCCTGGACCTGACCAGGAGTCCAACCAATCGTTTGGGGATGGGGTGGGGTCGGGCATGGATTTAATTTGGTGGCTCATCTCAGATAGGAAGCCAGAGATATTTTGATGGTACTCAGGGATATAGACAACATTCGATTTTTATAATGGCACAAGTGCCCCCCTGTGCTGCTGTCAAGACCTCCAGTGCCATTGGGTTTTGCAGGACCCCCTTACGCATTTGGGATACTTCTAAATCGAGCAGCGAAGGGCTATGTTGTGTATCATTCAATGCCTTCGTGGTAAATTTGTTTAGGGCTTCCAGGTGCCAGATGACACTTTTGATTCCTAATTGGGGAAGGAAAATTGAGGCAACGTGGTCATCCCACTGGAAGCCAGAGCGGGTCCAGCGCTGTTGCAGGGTGGGTAGGTCAGCAGGGGAGATATAGTAAATGGAGTTCTTCCTTGCATCCAGACAAAGCCTAGGGTGCATCGTCCAGTCCATCCAGGAGGCAGCCAAGGCCATAAGTTGGAGCCACATAACCACCGAGTGCCGTTAGGGGGTAGCCAACGTGTGCTGGGCCGTTCTGTCCCAGTCGGTCCCAAACCAATCAGCATTTTTTAAGGCTATGATATGAGAATACACATAACGGGGAATTTGTCCCATAGGTCGGGTGCTATTACACGAAGTATCACAAGTCTGATTGGTTTGTTCCCAACATAGAGTGGCCTTTTGACTGAGGTGACCACTAGTAAGAGTGAGCCAAGTATATTCATCCCAAATTTGCTATAGTCCATCCTGTGTGTATCGATGGGTGGGGGCTTTACCTTCGGAACTCGTCTATGATCCCCCTGCGACCAGGCAAGTCTAGTTAGTATGTGGGCAGTAGAGTTGAAGGAAAAGGTTTGATTGTGGCCAGGGAGCTCCCAGGTGACAGAGACGGATGGCCCCAAGGAGACATTATGTTTAGTAACAGATGAATCTTGTAGAAGAGAAGAGCTAGAAATACCTTGTGTAGTGAAGAGAAGCATTGCACGCCAGTCAGTGCCCTGGAGGGGAGAGACCCACCAGGGGAGGCCAGAAGCCCTAGACAGAGGCAAGGGTCTGCAAACCCAACACGTGGTTTGGCTACGGAGCTCAGCATAATGTTGAGCCCGTTTTTAAAGAGAATTGTCTGTCATTACAAAAGGAGATAAGAGGAAAATAATCGAGATAGGGCTCGTTTTGTTCTAAAAAGTAGTTCTAAATCACCGGTTTTTTCACAAGAGTAATCCAGTTGAACAGCAGGATCTGGATCAGCTTTGTCCTCTAAAGAAGTCATATTGGGAAATATGAGTCCAAGAAGTATGCTCTGTTAACTCTACAGCTGTGAGGGTCCTTAGAATGACTTGAGGTGCCCGCCGGCAGCCAAGCGGTTGAGTTACGCACTGTGCTTTGGAGGCCCAGGGTTTCGCCAGTTCGGATCCTGGGTGTGCACATGGCACCACCCGTCAGGCCATGCTGAGGTGGCGTCCCACATGCCACAACTAGAAGGACCCACAACTAAACATTTACAACTATGTGCCAGGGGACTTGGGGGAGAGAAAGGAAAAGTAAAATCGTAAAAAAAATAAAACGTTAAAAAAAAAGAAGGATTTGATAAGGTCCTTTCCATTTTGGGTTCAGCCCATCAGCATGTGTTTTCCAATCCTTTAAATACACCATGTCTCTAATACCGGCTCAACACAAGGTTGACATGAGGGAAGCCATATTGTAGAAAAGAAACCATATTGTAACTTTAACGGACCTCTGACTCACTAGCCCAGATGTGCTCTGTAGATTTGGTGGCACCTCCCAGTGGCTTTAAGATAACTTTGTTCTTTTGAGCTCTCTGGGAATGTCATGACCTCTGGGCAGAGAGCCATGCTGATAGCCATCATCAATGACAACTGAAAGAGCAGAGTATAGGGCAGTTGCTCCACTCTCTGCTGCAAATCCGGAGAAACAAAGGACTCTCAGGAACTGGGACCAGATGTCTGCCCCACCCAGGGACCAGCCACCTCCCCCTCCTGGAGACCAGCCCCGTATATAACTCACCTGGAGTCTCTGTTCTGGGAGATGGTTATTTTGGACATGAGTCAGCCATCTTCCTTCTTGCTAGTGTAGGGGAGGAAGACATTCCCTCTTCCCAAATGGGGGTTCGTCTGGCCGGAGAACGAATTAGATTCACATGAGAAAATTAAATATTTATGAGGAACCATGGCCCGGGGCCTTTCTTCCTGAAGGAAGAAAGGGCACCAAAGAAGTGGGGTGCACATAGTGGTTATATACCCCCAAACAGGGTGTTTCACATGTGATTGAAATGTCCCTCCCACAATAGTCACAAGATTGCCCCGTCAGCACAGTGCTTGATGGACACAGCAGGTAGTGGTCTGCTGTCTCGGTGGGCGTAGCAGGAGGCAAGTTGATTGTCTGGAGGTGGGCGGTCACAGGTGAGCGCAGCAATCAGTTCCTAGCCTAAGAAAAGATGCTTAATCCTTAAAGAAATGCCAAGGTTGGGAGGGGGAGGGAAGTCAGTTACAGGAGGTTACCAGACTAGCACAATAAAATGCAGATTTAAGTCCTTGCCTTTGGTATTGATTAAGAGTTTCTAGAGAGAAGATCATCTCCTTTCTTCTTCCTGGTACAGAGAGGGAGGCAATTTACAGATAGAGATTTACCTTACAAATGTAAATGTGTCCTAACAAAGGGCAAGTTCCATTCCTCAAAGCCTCCTTTCCTGTTCCAGTTTATCAAAAGCAATCAGCCTCAAAAAATCCTGATGCCAAAGAGACATATCTTGGGGTGGCCAATTTCAGGTCCCTACACTAGCAAGCCGTAATGAAGTCCTCTCTGTCCTGCCACCTTGCCTCCTGACTATTGTCGTGTCTTGCGGTGAGCAGACGAGCCCACTTGGCTGGTAACATCTCCAGGACTTACCTGGCACGGTCTATCGGCTGACTGGTTCCGCCTTGGGTACATGATTATCAACACACTCATCCAGTTCCTTTCGTATGAGGCCGGCCTCAGTGGAATATCAGGCCAGCTGGTGGTAATCAGAGTCCAATACTATGTCGGTGGATGGGAAGGATTTCCTAAGGACCTAACCCCAACCTGTTCTGAGGGGCCGTTCTCGTCCGTGGGAGGCCAGTAGGTCAGAGTGTAATCCAAGTTTCCCGGGTTTCGAGACTTAGTTTGGAGAGATGTCGTTTAGAGTGTGGTTTGCCTTCTCCACTTTCCCAGAGGATTGTGGGTGCCAGCCCAAATGCAGGAGTATTTAATTTGTAAGGCTGAAGAGACGCGTTGTGTTATTTGAGCTACAAAGAGGGACGTTGTCACTCTGTAAGGTCTGGGGGAAGGCAAAGCGTGGGACGATCTCCCTCAGAAGGGCCTTTGTTACTGTGATTGCCCGTTCACTTCGACAAGGAAAGGCCTCAGTCCAGCCTGTAAAGGTATCGACACACACCGAAAGATGTTTATGGCCATGACGTGGAGGCACTTGAGTAAAGTCCACTTGCCAGTCTTGCCCGGATAGGGGCCCCGGCGTCGTACAGGCCGTAACAGAGGAGGTGCTCTAGCTGCCCGCTCTGGATTGACTTGAGCAGAAGTGGCGCAAGAGCGGCAGAGCTGCCTAATGGTGGCCTGGAGAGTATGGCCATCGAAGGATTTGGAAAGTGGTTGAGTCAAAGATCGTTTGCGGAAATGGGCAGCCTGATGAATTCCATTAACTGATGTCCACTGGAGGCTTGTAGGTGAGAAAATTTACCCTGATCGTTAATTAGCCAAGACTGCTTTGTTTCCTGGGTGTTTCCCTTTTCTTGAGCCAGGGTTATTTCTCGATTTGTACAAATAGGACTAATGAGGCCCAAAGCAGGGGGAATGGGGAGTCAGCTTAAAAGACTACTTTGTTTAGCTGCCTGTTTAGTTTCCCAGTCAGTGAAGTTATTCCCCTTGCTCTCAAGGGCTAAGTCCTTCTGGTGTCCCCAGCAATGGACAGAGCCACTTGCTTTGGAAGAAGCACAGAGTTTAAAAGAGCCAAAGGGCTGGCCCCGTGGTGGAGTGGTTAAGTTAGCACGCTCTGCTGCAGGCGGCCCAGTGTTTCGTTAGTTCGAATCCTGGGCGCGGACATGGCACTGCTCATCAAACCACGCTGAGGCAGCGTCCCACATGCCACAACTAGAAGGACCCACAACGAAGAATATACAACTATGTACCAGGGGGCTTTGGGGAGAAAAAGGAAAAACATAAAATCTTTATAAAAAATAAAAAGAAATAAAAGAGCCGAGACCTCTGCTCCGTGTTCGATAGGGGAGGTCTTTGCGTTGAGTAAACCCCTTTCCTTCCATGTGGCCCCGTGTGCATGCAACACCAAGAAGGCATGTTGTGAGTCAGTGTAAATATTAAGAACCATGTCCTTCGCCAGGCGAAGAGCTCGGGTGAGAGCAGTGAGTTCAGCCTCTTGGGCGGACGTATTCGCCGGAAGGGCTTGTGCCTCGAGGACACGAAGGCGTTTACTATGGCGCAGCCCGCCTCGTGGATGCCCTGTTCTGTGAAGCTACTGCTGTCTACACAGCAGGTGTCATCCACGTTATCCACAGGGGAGTCCAGCAGTCAGGCCTGCTAGGACCCTTGTCCTATGACTTCAGAGCATGTGCTTGAATCCTGGGCTGGGTAATCAGGACCGGGCACAATGTCTGCCAGATTAATCTTGACAGACCCTGAGGATGGCATCAGGGGAGTCTAGGAGGATGGCCCGATATTTAGTTAGACGTCCTCCAGTCATCCATTGATGTCCCTTAGTTTGTAAGACAGCTTGTACCTGATGGGGAGTCATGACTGTTCAAGCTTGTCCCATAGTTAATTGAGAGGCCTCCTCAACTAACGGAGCTGTAGCTGCCACAGCCCTGAAGCAGGCTGGCCATCCCAAAGCCACGGAGTCTCGAGTTCTTGAGAAATAGCCAACAATTCGGGTCTCTAGGCCTGGTCCTTGAGTGAGGGTACCGAGGGCCTGGCCCTGCTTTTCACTAGGCAGAGCTGGGGCTGGGGTAGAAGACGGTTGTTGAACGGACCAAAAGGCCTTGTCCTCCTTTCATGTCCATTCCAGAGGTTCCCTATCAGCTCCCCTGGTTGATTCATGTAAGGACTTTGCTGTTACCTTGAACTGAGGAAGCCATGAACGAGAGAGTCCTGCCACACCCAGGAAAGTGCCAAGTTGTCTTGTTGTCTTTGGTGGTCCGAGTTCGAGGATAGTCGTTTTCCTATTTACAGAAAGTGCCCCATGTGCTGGGGTTAAATCGTAGCCCAAATAGGACACCTGCTGTTGTGAAATTTGTGCGTTTCGTGGGGACACTCGATATCCCCGTTGGGCTAAGAAATTAAGGACAAGGACAGTGTTGTGACCAGAATCCTCCTTTGCGGGACTACAAACAAGAACACCATCAACATATTGTATGAAGCCAGCAACAGGGAGTTCAGCATCCCGCAGCTCCTTGCCTGGGGCACTTCCGAACAAATGGGGGCCACCCCGAAAACCTTGCCGGAGGGCTGTCCTGTCAATTGGGTGGGAAGAGCTTCATTAGGAAACTTCCATTCAAAGGCGAATAAAGGTTGGGAAGTTGCATCCAGAGGAATCCAGAGGAAAGCATCCTTTAAGTCCAGGACTTAAAGCAATCAGAGTTTTCCGGGAGCTGGGAAAGTGTAGTATCTGGGTTAGGCTTGATGGGGGGACAGGAACAGTGGCCTCATTCATTATGCGGAGGTCCTGGACCAAACGATAATCTCCACTTGGCTTCTTCACAGGCAAGACAGGAGTATTACAGGGAGATTGAAGTCATTGAAGGAGGCCGTGACTGAGGAATTTTAATAAGAGGGGTTGTGATCCTTCGATTGCCTCTGGTTTTAAAGGGTGTTGTTTCTTCTGGGGAGAAGAGAAGAGTCCCGCAGAGTGACAGAGACCAGCTGTGCTGTTAGAGCCCTTCCTGGAAGGGAGCAGTCCCAAACCTGGGGGTCAGCTGCTTCCCATATATGGGGTGCAATATCAGAGGGGATCTGGGAAACAACAGAGCTGAAACACACTCCCAGTCTTCTTGTGAAAAAGGCCTCACTGCTTGTCACAAAGCTTCAGCCTGAGGGGCAGCTTCAGGTTCATCTCACGTCTAGAGGCTGCGTACGTGATCTCAGGGAACAGGCCATGGGACACACCTTTGCACTCTCCCTTGGACTCAGCACAGCTCACCAGTGCCTCCCAGAAGCAGCCCATGCACTCATCTGGGGCCCTGAATTGTTTGCAACTACTGCCAGTGGGGACGGCTCCAGATCCCCTGGTCTGGAGGCCAGTAGGCTCTACAACGGCAGGCCCGGAGGACTGTCTATATTTGCATTCCTTACAAGCTGCTGCCTGAGGGTCTGGCTCCCATCAGCCTGAACCCAGGAGCTGGCTGAGATCCCTCCCCCGGAACACTCACAGGTCTCAGCAGACCCCACCAGCTGGGACCCACTGAGGACACATCGGGCTGCTCTGACAACCACCAAGGTCCCAGAGACAACCAAGAGCTAGGACAGGTCAAGTGATAAGGCTCATCTCCCACAGAAGGCCACTCCTTCCAGACTGGGAGACAAAGCTTTTCACCTAATACATAGAAACAGACACAGAGTCAAGCAAAATGAGGAAAGAAAGGAATATGTATAACACAAAATAACAGGATAAAACCCTAGAAAGAGGCCACAATAAAATGGAGACAAGTAATTTACCCGATAAAGAGATCAAGCTAATGGTCATAACGATGCTCAATGAACTCAGGAGGAGATTGGATGCACGGACAGGACATCAACAAGGAGATGGGAACTGTAAGAAAGTACCAAATAGAAGTGACAGAGCTGAAGAATACAATGCAAGGACTAAAAAAACACGAGCAGGGTTCAACGGCAGAGCAGATGGAGCAGAGGAAACAGTGATCTGGAAGACAGGGCAGAGGAGATCACCCACACGGAGCTGCAAAAAAACAACAATAAATCTTTTGAAGTGATGATAGCTTAAGGGACTTATGGAACATCAAGTGCAATAATATTCACATTGTTTGGGTCCCAGACGGGGAAGAGACACAGAAGGGGGAAGAAAACTTATCTGAGGAAATAATGGTTGAAAACTTTTCTAACCTGTGGAAGGAAAGAAATCCAGATCCAGGAAGCCCAGAGAGTTCTAAACAAGATGAACCCAAAGAGATCCATACCAAGACACATTACAATTAAAGTGTCAAAAGTTAAAGAGAGAATCTTAAACACAGCTAGAGAAAATAACTTGTTATGTACAAGGCAACCCCCATAAGACCATCAGCAGATTTCTCAGCAGAAACCTTGCAGGCCAGAAGGGAATGGCATGACATATTCAAAGTGCTGAAAGGAAAGAACTTCCAAGCAAGAATACTCTATCTAGCAAAGTTACTCGGAATTGAAGGAGAGATTTCCAGATGAGCAGAAGCTAAAGGATGTCATCACTAGATAACCGGGTTACAAGAAACGTTAAAGGGACTTCTTTAAGCTGAAAAGAAAGGACACTAATTGGTAACTGAAAGACATACGAAAGTAAGAAGCTCACTGGTAAAGATAAGTATACAGTAAAAATAGTGGGTTAACCATTTACAAAGCTACTATGAAGTGTAAAAGACAAAAATAGTAAAGAAAAATACAATAGTTATGGGATACAAAAATGAAATGATGTAAAATGTGACATCAAAAACATAAGACGTGGGGAGATAAAAATGTAGAGATTTAAAAATTATGATTACCACATTATGTTAGATGATAAGGGAATAAGAGACAAGAAAAACAAAAACATTTGGTTAATATATATACAAACATATAAAATAAGGAAGAAATATTCAAAAAAAGTAGAGATTTATAATGTATTTAAACTTAACTTGCTATCAACTTAATATAAACTGATCCATATATTGGCTGCTATACGTGAGCCTCGTGGTAACCACAGAGCAACCACCTATCGTAGATACACAGAAAATAATGAGAGGGGCCGGCTCCGTGGCCGAATGGTTAAGTTCACACGCTCCACTGCTGCGGCCCAGGGTTCGGATCCTGGGCACAGACATGGCACCACTCATCAGGCCACGTTGAGGCAGCGTCCCACATCCCACAACTAGAAGGACCTGCAACTAAGATATACAACTATGTATCGGGAGGTTTGGGAAATAAAGCAGAAAAAAAAAAAACGATTGGCAACAGTTGTTAGCCTAGGTGCCAATCTTAAAAAAAAAGAAAAGTATAAAAAAAAAAAGAGAGAAAGAAAATAATGAGAAAGGAATCGCAGCATCCCACTACAGAAATTCATCAAAGCGCAAGAGAGGGAGAAAGGAACAACCCTCTGCACCGATGGGCGAGGTGGGCTGTTCTAAAGGGATGAACCTGTGGCTCGGACAACGGGAAGCCGAGGGTGGATGATGACGAGTGGGCCCTGTGGGCTCAGGACGGGACGTGGGGGACGTTGGGATCACCTATGAGAGCCTGAGGCGGTCCTCACTGTCTTTTACATCCGGGCTCCTAAGACACTAACCCCCGACCCCGCAATCAGGAAGCCGATGCCCCAGCCCGGGTGCAGCCCCACCAACTGCCCCTTCAGGAGACACAGCAGATTGGGTGCCCAGGAAGAGCGGCCACCGCTGTGCCGGGTGAGATGATACATTGCCAAGGATGCCGGATTGCCCTTGAAGTACAGTGACTTGGTTAATGCAGCCACAGCGTGTCTTGTGTGTTCTAAACCACACCCAGGGCAGCTGCCAAAGGAATCCGGGGGCCATTCACCGGAGGTCCCAGCAGTGGATTCGCACATCCATTCATTTGGCCCGTCCCCTGGAGGGCGGCTCTAACTAGGCCCTGGTCTGTGCAGACACTGGTCTGGCCCAACCCAGGCTTTCCTGTCACCATGCAAACGCGGCTGCCACCATTATGCACTCAGAGAAACTGAGCACATGTACAGGTGCTCTGGTTGAATACACAGTGATTGGGGTCACATTTCAAAGGTCACGATGTGCAAGACTGGGGAGAAGAACATGACACTGGGTGGAGGAGATACAAGGGTGGGAATACAGGCCTGGTCTGGGGTCTTGGGACCACTGTCTAGAACAGATGCCACCTTCTTCTCATCCTGGTTTGCAGATATTTGCATTGGTCAAAGTTGGTTGTCAGACATGTGAGTTGAAAGTCACTGAGGTGAAGAAGGCTTTTGTTAGAAAGTTACTTTATTGAGGTCATAATGGTTTATAACATTATGAAATTTCAGGTGTACATTATTATTTATCACTTTCTGTATAGACACTGTCATGCTCACTACCAATAGCCTAATTTTTACCTATCACTGTACATATGTGTCCCTTTACTATTTTCGCCCACCCTCCAACCAACCCCCTTGCCCTCTGGTAACCACTAGTCTGTTCTCTTTGGCCTTGTGTTTGTTTATCACCAACATACGAATGAAATCACGTGGTGTTTGTCTCTCTCTGTCTGGCTTATTTTGCTTAACATAATACGCTCAAGGTCCATCCATGTTGTTGCAAATGGGACAGGTTCACCTTTTTCTTTGGCTGAGTAGTATTCCATTGTGTGTACACCACATCATCTTTATCCAATCATCAGTTGATGGGCACTTGGGTTGCTTCCATGTCTTGGCTATTGTGAATAGTGCCACAGTGAACATAGGGGTGCCTAAATCTCTTTGAATTGTTGATCTGGAGTTCTTTGTATAAATACCTAGTAGCTGGATAGGTGGGTCACATGGTATTTCTATTTTTCATTTTTTTGGAAATCTCCATACTGTTTTCCATAGTACCTGCACCAGTTTGCACTCCCACCAGCAGTGTATGAGGGTTCCCTTTTCTCCACACCCTCTCCAACACTTGTCACTTCTTGTCTTGGTCATTATAGCCATTCTAACAGGCGTAAGGTGATAGTGTTTTGATTTGCATTTCCCTAATTACTGATGTTGAGCATTTTTCCATGTGCCCGTTGCCCATCTGTGTATGTTCTTTGGAAAAATGTCTGTTCATATCCTTTGCCCATTTTTTGATCGAGTTGTCTTTCTGCTTTTGAGTTATATGAGTTCTTTATATACTTTGGAGATTAACCCCTTGTCGGATATATGATTTGCAAATATCTTCTTCCGGTTGGTGGGTTTTCTTTTGGTTTTGCTCTGGTTTCCTTTGCCTTGCAAAAGCTCTTTAGTCTGATGTAGTCCCATTTGTTTATTTTTACTTTTCTTTCCCTTGCCTGAGTAGACATGGTCTTCAAAAGATGCTGCTAAGACTGATGTCGAAGAGTGCCCTGCCTATATTTTCTTCTAGGAATTTTATGTCTTCAGGTCTTATCTTCAAGTCTTTAATCCATTTTGAGTTAATTTTTGTGTATGGTGTAAGAAAATGTTCTACTTTCATTCTTTTGCATGTGGCTGTCCAGTTTTCCCAACACCATTTAGTGAAGAGACTTTCCTTTCTCAATTGAAAGTTCTTGGCTCCTTTGTCAAAGGTTAGCTGTCCATACATGTGTGGTTTTACTTCTGGCTTTCACTTATGTTCCATTGATCCGTGTGTCTGTTTTTGTGCCAAGACCATGCTGTTTTGATTACCATAGCTTTGTAGTATATTATGAATTCAGCAATTTTTATACTTCCAGTTTTATTCTTTTTTCTCAGGACTGATTTTGCTATTTGGGGTCGTCTGTGGTTCCATATAAATTTTAGGATTCTTTGCTCTATTTCCATGAAGAATGTCATTGGGATTCTGATTGGGATTGCATTGAATCTGTAGATTGCTTTAGGTACTATGGACATTTTAACTATATTTATTCTTCCAATCCATGAGCGTGGAACATCTTTCCATTTCTTTATATCTTCTTCAATTTTTTTCAATAATGTCTTATAGTTTTCAGTGTATAGGTCTTTCATCTCCTTGGTTAGATTTGTGCCTAGATATTTTGTTCTCTTTGTTTTGATGGTAAATATAATTGTATTCTTGAGTTCTATTTCTGCTAGTTCGTTATTAGTGTATAGAAATGCAACTGATTTTTGTAAGTTGATTTTGTACCCAGCCACTTTCCTGTAGTTGTTACTATTTCTAATAGTTTTCTGATGGATTCTTTAGGGTTTTCTATCTACTGACTCATGTCATCTGCAAACAGTGAGTGTTTCATTTCTTTCTTTCCAACTTCAATACCTTTTGTTTCTTTTTCTTGCTTAATTGCTCTGGCCAAAACCTTCAGGACTATGTTGAATAAGAGTAGCAAGAGTGGACACCCTTGTCTTTTCCCTGTTCTCAGAAGGATGGCTTTCAGTTTTTCCCCGTTGAGCATGATGTTAGCTCTGGGCTTGCCATATATGCGCTTCATTATGTTAAGGTACTTTCCTTCTATAATGATTTTATTGAGAGTTTTTATCATAAATGGATGTTGGATCTTGTCAAATGCTTTCTCTGCATCTATTGAGATGATCATATGGTTTTTATTCCTCCTTTTCTTGATGTGGTGTATCACATTGATTGATTTGTGGATGTTGATCCATCTCTGTGTCCCTGGTAAAAACCCCACTTCATCCTGGTGCATGATCCTTTTAATGTGTTGCTGTATTTGGTTCGCCAATATGTTGTAGAGGATTTTTGCATCTATGTTCATCAGCAATATTGGCATGTAATTTTCCTTCTTTGTGTTTTTCTTGTCTGGATTTGGGATCAGGGTGATGTTGGCCTCATAAAATGAGTTAGCAAGCGTACCCTCTTCTTGAATTTTCTGGAATAGTTTGAGGATAGCTATTAAATCTCCTTCGAATGTTTGGTAGAATTCTCCAGAGAAGCCATCTGGTCCCAGGCTTCTGTTTTTTGTAAAGTTTTTGATTACTGTTTCAATCTCTTTACTTGTGATTGGTCTATTCAGATTCTCTATTTCTCCTTGATTCCACTTTGGGAAGTTGTATGAGTCTAAGAATGTCTCCATTTCCTGTAGATTGTCCAATTTGTTGGTATATAGTTTTTCATACTCTTCTCTTATAATCCTATTTCTATGGTATCCACTGTAATTTCTCCTCTTTCATTTCTAATTTTATTGAATTGAGCCTTCTCTCTTTTTTCCTTAATAAGCCTGGCTAAGGCTTTGTCAGTTTTGTTTACCTTCTCAAAGAACCAGAACTTAGTTTCTCTTTGGATGATCTATCCATTGATGTAAGTGGGGTGTTGAGGTCTCCTACTATTATTGTGTTGCCGTTAATTTCCTGGTTGATGTCTGTTAATATTTCTTTATGTACCTTGGTGCTCCTGTGTTAAGTGCATATATATTCATAAGTGTTATGTCCTCTTGGTGGAATGTCCCTTTTATCGTTATCTCCTGCCCTTCTTTGTCTCTCACTGCCTTTTTATCTTGAAGCCTGCATTGTCTGATATAAGTATGGCAACACCTGCTTTATTTGATTGCCATTTACTTGGGAGT